>NC_058023.1:19768602-20076443 GCF_019176455.1 Solea senegalensis
CTCCCCCACCAAAGTCCAGAGATAAAATCAGCATTTTTAAGTCACAGGGACACGGGAGTTGCTGGTCTCCTGCTCTGTTGTGTGGTAAGTTTGCGTCACAGACAACCTGAACAAGGAGATTTGAAACACAGAAGTCAACACAGAACAACTCTGGTGTGCCATGATGTAAAAGTGCTGGTTTTCTCGATGGACTTTTGGTTCAGGAGAGTGACACAAACCTCAATTACAGTCCGAGCTATTGTAGACTAGTGTAGGCATAGATTTCATTAAGTGAGCCTATTCTTAATTAGCTAAAATCAGTTTTTTTCCTCGTGTCCCTTATAGGCAGCCATGTTCTAAGCGAGGGCAAGCGAGTGTCTGTCCCTTGCTTGACTTTCGAATGGTACAAAAATGGCTGTTCTACTTTACTGAAATCCTGTAGTGGAGAGTCATGTTTTGGCAAATCATTTCCTTTGTGCCATTATTAACATTCCGAAAGTGCTTTAGTCGCAAAATTCTTAGCAGTAGTGGGAGGGGTTGGCAGTGACGTGTACCATCGCAAAACGTCCACCATGGAGCGTACCAATAGAGTTATGAAGGTGACCATTCATCCTATTGGTTATCGTCACCTTTATTTTCACCAAAAGCACCACACAGTTAAACGTCCACATGCACATCTGCAGACATGTAAAAAAAAAACAATGTGATTTTAATTTTAAAACATACCTTACCTGTGGTAACCGGCCACTTATGGGGAAGTTTTGTCTCGCCCTCTTTGTCTCATGTCTCAGATTCAAGGACATTACTTGAGTTGACACTCACAGCAGGAGCTGTTTTACTGTTCCAACGCTTAGAGTCGGCTGTTGTAAGATGCTGTGCTGCCACCAAGTGGGCAATAAATGAACGTATTTATATCCACAATGCAGTGCACTAAAATGATGTCATGTTCTGCAGAGACAGTAGATGAAATACATGCACTGCACTCTGTGAATCTGTATTCCTCCCCGGTCTGGTACATAAACATATTAATATTGACGCATGTAGTCGAGCATCTACTTGAAAAAAATCTGAATGTTCCTTAACAAATTAAATTAAATGTTGTGCATCAAGAAACAAATGAATAACACAAGATGACCTAGAAAGTAGGATTAACCAGAATTAGAAAAAAGCTAATGAAAAAAAAAGCTCTGCAAATGAATGTGCACTTTTCTGCTTCTAGTGTTCAACCTTTGAATGCACTTTATCATTATGTCCATTGATTTGTGGTGGCTGAGAGAAGAGCGCAATGCTGTTCTGTTGTTTCTCCACAATCTACAAAGTGCTTATTGGCACACTTCCTGATGTCTTCTTATCTTGTCCTTGAGAGTTGGTTTGTGTGAGACTGATATTGAGAAATTGGCTTATCAAATTTAAAGTGACAGTTCTGTAGTCAGTGCCGCCCGCCGCTTCCTGCTGGCTCCGTAATAAAAATGTGTGCCTGCTTAAGTCTACATACGGTGGCATATGTTGTTTGTCTCACCTTTAGACAGCCTTTTCTGACTGGAAACTTTTCACTCAATACAGAAGTCTACATGGGAAAGTCAGCAGTTACATTACTATAACATCTTTCACAGATCACCTGTCAATGTGGTCCAATGGCGAGCCCGCAGGTCAACTACGGTGGCCTTCACAGACCCGAAAGGATGTTATTATCACTCTTTCATAACTCTCGTCATCCTCTCTCTCTGCCCTTTCTTCCATCTTCTCTGCTGGTTTATGCGTCAGATGTTATGTGGGCGGAGCCATTCATCCTCATTTACATCATGAGCTTCTGCATCAGAATGGGAAACATTCGTGCTGCTGCTGCAGAAACATGGCGGCGCTAAAATGACGGCCTCTGCAAAGGCTTTTAAAAGTCTTTTACTAAAGCGACATAAACCAAAGGTTTAAAGTTAGTAAGTTTCCAATAATAAATCCTCCTTAATGTTACACACTCGACCTTTAAAACATCCAGTTTGCTTATTTATCCATGTTTACTCATGATAAATGTTTTGATGGGAAAAAAAAAGCATGCATCCTCCTCAACGGCTTCCTGGTGAGTGTGTGTTGTGCTCTGTTTAGGAGGAATGTCGCCATCTAGAGACGATGCATGTAAAAAGCATGTATTGTACATCTGCCAGTAACTAAGTAATACACGGCATCATTTCATATCTTTTCATTGTTGAATGACGAGAAAAACTTTCAACATTAATGTGCAGACGTTTCGTTCAGACAAGCAGCTCAGTTTTTCTGTCCGTCTTCTTTTGTATTGTTGCTCTCAGGGTCATCAGCAGCGAGGAATCCGAGGTTTGTTTAACCGCTTCTCGAAATCCTCTGGGCTTCTGCAGAGACGTTCCATCAGTGATCATCTGCTGCAACGAACGGCCAATGCTCCGGCCAGAGGGCGGAAGAAGACAGAGATGGTGCTATCAGAGTCTGTGGCTTCAATATTAGAACAAATGGATGGAACCGGAGGAGGAGGAGGAGAGGACATGTCAGTGAAGGAAGGAGGCATGGAGAAGAGTCTCCAACCTCGATCCCCTCTCGTCCACAGACCGATGTCTGTGCTGTCGCTCTGCTCTACAGACAATGAAGCAAATTACAGTCAATCCATCGATTATCAAGTAATTGTTTCAGCTCTAGTTTCATCTCCCCTCATGAGAGGAAGCCAAAAGAGAATGGCCACTTTGTGAGACGCCTCTTTCCAATCACAATCTGGTCACTTTTTGAGGATGACAGTGACGGAGAAACACCACCGTCGCCTCAGTTCCATCGTGAAGTGAAACCCTCAGTGTCCCAGCAGCAGGTAACAAGTGGAGCTCCTGATGATCCGTCACATCAACAGTCGGCCAAATGTGAAGATCAATAATCAATCCAGTGTTGGTGGTGGCAACAAAGCAGCTTCACAAGAATCCACCACTGGTTCTTATCGCAGGTTTCTTCTTTGATGAGCTGGAGGACCAAGGATTTCCTGACGGAGCGTGTACGTATGGAAACAGAGATCGTTCTTACACTTATGACACGCTTGCCAATTTCTGCTCCGGCTGTGCCTGGCCACCACTGATTCTTGATGATGCTTTGATGCGTTTCCATCATGGTATGGTTCAGTTTGGTATGGGTGAGGCTTGTGCTTCGACTGAGAACATTTCATATAAACCACGGGTGGACGTAACAGCATGATTCTTGTGTATGAAACGTCCACTTTTCAAATGTGAGGGGTGTGGCCATGACATCACTCACTCACTCACTCACTCACTCACTCACTCACTCACTCACTCATTAAGACATTTCTTCAATCCCTGTGCTGTGCTTAAACCTGCATGTCCTTCTTTCCTTATCAGGCTGACACACCTGCAGCAGATCCAGAATCGTTACCGCCCAATTACCGGCCTGCTATAAAAGCCAGCAGTTCAGTTGCTCCCGAGACTGCGACCCAGCAACACCTTAGTCCCGCAGTACGATTCGTTAAATACCTTTTCCTTTCAGTAATGTTTGGTTTAGTTGTTGTTTTATTTTGGCCTGGAGATGCTTGGCAGTCTTGCTTTTCGTTTAGCTTTAGTTTATTATTTGGTTTTGTCAGGGAGGGAGGGGGGGGCCAGCTTTGAAGTCCCTGTAGGGGGTGGCCTGGGCCCCCCTCCATTTTGCTGAGTTTGGCTGGCATCTCCAGGTTCCTTTTGGTTTGTGGATTCTTTAAGGTATTTATATTATACTTTAGTTTTGGTTTTCTTCAACAATATTCATTTCCCTGTGGGAAAAGTTGATTAATAAAACCAGTTCCATTTTCTTATGTTGAGGTCTCCAATTTGAGCCACTGATTGATTGAATAGTTTGGAGGCCGTAACATAATGGGGGCTTAATGCATCAAATTGATTGGTCTATCTTTTGTTTGCAAAAAATATCAGTACTTTATTTCAGTATTAGTTAGTTTATTTTACTGAGTTTCTGATTTGTTATTTGCATTGGTATACCTCAATTGTATACTCAAAGGTATTTATATTATACTTTAGTTTTGGTTTTCTTCAACAATATTCATTTCCCTTTGGGAAAAATTGATTAATAAAACCAGTTCCATTTTCTGGTGTCCGTCTTTTATGTTGAGGTCTCCAATTTGAGCTACTGAGTGATTTATTGAATTGTTTGGAGGCCGTAACAGGTCTTTTCAGTCTGAAAGTGTAATTAGTCTATATTCTGCTACATGTGTAAATGTTTTTGGGAATTTTGTGATTCCCTCCAATTGGCTTCCATGATCTGTTGTACAGATACTTGCAATATTTGTCCTTGTGATGAAAAAACTGTCCAGAACTGTGGACTCTGAAGCAAGAAGGAAGTAGGTTTAAAGCAGGAAGCGTCTTTCCTTCAGTGGTCTGAATTTGTAGAGTAATCAAAGACTGAGTTTGAACTGATGGATTCATCAAACATGAGTCTTCCCTCTGTTTTCAGTGGTTTTTCATTATTTGTATTGTGTGAATATTAAAACACTGAGCATTTTCCTACAAATGCAATAAAATATTGAAGTCTTTGTTTTTTTTTTTAAAAACACAAACAACTTCCCGTTTGAATTCACAACCAAGAAAACAACCGCAGCTGAGAATCTCACAAACAACCTCGGCACTTTAAACATAATGGGATGTAATTGCTCATGAAATAAGTGTTTAATAGAGCTGAAGAACATCACACCTGTTGCTCTGGGAATAAAATTCCCTTCACTGGTTCCAACCTGCTGCTGCTGCACGTTATTAAACCTTATAGATAAATAACAGTCAAAGATACTGACACAATGATACTAATCCTTAACACATCCTGATCAATGACGTCATGCGCTTGCATCTGTGAATTTTAGAGCTGCAGCTCACGATTATTTTCATAATCGATTAATCTGTCGGTTCATTTCTCGTTTGGTCCATAAAATATCAGAAAACCTTAAATGTTGATCGATGTTCGACAAACCTGGACAAGATGATGTTCTCAAATGACTTGTTCCGTCCACAAACCAAAATGATTGACTTTTAAGGATTTATTTGTTATCCAAAGCAAAGAAATTAAGAAAATATTCACATTTAAGAAGCTTAAACAATCGCAAATCTGGTTTTAATTATGAAAAAAGCTTAAAACTGATAGTTGTCAATTAATTTAGTAATTGATTAATTGTTTCAGCTCTAGTGAATTTAATGAAATTAAATTGACTTATTTTGTTCCTGTGATTTTCATTCACAGACTTCCAGTTTCAGTTCATTCACGCACACGTGAAATATGTGAAAACCCTGATAAACTACTAATCCTTTTTTTAGTAGAAGACTTATTTGCAGCTTTGAGAAAATCCAGAAAGAAATCAAAATGTGCAGATTAATCGAGTGGTGGACTAAAAACATTTTCTTTTAAGTTTTTTTCTTACTCGTTCGAGCCAAACTGTGCCGACACAGTAACCAGGGTTCACATGGGTCCTTGAAATCCTTAAAAGTTTGTGAATTTAAAAATGTGAAGGTTTTTGAAATTCACCCTAAAAAGACATGGGTCAAGTGCTTGAATTGTGTGCAGTGAAGAAGGGAAGTTGATATTTAGGTAAATGTCCCTCTTGCTTATTACGACGCCACCTACTGTTTCATGCCCTGCATTGCTTGGTGTACGTGGACATCAACATGGTCTTATAATTACTTGCGGTGTTGTGGACGCTGTCCACTGTTTCTATCCACGTGGACGTCGTATTCCGTGCGGAAAAAAAATGACGATGTGATGCCTGGGAAGTGAATATTCCAAGATCTCTGTCTCTCCAAAGACACATTTCCTGATCTTGGTCAAAGACTGACTTTGACCAAGATCCCAAGGACAATCACTTGTCCAGATGCAGAGCGTGCTACAAATCAATAAATGTGGACGCCATGGTCGGAGTTTCTGTCTGCTCCTGATCTTTCTTCAGCATAAACTGGTCATATTAAAAAGACCACTGTAAGATGAAATAATAATAATAATAATAATAATCGTCAGTGAAAAACAAACCTGTTCGATGATTGTGTTGTTCAATCAGCATCACCTGTTCTGGTGGATGAAACTTAGCGAGGCAAATGGAAAAGTGGGAAGAATAAAACATAAAGGCTTTTGTGTGGTTTTGCCAAAACAAAACAAATAAATAAGAACAAAAATACACAAGATTCAAGAAGACAAAATAAAATTCATATTAAAAACAAATATTATCGATTATTAAGTGATATATTAATGATCTAAACACAGTAATTCCATGGAATCTTGTGGAACAATTTGAATTTTTCTGAAAAAAGAAAAGTGAAATTCATAAACTGATCTTGTTTCAAAATCATGGATTTGAGAATTAACCTGAAAACAGATTTAAAACAACAACAAAATGTTTTTGTAGAAATAAAATACTGTAATTATAAGAAAGCTGTGAAATATAGAATTAAACGCTGGAAATAAAGATTTTATAATTTACAGTTGTATGGCAAAAAATTCGAAAATGTTATCGTGTACATACGTTTTTCAGTCTTTAGCAGAGAAATTAATTAATGAAGAAGTTGTTTTGTGTGAGCAGAGGAGAAACTTTACATCTTTGACTTAAAAATAAAAAAATATCGCATTTGCGTTGAAAATTGATTTTATAATTTTGTTATATTGAGCAGCAGCTTTGTATTAGTTCTGCATCAGCCTTTTTAACTCTTGTTTTTAATAACAGTAGTTTTGGCCTCATCACACACACACTCCAGAGAGCAGTAATTTCACTGTCAGCTGCTTGTTTTTCATTCTCTGTGAAACCATGATTATAAAAACTCAACTCAACACCTCACACAGACACTGAGCAGATGCTTGTGTGTCAGTGTGTGTGTCAGTATTCATGTTTGTCAGGACAGACATTATTTTCCACACAGATTTTTCTGCCTTGACTTTCTTTCGTCTTTGACATTTGTCTTTGTTGAATATTTTCCGTGAGGTTTTTCGGAACTCAGGTTCCGGCGAAGCATCAGGCGACTCGTGTCCTTTACATCACTTGTTGTAGTGGAAACGTTGAAATGTCCAGAGCAGCTGCCACGTCCATGTCCTCTGTGTCCTGGACCGTGTCCTGGACTGTGTCTCTGCTGCTGCTGCTGCTCATCAGACTGATGGGTGTGAAGACGGTGCCGGACGTCGTCTGTAAACATCTGTCCTCACAGAACATCAGGAGCCTCCATCAGGATGGAGACGTGATCATTGGTGGACTTTTAAATGTCCATTACATTCCTGCATCTCTGAAGCAGGACTTCACCAGAGAGCCACATTATCAACCTTGCACTGGGTAACTTCATTCACTCGACATTTATACTTATTATTTGTATGTTTTTATTTATTAAAGAAGGACAATTTAGTTCAACAAAGTTCCAAGACAGAGAAGGAAACTGATGTGCTGCTCAAACAGTTTATAGGCAATTGCTAATTTGGGCTCTTGTATGTAAAGTACATTATAAAAGTAATAAGTAATAAATAAGTTTAGCTAAAATTAGTCCAGCTCTGATGTGATTTGAACCAACATTTAATTTTTAAAGTGAAAGATTTTATATTGGATTTCATTTTGTAGAGACTGACGATTATGGGTCAAGATTGTTGACATTTTTGAACAGATTCAGTTTAATTTATTTGTCATATGCACGTTAACACACAGTCAACACTGCAATGTAATATTATGGACAAGAAGAACCAAACAACTCACAACACAATAGCATCAGAATATAGGAAAATGTAAACATTAGATGTATTAAATTAAGTTAAATTTGTCTTACAACGAATGGAAAAAGCTGTCTTCAGTCTTTTGGTGAGCTCATTTAAGAAAACAATTCTGACAAAACAGTCAAAACTACACAAATTGCATGTTTCTAATATGAGACAATGATGGACAGACGTCTTGTCCATTAGTTGTAGTGTCTGGTTACAATCTGAAAAATGTGAGAAAATTTTACTTGATTATTTAAAATCCAAAAAAAAAATAAATTAATACATAAAATCAATCCTAAGTGTTTGAAATCCCCTGACCTCCTGAGTTTCCACTTATAATAGAATCATCTGACACATTGACTCTGTTGAAGATCTTTATTAATAAATGACCTCCCTCTCATCGCGTCCTTGGTCTCAGACTGGATCTGGAGTCCGTGAAACACATGTATGCGATGGCTTTTGCGGTGGAGGAGGTGAATGTCAACGAGGAGCTGCTGCCTGGAGTGAAGCTGGGTTATCGCATCGTCGACAGCTGTGGTCGATATCCATGGGGTCTGCACGCTGCACTGTCTCTCGTCACAGGAAGCGCAGACACCTGCAACACCACAGCTTCACCTGGAGCCTCTGATCCTGCTGCACAAACAAGTACGTCCTCACTTCTAACACAACACGACACATCACATCACATCACATCACAGCTCATTATTTGGCTGTAAGTCTGTGGGTAGATTTATGAAACAGCTCACTATTTGGCACTTAGTTTCTTGGTGGATACCACTTGTGTCGGTGGATGTTTAGAATAGCACATTATTTGGCAGCAGATTAGGATTCATTTTTCTGTGGATGAAAATTATGGAAATGATTTAGATACAGATCCACGTTCAGGATTAACCTGATTGGGCAGTGTTGACACAGTTTAAGTGATCTTTTACAGCAAATTAAAGCTGTATCACAGAAGCACAGACATTTTCTCCAGATTTAATCATAATAATGTTTACATGTTACCTCTGTGGTAAAAGTAAAGATTTGTCTTTGGTTGGTTTGTCTGATATCAGACAAACCAACCAGATATCAGTGTTTATTCTTAGGATTGAAAATTGTTGTAATTTAAACGTGTATCCTGTTGTTTCTGTACAGTTACAGCTTTGGTGTAAACAGTTACGTAGTTTTCCAGTTGTCATAAAGTGATTTGTGGCTCCTTTACTTTTTTATTTCTATAGTTAAAAAAAAATAAATCAGAATTGGGTTTATTGGGTCAAACTTATTTTAACACAATTTGAGGGATTTACTGTGGTCTTTGGTATAACAAATAAATATAACAGCTACATTTAAAAAAGAAAATACACAAAAAAGAGAGCAATTATTTACTAGAACATATGAATTTAAATATAACAAGAAATGTGTGCAGTATGACAGAGCAGAAGTTATTTTTTCTTGAAAAAACACTTGCATTTTAAAAAAAGACTTGGCTTCACAGGTTCAGTTATTTAATCAAATAAAAACCATAAAAGTATTAATGTTATAATATATATAACATTATATATGTTATTATATCAATAAAAAAATAGGCAGATTCCACGTGGGTATACACATAAAGTGACATTAAACTTAAACATTTCATTCAGTCCTCAACGGTGCACCAAAACCTTTCTGGATTCAGAAAAAGACATTTCATTCAGTATTAGTTTTCATCCTAAAGTTTCTCCGGCACTCGCTAATGTGCAAAACATGACACGTGTGTGTATCAGTGTTTGTTCAGCTGTTCTTTAGTCTTGCAATGTTTTGGATATATCCAATCCAAAGTTTAAAGACATTGTGTCCCCGGATGAGGTTGGAGGTCCTGCTGAGACAGGAAAGGCAAGAGTGCTAACCACTAGCTGTTGGAGTCCCACTTTCCTCAATTTCCACAGAAATACAGAGAAAACATTTTTAAATCTGTCAAACTTTCACATTCAGATAAACTTAAGAAAAGATGAATATAAATATGTATGCGATCCTCAGGTTTGCAGCCTGTTCCTTTGCTGATCGGTGCTTCGTCGTCGACGACAGGCATCATGTTGTCCAGGATTCTCGGGCCTCTCTCTGTTCCAGTGGTGAGTTTCCTGACTTCAGGAAAGTTTTTTTAATCATTTTAAATAAAAAATATTAAAATGTGTTTCTGTGTCTTTGCCTCAGATCAGTTATCTGGCCAGCTGCCCGTGTCTCAGCGACAGAACCAAGTTTCCTAATTTCTTCAGAACCATTCCCAGTGACATTTATCAGGCTCGTGCGATCGCTCGACTCGCCGTTCGTTTCCGCTGGACGTGGGTCGGCGCCGTGATCGCGAACACCGACTATGGACATTTGGCCATACAGGTGTTTCTGTGATGATACTCTCACACAGTACCTGCTCTTCACTGATAGAACACAACATTAAGTGTTTTCTTTTTTCTGTTCTGTTCTTCATTATTTCAGGAGTTTCAGGAGGAGATTCGGGGGAAAGGAGTGTGTGTGGACTTCATCGAGACTGTTTACAGATCAACGATCGACAGAGACTCCAGACGAGCTGCTCTCAAAATTCAAGCGTCTACAGCGAGAGTGATTCTGGTCTTCTGCTGGTACACCGACGTCCATCAGCTCTTCCTGCAACTGGCAAAACTCAATGTGAGGATCTGACGGGAGAATTTTCATAGATGGAAGGAGGAATCTTTGAAAACAGTTTATTATGTTGATGTCCGTGAAGATGGTGTCCTGTTTCTGCAGGTGACGGACAGACAGTTTCTGGCCAGTGAAGCCTGGAGCACCAGTGATGTTCTTCTCAAAGACCCTGACGTCTCAGCGATGGCAGCTGGCGTTGTTGGCGTCGCCATTCGAAGTTCCCAAATACCAGGATTTGAAAACTATCTCCGTAATTTGCACCCAGCCCGTCGTCCTGGCGATGACTTCTTAATAGAATTCTGGGAAAAGGAATTTGGCTGCCGTGTCCGGGACACAGCGTCTTCATATTTCAGTGCTTCTTCTTCATCACCTACCAAAGACTCAGCTCAGAAAGTTTCTCCACCACGTTGCAGTGGCACAGAATCCCTGCAGGGGGCACTGCATCCCTTCACTGACACCTCTCAGCTCAGAGTGGCTTATAACATCTACCTGTCTGTTTACGCTGCAGCTCATGCTCTTCACAGCCTCCTCTCCTGCTCCTCCAACATCTCAACATGTTCCTCTCCAGAGAACATCAGACCAGAGGAGGTAAACCTGACTATCACGGTTTCCTCTTCTTCATTTGTTGAACTTCACTCGTTCCTTCCACCTTTGTCTCTTCCAGTTGTTGCAGCACCTGAACAATGTGAACTTCACCTCACCACAAGGGGAGATGTTTTATTTTGAAGGAGCTGACACTCCAGCAAAGTATGACCTGGTGAACTGGCAGAGAACTGCAGGTGGCTCGAAACTGAAGCTGGTTTTGATTGGTCATGTGGATGGATTTGATCTCCACCTCGACGAATCAGCTGTTCAGTGGAGAACGGGATCCAGTCAGGTCAGATCACCTGTGTCTTCCGGGTTTACAAATGTTCCATGAATTATTCTGATCACAGATTATTAGAATGTTATCAGAAGATGATTTGTTGTTTTTGTCCAGGTGCCTGTTTCAGTTTGCAGTGAGAGCTGTCGTCCAGGAACCAGAGTGGCCACCAGGAAAGGAGAACCAGTCTGCTGCTTTGACTGTCTCCCATGTACTGAGGGAGAAATAAGCAACATATCTGGTGATGAGATCATTAAATTAATGTTTATTGAAATTGTTAATGTCCTCTTCAGTTGCACCAAATGTTCTTATGTCCTCCTTCACAACATCCACAAACCTTCTTTGGTTTTCTCTCTTCATTGATGAATAGAACAGCTCATTATTTGGTTGTCAGTCTCTGGATGTATAGAATAGCTCACTATTTTGCAGTAAGTCTAATGGTGGACATAGAGAATAGCTCATTATTTGGCAGTTTTTCCAATGGATCAGTCTGAATCTGATCTTGTTTTTTTCTGTGTGTGATGATACAGAAACACTTACTTTGGCCTTTCTTCTGTCAGGTTCTCCTCACTGTGAACCTTGTCCATCTGAGTTCTGGTCCAATGCTGACAGAACCGCCTGTGTCCCTCTACAGTTGGACTTCCTGTCCTTTAATGAAACGCTGGGTATCACTCTGACGACAGCAGCAGTGACTGGTGCCACGGTGACAGCGGCCGTGTTACTGGTTTTTCTTTACTACCATCAAACACCCATGGTAAGAAAACAGCATAAAGCTGCAGTACGTAACTTTAGGTCATTGTTGTTGTTCTTCATGGACAGATAGAATTTTTGTTTGCTTCATGTGAAAACCGACTCTGTCAGGAAAAACTATCAGACCTGACTGAGGGAGTGTTTGTGTGTATACAGCAGCATAGCAGGAGTGGGAGGAAACAAGAATGTCTGTTTTTTTTTTTTTTTAGGCTTTACAGTTTACTGACTCACCACAACAAACAAATCACTTCCTGAGTGCAGTGCGGGAATGTTGCCGGGCAACATGAGCTCAATGTTATCGTAACAAACACAGAGAGAGTCGTGTGTGATTGACTGAATCAGTGTAATAGGCGTTTGTTTATGTAATGTAACACGTAACAAATACTTCTGTCTTTGTTACTACCAAATAAAGTCAGAAGAAGAAGAGTTGGTATTATGGTCTGTATTTATATAGAGCTTTTCTAGTCTTGATGAGTCTACAGTTTTTATCCATTCACACACTGCAACATGGGGTTAACCCACAACCTACCACTGATCCACCATGGCTCAATCCTAACTCCAGTACATTTTATATCAGAAAATGACTTGATACTTAAGTACAGGTAATGTCATATACTTTAAGACTTCAACTTCCACCAGAGTCATTTTCTGGTCACACTTTAAGGTACTTCATACAAGTCTGACTGCAGCTTTGCTTAACTCTTTTGATGTGACTTTTTCTGATGTGAATCACCCGTAGGTTCGAGCCAATAACTCTGAGCTGAGCTTCCTGCTTCTTCTCTCTCTGAAGCTCTGCTTCCTCTGCTCCCTGCTTTTCATCGGCCGGCCGTCAGTCTGGTCTTGTCGTTTCCAGCAGGCAGCGTTTGGCATCAGCTTTGTTCTTTGTGTTTCGTGCCTTCTGGTCAAAACCATGGTGGTTCTGGTCGTTTTCCGCTCGGCTCGTCCCGGAGCTGAAGCCCTGATGAAGTGGTTTGGTCCAGGTCAGCAGAGAGGAAGTGTCTGCTTCTTCACCAGTATACAGGTGTGGTTTTAACACACACTTGTCATTCATTTTCTAATGATTAAGAATCAATGGTTTTACACATAACATTAATATAAAATAAAAGCATAAATGAAATATGAGCCTTTTTAAAAAAAAATAAAAATAATAAACAAAACACCTGTAACTGCATATGTTTAAACTTAATCCTGGGTTAGGGTTAAAAAGGCTTTCACTTTCTTCAGATTAAAGTTTTTATTTCTCTCTGAGTGATATTTTGTCATTTACTTTTGTGTTTTAAAAGTTCTTACAGTGTTAAATTGAAAAGGATTTCTTTTCACTCTTTTTGTGAAGAATCATTTTTAACTTTGTATTTATTTCCTCTCTGTGTTGTTTTGAAATGTCCCTCTTTAGAACACTGAATCTGTTATTTTCTTCATGCATCAAAGTTGCACTGTAAATATTCTTTCTTTCTCGCAGGTCATCATCTGTGCCGTGTGGCTCTCGCTCAGCCCGCCTGTGCCTCAACATGACCTGGGTTTCCAGGGGTCAAAGGTGACGCTGCGGTGTGCCATGGCCTCAGTACTGGGCTTCTCTCTGGTTCTGGGCTACATCGGCCTCCTCGCCTGCTCCTGCCTCCTCTTGGCTTTTCTCGCTCGGAAACTCCCCGACAACTTCAACGAGGCCAAACTCATCACCTTCAGCATGTTGATCTTCTGCGCCGTCTGGGTAGCGTTTGTTCCGGCCTACGTCAGCTCTCCTGGGAAATACGTGGTTGCCGTGGAGATTTTCGCGATCCTCGCCTCCAGCTCTGGTTTGCTGCTCTGCATTTTTGCCCCAAAATGCTTCATTATTCTTTTAAGGCCTGAAAAAAACACAAAGAAACAACTGATGACCAGATAATTTCTGACGCAGGGACACAGAGTTTGAGTTGAATAATGATTTGATTTTTTTTTTTGGTGTAACTGAAATGTTTTTAAATATTAATGTTGTGGTGTCTTATAGTTTTGTGCAAACATAATCAATTGTTTTTTCATCATTACCTTGTTTACTTTTGATAATGTAAAAAAATACTAAATCTACTTCATTAATGTATCATTTAATAACGTTAATACTTGTATATAAAATATTTTTTTTTACACTGTATATTCATTAATATAAATAAACACCTAAAACAGACATTAAATCTGCTTTATTAATTCATTCATCACTTTAGACAGTGATGTAGTGGTGGTACCCACTTTTGGCCACTAGATGGAAGTATAATACTTCTTAATGATGCACTGAATATCCCTTCAGACAGATTCATGCATTTACCTCCTATTATATATATATATATATATTATTTATATACTGTATATATGTTATTTGACTCCAGATGTGAAAGAGAGGCCAATTATTTTTTTCTGCATTTGTTCACTCCTGTGTGACTTACATTTGGTAATATTGCCATTTGAAAAAATGAAAATTGTGACCATGAAAATTAGGAATGGTTATAAAACAGTGCATTGGCCCCCCGGAAATCTTCACATTATCATAAAAGCGAAATTGGACAAGGTGCACACAAGGAATAACTTCAAAATAAAACAGGACAACTGAAAACCAGACAGAACTACAAAAGAAAACAAAAGAAACAAAAAGTGACTTCTCACTTACTTTTTCTTATGATATTAATATTTGATATTTTCTACTATATATGTTATGCTGTTCAATGTGTGCAAGTAAATCATACGATTAAATGTATATATGTCTTAATTTAAGTTAAATTAGATTAAGTTAGTCCTCCTGTAAAAACATATCTGTGCGAAAACGCATCATGTTTAGTCAGGATCAGACTCTCTTTAATCTGGATCTGATCCAGATTACAGTATAAATGTAACATGGTTCAGTCCCATGTGTATATCTCAGTGACATGGATTCTGTCACGTTTATGTCAGATGGTCATAGATATAACAAGTTAAGTTTTATACTGATCCAGAAAGTTCTTCTGGATCCAGTGGATCAGAATGGAAACATGTCAGATGACAGAGGTGATCTGTGACTGTTGTAAAAAAAAAAATCTTAATTGACAGATTATTTCTTCAAAAGAGATTGTAATTTATTTTAAATCAGATTATGTGGTTTATCTGTAGTGGGGCAGTTTCTGGAGTAGCACTTTGGTTTAAATCTTTCTCCTGTGATAAATTATGGTGCGGACATGGAGAATCTGAAGAGCTGTCACTCACAAACATTAACAGATCTACCTCTTAGTCATTTTCATTTCATTTTTCGTTGTCTGTCCCTGTCCCTGTGTGTATTGGACACCTGGGCTCATCAGTGTCCCCTTTCCTTGGTTATGTTTTGAAAAGTGTTATATAATTAAAGTTTTTATTGATTTAATAAAAACTTGAATCCGTGTCATTCTCTGCTTTTTTTAATCCATGAATTTAAAGCCCAGTATCACATTTTCACATTCAGGCTACCCAGTTAGTGTAGTGGTACCAAACTCGTGTCCATCTACCTGTCCGTTTTCGAGAATGATCACATCTCCTCTTTCATTTTCTATAATTAAATAAGACCTCTGGTTGAGAGGTGTTTGAGACAGAGAGAAAGAATCATCACGATCAAACGTTGTGACACTTCATTATTTAATTTTTTTTATTAGTCTTTAAAAAAATAACATAATAATAAAAAGAAAAATCAAATAAAGGAAAATTCAAAATGCGTTTTTTGACTTGTCACACGTCATGGTTCGATTTTGTGTATTTTGGCTGAGGAGTGTGTGTGTGTGTGTGTGCGCGTGTGTGTGTGTGTGTTAATCAGCCGGGATTGTCCTCACCTGTGTTTCACTGTCTCAGCTGAGAACAATCATCAGTGGGAAGGTTATAAAGACGGTGACGTGTCTCTGCTTGCTTTCTTGTCTCCAGAGAGTTGACACCATTCAGTTAACGCTCTGGTTTTGGGGGGGTGTTTGCTGTGTTTGCTGTGATTTAGTGGTGACTTAGTGGTGACTTAGTGGTGACAAGTGAAGCCTTATGAAGCACTGAGGCTTTCCTGTTGTCTTGAAAAAGATTCAGAGCTTTAAGCTTCAGTGACGGTGACATCTGGTGGACAACTGCAGCCACCTCCCAAAAGCACGACTGAAGCACTGACACAATCCCATGTTAACATTTCAAGTTTAGAAAAGACTGCATGGTCATTCAAGGGTTTTGTTCATTAGTACTGGCCCATGCTGTAAAACATCCCAGATTAAGCCAAAGTATAAATTTAAATGATATGAAGGTTTAAATAAATGTTACGTTTATTTGAAAACTGTAATAAATGTTCATAATAGAGTAGAGAAGAGATCCTTCCTATTTTGTAAATGATCATGGTATTTGAACTCCGCAAGATTGTTTTTGTGTTAAGTGTTTTACTCCAGTGTCCAGATAATAGTTTGTCATTGGAGGACTTTTAGGGTTGAGGAGGAATGTTTATTCACGGAAGCAGACGGGTTATTTGTCTTCACAGGTTTTTATTTAGACATATTGACACATATCGGGACGTAACACCAAGGTATGCATCCATGTTGACTGATGTCCACATGTCTATAACCAAACTAACAGCTGAAATCTGCTTAATTTCTACCAAGGCCTTCTCTTTGCTTATGGTGTACCTTGCTTCCAACATTGCCTTGGCTTGGAATGGAGTATGATGGGTCAAGGATTTTAATTTCTGAACCCTTCATCCTCAACGATAGAAAAAGGCTGGCCAGATTTAACTATCATGTCCACCTGTTTGGACACTGTGTGTCTACATCTACAGTATATACACACACACGTACATATCTACAGTGTGTATATTGTAACGCCGTCACAAACAGGCTAGAGTCGCGTACTCTTTGTTTAAGCCGTTATTGGTGTTATGGTGCGGTGTAGCCGTTAGCCACAGTAACACAGTCTGAATGTCAACAACAACACGGCTCATTCATTCCAACATGGCTGCCACACACCCACCAATCAGAGTGCCGCATCGGGCACCAAGCAACATGCGCCCTGCTGATTGGCCGGGGACAACAAGTCTGTCACAGCATCCACCTGGGTCGCTACACTACCCCCCCACTACAAAGTTTCTCGCCCCGAGGAACCTCCTGGAACAAACTACACAAACATGTGCAAAAAGGCAAAGTGCCAAACTCAACACAGCATTTTAGGGCAAGTAATCACATACAGTCCAATATAAACACACATACGACAAAACCCAACACCTAACCGATAAACTAAACCCCCATTTTTTGAATTAGGAAGATCAGGGTAAACTGCCTTCACTTCCAGTGAGACCAGGGCACATTCTTGCCCTCTATGAACCTAAGGTCCCACCCCTAGCTAAACTACACTCCTATCGAGCACTACAAATCTGGATAGCGTTTTGGCAGCCTCCTGTCTCTGTGAGGATGTCGGGCCATCAAAGACCATGCTTGGCCTCCCTCTAGTGAAACAGCCGGAGCAGAATGAACAGACGCTTCATTTGTCGCTGACTGAACGTCAGAGCCGTCCAATCCTTGGAGATTGCTGGCCGACTCAGGATGCACCACTAGAGCCACGTCGCAGACCGGGGTCCATCTCCCTCTATAAGGAGCCAGCCGGTCTCGATGTAGGGCAACTCTCCTCCCACTGGTGGCTAGCAGCACCCGGTAGACCACCTCCAGCTTGTCCAGCTTGGGACACCTCCCCTTCCTCCTCCGGGGCAGATAGACCCACACAAGCTCCCCCGGCTCGAAGTGTCTTCCCCGAGTCCTTACGTCGTAATTGCACTTCTGTCTTCCTTCCGCTCCTCGCTGATGTTCCTGGGCAAAACTGTGGGCAGACTGCAGTCTGTCTTGGAGCTTCCTGGCATACTCTTGACACCGAACGGGCAGATCGGTGTCGGGTGGCCTGCCAAACACCAGCTCGACTGGTGTACGTAGCTCCCGGCCCAGCATGAGAAGAGCAGGGGTGCAAGCGGTGGTTTCCTGTACCACTGAGCGACAAGACATGAGCACCAGGGGTAGGTGTCATCCCAGTCCCGCTGATGCTCCGAGACGAGGATGGCCAGTTGTTGGCCTAGGGTACGGTGAAACCTCTCCACCAAGCCATCACTTTGAGGATTTGAGGATGAAGGGCTTTTGTGGATCCCCAGACGCTTGCACATGGAGGATAAGACCTTTGACTTGAAGTTCCTCCCTTGATCACTGTGAAGGTTGTAGGGGGTCCCAAACCTGCTGGACATACCTCCTACCAGTGCATCAACCACCGTCTCAGCTTCTTGGTCTGGAAGAGCATAGGCCTCAGGCCACTTGGTAGACCACAAAACATTGACCACAGCCCTTTGGTGGTGAGCGAACCTCTTGCGATCTCCTCCCAAGGTGGCCGATGCTGCACCACCACCCACTGTCACACTGGATGCAGGTCTGGATCTTGTTCCTGTCCTTGTCTCCAATCCTCCAGGCTCACTTCCATCAAGCCTCGACAGACTACCACTTCCCCCTGCTCCTGCAACTCACGCTCCAGATACTCCCTCCTCTTGCAGGGCTTGCAGTCCTCACCAGCGCAGGGGCGGCGAGAAAGGGCATCAGCATTGGTGTGACTGGTGCCCACTTAGTGGTGAAGTCGTACGACTGCAGCTCCTCTAGCCACCTAGCTACCTGCACCTCAGGTTCCCTGAAGTTCATCAGCCACTGCAAGCTGCGTGGTCTGTCTGCAGCTCAAAGGGCCGGCCGGAGAGGTAGTACTTGAAGTGCCTGATCGAAAGCACCACGGCCAGGAGCTCCCTGCGTGTCACGCAATAACGCCTTGTTGAAAGACTTGCTGAAATAGGCCACCACTCTCTCTCTGTCCAGCCCCCTCTGGGAAAGCACCCCGCCTGCCCCAGCGTTACTTGCATCCGTGTCCAAGATGAAATGCAGGGATGGGTCGGCCGGGGCGAGCACTGGTGCTGTGCTTAAGGCTCTCTTCAGGTTGTTGAATGCCTCCCGACAATCCTCAGTACACACAAAGTCCATGCCTTTTTCCAACAGCTTGAAGAGGGGTGCTGCAACGCAGGAGAAACCCCCGAACAAATCTCCGGTAGTACAAGACCAGCCCTAGGAAGCTCTTCATGAGTTTCTGGCTGTCAGGCGTTGGCCACTCCATCACTGCCTGCACTTTATCCGGCAGGGTGTCAAGCCCCTCTCCTCCCAACCTGTGGCCCAAGAAAGTAACTTCTCTCTGCATGAAGGGGCATTTTGCGGGATGAAGTTTCAAACCTGCTGCATGTACCTCCTCCAACACCAGCCACAGGGAGCTCAACGCTGATCCAAATGTGTCACCATGGACCAGTATGTCGTCAAGATAGACCAGGCACTGCTGGCGGGGCACACCACTGAGCCTGGAGAAGGTGGCTGGCGTATTACATAGCTCGAAAGGGAGAACCTTGTTACTGCCACAATCCACGTCCGGTGCAAAATGCTGTCTTAGGTCTTGCCTCTGGGGCCAGTGACCAGGCTGACCACATGACCAGGCTGACCACACCCCCAGCAAACCCTAGGCCTCTGTGGGGGGCGGCGGGTTGCTTGCAGTGACACCGCTCATCAGTTCGATGATTTCTGCAGCCCATGCCGGTCTCTCTCCGGCTGTCGAGCTCTCTGTTGCAGCCCCTGTAGCGGCAAAACACACACTCTTCCTGTTCTCCATAGCCCCAGTCCACACCGTCTCCCTCTCTGTCGCCATTTCCAAGGCCACCTGTAGAGTGTTGGGGTGGAGCAGCTGTACCTGCATGCGTAGTTCGACAGGAGAGATAGCCCTGATAAATTGATCCAGCTCGCTCTGAACACTAGGGTGCATATGAGCATAGGCGCGGTGGGTCAGGCTCTCTACATCGTTGGCTAGGGACCTCAGAGTTTCACCCTCCCTCCTGCAGCAATTACGCAGTTCGTTATGGAGAAGCCCAGGTTGATGGCACTGCCCACACCACCTCTCGAGCACCCCCACTAGTGCCTCATAATTATGCATGTCTTCCGGGGTGAGCAACAGGAGACAGGACAAGGCGTCCCCAGTCAAACACAGAGCCAGCTGCATAGCTTTAGCTTCATCACGCCACTGTTCTGCAGCAGCCAACAGCATGAATTGAGCATGGAAAGCCTCCCAATCTGACTGACCTGAGTACTTGGGTGTTAAAGGGTGCTAAAGGGTGCTATCGCTTCAGACCTGATGTTGATCCAGCTGCGCTTGAGAGAAAGGAAGGCTGCACCTCCAAACTTTCTACAGTTTTAGACTGAAATTCGTGCTGAGGAAGAGTATGAAACTTCTCGAAAGAAGCTCAGCGCCTCAGTACACCAAGTGCATGCTAATCAGGAGGCGGATACAAGGCAAGCTGAGATCCAGAGCTTAAAGAATACCCAATATAACCCGTAGTGGTCAACGTTGAATATCCAGCAAAGGTTACAGGTGCCGACCAGACCATGACCGTCCTCACTCTTATCTGCCCCCAGCCCTGAACTGCAGACCAGACTCCTGTCATTGTGGGGACCAATACCAGCCCTGGAAGAGATAGAGGATATTGGCTGTATGTTATGGCAAGGCCCTGGCCCACTGACTCTGCCCCCTGGTGGTGACTGTAGTGCAGTCTGTAAAGTAAAGTACAAGCACCATGTAGACAAAGAAATCCTGATGGTTGACTCGTCTCCTCTAACTCCACTCCCAGCTGGTGTGCTACTTCAGCCAACGGTGGTGCTCAGTGAATTTCAGAATCTTGGTCCAAAATGAGTCCTCGGAAGATAAGGAAAAGAAGTCCTTGTCTACCTCGATGACCTGATTGTATTTGGCCAAACTTTAGAAGAGCATGAAGAGAGACTTCTTAAAGTTCTTGATCGTATGGCAGAGGTTGGGTTGAAAATCTTGTTTCGACAAATGTCAGTTCTGCCTCCCGAAGCTAAAGTACCTTGGACATATCGTGTCAGCCGATGGAGTATCGCCTGACCCATCCAAGATAGAGGCAGTTACCAGCCTACGCACCTGAAGGCTCTTCAATCCTTCTTGAGATTTTGCGGATATTACCACTGTTTCATCGCCAAATGCAGCCATTGTCAGGCCATTGTCTGAGCTTACGAAAGGCTACGCTCCAACCCAGAGGGGCAAAAATCCTGAAAAACGACAACACAAAGACTTACCTCAAAGAGTCCGAGCCTTTTGGTGAGCAATGGGACCAGTCCTACACCGAGGCTTTCCACAAGATTATCTACTGCCTTACCTACTCACCTGTGTTGGCCTTTGCAGATCCCAACAAGCCATATGTCCTGCATGTAGATGCCAGCTTGAAAGGGCTTGGCACCGTCCTATATCAGGAACACAGTGAGGGTCTGAGACCAGTCACCTTCTCCAGCAGGAAGCTAAAGGCATCTGAGAGGAACTATCCCGTTCACCAGCTGGAGTTCCTGGCCCTCCCACTTAGGGTGGTTGTGGATAAATTCCATGATTATTTGTACAGGGTCAGATTCACCGTACGTACGGACAACAACCCGCTCACTTATGTGCTGTCGACCGCCAAGCTCAGTGCTATCCACCTACGACTTTGATGTCCAGTACCGACCAGGCAGATATAACAAAGACCTGCTCTTGAGGAATATGCCGGATGAGTTGTTGTAAGACAACTGTTGTGTGCAGAGCAAACACCACACCTACAAGTAACTGTATATTTGAGACCCATTAAAAATGGAAAATACAATTCAAGAATGGAAATATAAAATGTAGGCCATGAACTGCATTATACCTTATTTGGTGGTATAAGATCAAAATGATCCCAAACCTTTGAACGCCGCTTATTGCTTGTACTCTTCATGGCAATCACTCTCCAAATCTCCTCACAACCCCATTTTGAAGAGCAATGATGCATGTTTTATGGTGCCAAACCACTCAAACCTGTCAAGCTGTCATTGGCTCACAACACATTGAAACACTATATGCCAATGAAGCGCGTCGTACCATTTTGAAGCAATGAAGCGCAAAATGATGCACTGAACGTTGAACGTCATCGGTCAATGGTGTTTTGATACAAGCTCCGACACAGTGTTTTGAACCACTCTGCTTCAGGAAGAGCAACACAAGCTCCAAAGCCCCAGTATCATTTGCCCATCACTTGAAATACTTACCCTACGGTCCACCTACAGCACTGGACAGCTCCCACCAAGACGAGAGTAAAGCAGTAATATCAGGAGGGACTGCTCCTTTTAACACTTTCAGGACTAGTTTTCATCATCTTTTACACGTAATATACTTACATTATTTCTAGCATTTGTTACCTCAGTTTGAAACAATCTATTCCACTGTGGCTTTCCACTGAAAATTATTGAAAATAAGTAAGATATATTTTCAAGACCCATTTTTAATGGTTTTTGTTTTCAGTGTATTTGTGACATTCTAACATCACAGGACAGAAAACCCACCGGTGAACCTGGAGAAAACCCACGCACACACGGAGAACATATGAACTCCTGCAGAAAGACTCTTGTTCTGACCGGGTCACAAACAGGTCTTCTTGATGCGAAAGCAAGAGTCATTATTTATCAAAAATCAAAATTTTTGAAAATGTCTGTTCACCACGAACACACCTGCGTCTATGTCACTCTTCTTTTTTTTATTTTTACGTCATCAGATTTGCAGGTGTGGTCTCATCATGCTTGATTCTATTCCACTGTGGCTTTTGTCACTGTTACAAATATATCTGTGATGGGCAGAGCAGCGGGTAAAACACGGAATCAAATGTGACCTTTTTGATTTCAGCTGTTGAATGTTGTGTTTATTGAACCTCTTCTTGTGCCAATGAGATTTATCTGACTGGTAATATTTGATTGTTCAGAGATGTCGTGGTTCTTGTGGCTCGGTTCCGCTCCGTCCCTGCTCCTCGTGGGTCTCGTGGGCAGAGAGCTGGGTCTCGGGGTTGGATCACAGGTGGTTCAGGCAGTGACTTGTTCCCGCTGGGAAACGTCTGGTGTCACAGGTCTGTTCCAGGATGGTGATGTAGTCATTGGTGGTCTCTTCAGTCTTTTTTACAAACCTCCAGCTATGGATCATGACTTCACTCAGCTGCCACCCTACAAACCTTGCACCAGGTCAAACTCTGAACTGTGTTTACTTTGAATTGAGAGTGTTATTACCTATATCTATTCCATAGGAAGTTGACTAGGCATGAGGAAAAATAATTGCCTATTGACTGACAGGACATATTTTTAGTAAATGCCAAAGGTCTGGGCTGAATTTAAGGAAAACAGCTGAATCTAAATGAGCTGCTTTTAAATTAACTTTGACTGTAGATGTTTTCAGTGAATTACTCTTCTGTTTGAAAGCTAAATACTAGATTTTTTCATGGATTATATTTTATCATTCTGCACTTTTATGATGACCTTATGTCCCTGCATATTTTACTGTAATTTGTTTGTCTGTAATGCTGTCAAATGTGCTGATAAAAACCTTGGTCCGGAGCTTCTTGTAAAAGAGACATTTATTCTCAATGAGGCTTACCTGGATAAATAAAGGTTATGATGACACATTTGCAGCTTGGTGTTTTGCTATCACATTTATTGTCAATCTCTCTCTCAGACTGCAGGGTCTTCCTTTACAGTACATATATGCCATGGTGTTTGCACTGGAAGAAATCAATGAAAGTGGGACGCTGCTGCCAGGAGTGAAGCTGGGTTATCACATTCACGACAGCTGTGGTCTTTCCTTCTGGGCTTTACAAGCTGCCCTGTCACTGGTTGGAGGAAAGGGCAGCAGCTGTAGTCTTTCAGCTGCCATCACCAACTATTCTGCAGCCTATGGAGAGGAAAGTGGAGAAAGGACAGGTTCTAAATATCTCTGTGCATATACATGATGTTCCTCCATCTATATCAAAAGCAGAATCAGCTTTATTGGCTATGTACAAGTCCACACACAAGGAATTGACATAGAATGAAATAAGAATGGTGCAGGAGATAAGACCTTTGCACTAGACTTTACAACAGTATATATCAGTATTTAAAATTGGTAATGGAAGTAAAGTAATGAATAAATACAGTAAAATTGTGAGTTTAAGGTGGTTGAATATATGTACAAATACATATGTGTATATACATATATATATATATATATATCATACAAACACAATTGTATTTATATAATGTATTTATAATTGTATTGACTACAGGAATTCAAGATTAAGTATAAACACTGGATTATGTTTTATTTAACTAACGACTCTCGTGTGATATTTGATCATGTTGTCAGGTGATCAGTCTGTTCCTTTGATCATCGGTGGTGACTCATCAAATGCAGCTCAGATTCTCTCCAGACTCCTGGGGCCGCTCTCTGTACCTTTAGTGAGTTTTATATATTAAAAACTAATGTTTGCATTTGTTATTTTATTTTTGTATATTGAGCAAAAATCAAGTATGATCGTTTAATCCAGGCTGCAGGTACTGGATGGTATTCCACCGTGAACTTGACACTCGTTAATGAAATCATGCTGTGCTTGAATGACTTGTTTCTAATGGTTAGTTTCATGTAGTCGGGTAACGTGAAGAATGTCTCATTGTCAATGCAAGACAAGTTCCCTTTTCAGGACAATACATTTTTAATTCATTCTTTGGTGAAAAACTTTTATTGATCTTTGATGCAATAATACTGACTTCATTATAAAGATCAAAATGTCATATTTATTGTAAGCTACAGCAACTACTGTATGTTGATAGAAAACTCAAGCCCTGTGTCAAAGATTTCAGTATAAATCTGTTCTTGTTTTGTTTTTTTTGTTTTTTTTTAGATAAGCTACACGGCCAGCTGCCCATGTCTAAGTGACAGGAGCCAGTTTCCCAACTTCTTCAGGACCATGCCCAGTGATATTTACCAAGTGCGAGCCATCGCCCAGCTTGCTATCAGCTTAAACTGGACATGGATTGGAGCTGTAGTGGCAAAAAACAGTTATGGCCTCATGGCGATAAAGGTGTTTCCACTGCAAATGTTACAGCATGTGTGTAAGAAACATGCACACGTGAGACTTTCCATTTTTAAATTCCAACTGCATTAATCAGATTTTTCAGGAGGAGACTCGAGGAGCAGGAGTGTGTTTGGCATTCGTGGAAACTCTCCGCAGAGAGAATATTGTGAGCGATGCCACACACGCGGCACTTGCCATTCAAGCCTCGACTGCAAAGGTGATTCTGATCTTCACCTGGTACACAGATGTGAGGGAACTGTTCCAGCAGCTGGACGCCAGGAATGTGAGACGCACACGGAATCTAGGAATCGGTCGAACTCTGCTCTTTGAGAAAAGTCACAGATTATTGTAAAGATTTTGTTGTCACTGCAGGTGACTGACAGGCAGTTTCTGGCCAGTGAGGCGTGGAGCACCAGTGGGGATCTTCTCCAACATCCTTCCTCTTCTAAAGTGGCAAGTGGGGTCCTGGGAGTGGCCATTAGGAGTTCAGCTATACCTGGATTTGAAAAGTATCTCAGAAATCTCAGCCCATCTCATCGTCCAAATGATAAGTTCTTACGAGAATTTTGGGAGAATGTGTTTCTCTGTGGTCTTAAAGACTCGGCTGCTGCTAACAGGCTGCCTCCGTGCAGCGGCACAGAGTCTCTGCAGACGGTGCACAATCTTTTTACCGACACATCTCAGCTAAGAGTGACGTATAACGTCTACCTGGCTGTTTACGCCGCAGCCCACGCTCTTCACAGGCTTCTCTCGTGTCCTGACAGTAAGAGTCTTCCTGGAAACAGCAGCTCCACCTGCTCCGTTCCAAAACACATCAAACCCATGGAGGTAAAATCACTTCTGTTTCTCACTGTGCAATTTTCACACCCCACTTTTCCACATTTCCCATTGTGGTTGTGTTGATGCTTTCAGGTCCTACAGCACTTGATGAAGGTGAACTTCACTACACCACAGGGGGAAATGTTTTATTTTGACGGAGCTGATGTTCCAGCAAAGTACGACCTCGTGAACTGGCAGAAAACTCTCGGAGGGAAACTCAAACTTGTCCTGATTGGTCGCGTAGATGGATACGACCTCCAAATGAATGAGTCAGCAATTCAATGGAGCACAGGGTCCAATCAGGTGATCCTGACTCGGGCCAACGTCCAAACATCTAATGAATAAAATGCTTATGATTTACTTGAAAATATGTTGTTTTTGTTCAGGTTCCTGTTTCAGTTTGCAGTGAGCGCTGTCGTCCAGGAACCAGAGTGGCCACAAGGAAAGGAGAACCAGTCTGCTGCTTTGACTGTCTCCCGTGTACTGAAGGAGAAATAAGCAACACAACTGGTGAGGAAATCACAGCATATGATCCGCACACACCAGCTGTGTGTGTGTGCTACGTTTCAGAAGGTTCCACAAACACAAGCTAAGAATCACATGTTTTAATGTAGAATCACTCGTCCAGACTGCGTTCAGGAAATGTGGAGCTGCATGGTCCAGTGAACAGCAGCAGCTGTGTTGTATTTGGCACATGCAGGCGCTGGTTTGGGCAGCACCCACTCATGGACCAGATGAAACTGACTCCAGCTCCTCCCACAAACACTCATGTATAATGTATTCATTGAGTTTCCTGTTTCCTGTGCCAGGTTCTCCTCACTGTGAACCTTGTCCACCTGAGTTCTGGTCCAATTCTGACAGAACCGCCTGCGTCCCTCGCCAGCTGGACTTCTTGTCCTTCAATGAAACCTTGGGTATAACACTAACTACAGTTGCTGTGTTTGGTGTCACGGTGACAACAGCTGTGTTTGTGGTTTTTCTTTACTACCGTCAAACACCGATGGTAAGATCCCAGTAACAGCAACAACACTCATCATCTTTGGTTTGCAGTTATTTTAGTTTGAACATAAAACATGTGAATGTCTTTTCAATATCAACTCTTTATTGTAGGTTCGAGCCAACAACTCTGAGCTGAGCTTCCTGCTTCTTCTGTCTCTGAAGCTCTGCTTCCTCTGCTCTCTGGTCTTCATCGGTCGTCCGTCAGTCTGGTCTTGTCGTTTCCAGCAGGCAGCCTTTGGCATCAGCTTTGTTCTTTGTGTTTCCTGCCTTCAAGTCAAAACCATGGTGGTTCTGGCAGCCTTTCGCTCGGCTCGTCCTGGAGCCGAAGCCTTGATGAAGTGGTTTGGTCCAGGTCAACAGAGAGGAAGTGTCTGCTTCTTCACCAGTATACAGGTCAGTGTTTCTTTTTAATTGTATCTCGTTACACATTTTCATGAGCCTGACTTTGTGCTGTTTTTGTTTCATCAAGGTTCTCATCTGTGTCATTTGGCTCTCAATCAGCCCACCGGTTCCTCAGCCTGACCTCGATGTGCCTGGTTTGAAGGTGACGCTGCGATGTGCCATGGCCTCGGTGGTGGGCTTCTCTCTGGTTCTGGGCTACATCGGCCTCCTCGCCTGCACCTCCCTCCTCTTGGCTTTTCTCGCTCGGAAACTCCCCGACAACTTCAACGAGGCCAAACTCATCACCTTCAGCATGTTGATCTTCTGTGCAGTCTGGGTGGCGTTTGTTCCCGCCTACGTCAGTTCTCCTGGAAAATATGCAGTTGCTGTGGAAATCTTTGCAATTATTGCCTCTAGCTATGGTTTGCTTTTCTGTATCTTTGCTCCAAAGTGTTTTATCATTCTTTTAAGGCCCGAGAAAAACACCAAGAAATACCTGATGGCCAGGTAGCAGAGGAAACTATGCCTTTATTTATGATTGTGAGTCATCACATTTATCAATTCCATATGCATTTCAGTCACCATACTTTAAAAGTACTGTAATTACGTGTCGAGTATAGATTTATATTCATAACCTATTGGAGTTAAATCATAGCCCTTTTTTACTTCAGTGTTTCACATTTGTACAATTTCACAAACATTGCACAGCAAAAGAAAAATACCATCAATAAACAAATAAAAATAACATTCATGATGTTCTGTTTCTCATATTGTGCTTCTGGTATGCATTATTTTGTTAGCACTAAAGCACTTATTGAACTGAATCTATCGCCTTTTTGTGACTCAGAACCATAAAACCTTCAAGTGTAGATTAATAACTGCTGTCTTAGCAGCAGGGCCGGTTCTACAGAGGAATATACTAGAAGGCAATCAAAACTAAAGCAAGCTTCATGGTCAGCAGCTTTTTTTGTGTTGGTAATGTTGCCTGTTTTCTCTTTGCAACATGTTGTTAGCATTGTGTACTATGGAAGCATATCATATTTTCATTTTCATTGGCGAGATAAAGTAAGGATGTAGCTACAGCTTCTCCCTGTGGTTCCCAACCACAGTTTATAAGATATGCAGGAACGATTAAACTGAGACAATAGAGCTCTCAAGAAGAAAACTGTTTTTCTAAATTACTGAGATACTTGATATCTCAGTCATACACTAATAATAAAATCAGGATAACTTCTCATTAACTCAGTAAAAAACAGTGAAGTGAATGCAATATGCTTCCATAGTGTCCAACCCAAAACTGGAGAAACAATAGAGAGCACTTAGTCAGGCCTCTACCACTTCACCTGTGCTACTTGGGTGTCCCACCAGGAGACTATGCTGTTGCCAGTATAGCTCTTGTGGTCACTGGGGTACACAAATCCCCTGACCATGACAAGTTAAAAGGTAAAAAATACATTTTCAAATAAAATGCACAATACTAGATGCTATGAAATACTATGCAAAATTTGGAGAAAATAGGAGACTTTAAGGCCAACCTGGGCCTGATACGGTGTGAGGTTAATTAGAAATTGAATTACAAACAACTAATTCAGTTTCAGTATGGTCTCCCCACCTTGTGCGCTCGCACCCTAATTAAGCGTAAATAAGTAACCAAGTAATTGGGGACTGCTGTGTTTTCTCTGTACAGAGGAAAGAAGATAAGGAAACTTGAGATGAAAGAGAAATGGGAGAGAGGGGAGGCCAGACAGATAGTGTCTGGGGATTAGTAAGGAGGAAGTGAGGGCAGCTCTCTTGGTGGAGGATCTGATGATCCTGTACCGTTTTCCTGGAAGTGTTTCAGCCCTGAGACCCTTCTTGTTTTACTATGGTGGTGGACAGGTTGACAGATGAGGTCAGGCAGGAGTCTCTGTGGACTTTGTTGTTTGCAGATAACATTGTAATGTGTAGTGAGAGGAGGAGAAAAGTACCCGGCCTATGGATCACTTTGAAGCGGAAGGGCTGTAACGCCAGATACCAGCGAGTGATCCGCGCGTTGGCATATTTCATGCGGTGGAGCCATTGGAGTGGGGCATGGTCCAACCAGAGGGTGAATGGGCGCCCCAGGAGGTAGTAGCGGAGGGCACCAACCACCCACCGTATGGCGAGGCACTCTTTTTCCACCGTACTGTAGTTCACCTCCCGCTGAGCCTGCTTCCGGCTGATGTACAGTACGGGGCGGTCTACCCCCTCCACCTCCTGGCACAAAACGGCCCCCAGCCCGCTGTTCGAGGCGTCGGTCTGCAGGATGAAAGGGAGAGAAAAGTTAGGAGTGTATAAAAGTGGCTCCCCACAGAGGGCTCGCTTTACCCTCTCAAACGCCATCTGACACGGCTCCGTCCACTGGTACAGAAACCTCCTGACCTCTTTTTTCGTCTTGGGAATTGGGCAGGCTGCAACCACTGCAGTCTTTTGTATCTGTGGTCGCACCTGCCCGCCCCCCAAGTGGTACCCCAAATACCGTACCTCCCTCCGTCCAACCACACACTTCCACGGATTCGCCCTGAGCCCCGCCTTCCTCAGGGCCTCAAGCACTGCTTCCACCTGCCACATATGCTGCTCCCAGGTCTCACTCTGAATGATGACGTCATCCAAGTAGGCCGCAGCATATGCAGAGTGAGGCCGCAGCACCCGGTCCATGAGGCGCTGAAATGTAGCAGGGGCCCGGAAAAACCCAAACGGAATCGTGACAAATTGGTACAAACCATACAGAGTGGAGAAGGCCGTCTTTTCCCTGGACTCTAGCGACAAGGGAATCTGCCAGTAGCCCTTGGTTAAATCCAGTGTCGTGAAAAAGCGAGCCGTGCCCAGCCAGTCCAGGAGTTCGTCGACCCGGGGCATTGGATAGGCATCGAATTTGGACACCTCGTTGACCCTACGATAGTCCACACAGAACCGTATTGACCCATCGGACTTCCCACCGGGGAAGGGAGAGGTGGTCCTCTGCGAGGATGACCGCCGCCTCGATGTTGGGGGGACGGTGGCACTGGACCCAATTAGCCGTGGACGACGGTAACCCAGTGATGAACTGCTCTAGTGCCACCTGTCCCACGACATCCTCTGCAGAGTGGGTCCCCGGTTGGAGCCAACGCCTCGCTGCGTCCAGGAGCTGCTGCGCGTATGCAAAGGGACGGCCGGCTTCCTCAAAAGAGAGTCCCCTGACTCCGGTGTCCCTCCGGAGTCCTGCCCAGCCGGTCCAAAATGGCTCTCTTCAGCTGGGCGAAGTTGTGACGTGTGGCCACTGGCAGACTGTGCGCGGCCAGCTGCGCCACCCCGGTGAGCAAGGGGAGGAGCCGGACCGCCCTCTCCTCCTGAAGCCACGCACACGCCTCCGCCGTGCCCTCGAAGATGTCCAGTACCAGGAAAGCACGATCGTCCCGCTGGGCCGCCGCGATGTTGAAGACCAGTCGAGCTGCTGCATTCTGGATAAGCTGCAGAGGTCGTGTGACACATGCAGGGACATCAGCAAGGAGGGAGTTGCAGTAGTCTAAGCGTGAGATGACAACAGCCTGGACCAGAACCTGTGCGGCCTTCTGGGTTAGAAGAGGTTGTATCCTTCTGATGTTGTGCAACATGTATCTGCAAGATCGAGCTGTTGCAGCAATGTTGGTGTTGAGGGAGAAATGGTCATCACCCAGATTCCTTGCCATTAGAGGGAGCTACCACAGAGTTGTCTAGGGTGATGGTCAGGTCTGTGGTGGGAGAGCCCTTTCCTGTAAGAAAAATAAACTCAATCTTGTTGAGACTGAGTTTCAAGTGATGGTCAGACATCCATTGAGAGATGCCAGTTAGACAAGCTGAGACCGTTCTGTAAGTGTGTTTCGGACCAGGGAAAAGAGAGAATGAGTTGGGTGTTGTCAGCGTAACTGTGATAGTAAAATCAGAAGAGAGAGTGAATAACAGAACCAAGATAGTTGGTGTACAGAGAGAAGAGGAGAGGGCCCAGGATAGAACCCTGAGGGACACCAGTAGTTAGAGGACAAGGTTCCGACACAGATCCTCTCCAGGTTACTCTGTATGTTTGATTTTGAAGATAGGAGTAGGGCAAGTGCAGTCAGCTAAGATATGTAAATAGAAATGTAAATCAGGCCCTATAGTGTAGTGAGATGCAGAACATATATATGAGTGAGGTAGAAATAAATAGACAGCAGCTTAAAAATGGAGGTGCAAAATATGAAACAGCAGTGAGAACATACACAAGGTATGTACACACAGCTACGCACAGGCACACACACTCAGTGACCTACTACGGAAGGTGACTGTTGTGGTTTGAGAGTTAAGTATTCATTGTTCTGATGGCCATGGGGAGGAAGCTGTTGGTCAGCCTGGAGGTGCGGGCCCTGACTGACCTGTATCTTCTGCCCGACGGAGGCAGATGGAACAGGTGGTGGGTTGGGTGGGAGGGTCTATGTCACAGATTTGCAGGTGTGGTCTCATCATGCTTGATTCTATTCCACTGTGGCTTTTGTCACTGTTACAAATATATCTGTGATGGGCAGAGCAGCGGGTAAAAAACGGAATCAAATGTGACCTTTTTCATTTCAGCTGTTTAATGTTGTGTTCATTGAACCTCTTTTTGTGCCAATGAGATTTATCTGACTGGTAATATTTGATTGTTCAGAGATGTCTTGGTTCTTGTGGCTCGGTTCCGCTCCGTCCCTGCTCCTCGTGGGTCTCGTGGGCAGAGAGCTGGGTCTTGGGGTTGGATCACAGGTGGTTCAGGCAGTGACTTGTTCCCGCTGGGAAACGTTTGGTGTCGCGGGTCTGTTCCAGGATGGTGATGTAGTCATTGGTGGTCTCTTCAGTCTTTTTTACAAACCTCCAGCTATGGATCATGACTTCACTCAGCTGCCACCTTACAAACCTTGCACCAGGTCAAACTCTGAACTGTGTTTACTGTGAATGCTGTCCAGTGCTAATTCATATGTTTCATAGTGTTATTACCTATATCTATTCCATAGGACGTTAACTAGGCATGAGAAAAATAATTGCCCATTGACTGACAGGACACATTTTGATTAAATGCCAAAGGTCTGGGCTGAACTTGAGGAAAAAAAGCTGAATCTCAATGAGCTGCTTTTAAATTAACTTTGACTGTAGATGTTTTCAGTGAATTACTCTTCTGTTTGAAAGCTGAATACTAGATTTTTTATGGAGTATATTTTTTCATTCTGCACTTTTATGATGACCTTATGTCCCTGCATATTTTACTGTAATTTGTTTGTCTGTAATGCTGTCAAATGTGCTGATAAAAACCTTGGTCCGGAGCTTCTTGTAAAAGAGACATTTATTCTCAATGAGGCTTACCTGGATAACTAAAGGTTATGATGAAAATAATGGCACATTTGCAGCTTGGTGTTTTGCTATCACGTTTATTGTCAATCTCTCTCTCAGACTGCAGGGTCTTCCTTTACAGTACATATATGCCATGGTGTTTGCACTGGAAGAAATCAATGAAAGTGGGACGCTGCTGCCAGGAGTGAAGCTGGGCTATCACATTCACGACAGCTGTGGTCTTTCCTTCTGGGCTTTACAGGCTGCCCTGTCACTGCTCGGAGGAAAGGGCAGCAGCTGTAGTCTTTCAGCTGCCATGGCCAACTATTCTGCAGCCTATGGAGAGGAAAGTGGAGAAAGGACAGGTTCTAAATATCTCTGTGCATATACATGATGTTCCTCCATCTATATCAAAAGCAGAATCAGCTTTATTGGCTATGTACAAGTCCACACACAAGGAATTGACATAGAATGAAATAAGAATGGTGCAGGAGATAAGACCTTTGCACTAGACTTTACAACAGTATATATCAGTATTAAAAAATAATATGGGACGTAAAGTAATGAATAAATACAGTAAAACTGTGAGTTTTAGGTGGTTGAATATATGAATATAATACATATATGTATATATATGTATATATATATATATATATATATATATATATATTATTATACAAACACAGTTGTATTTATATAATGTATTTATAATTGTATTGACTACAGGAATTCAAGATTAAGTATAAACACTGGATTTTGTTTTATTTAACTAACGACTCTCGTGTGATATTTGATCATGTTGTCAGGTGATCAGTCTGTTCCTTTGATCATCGGTGGTGACTCACCTAATACAGCTCAGATTCTCTCCAGACTCCTGAGGCCGCTCTCTGTACCTTTAGTGAGTTTTATATATTAAAAACTAATGTTTGTTTGCATTTATTATTTCATTTTTGTATATTGAGCAAAAATCAAGTATGATCGTTTAATTCAGGCTGCAGGTACTGGATGGTCTTCCACCGTGAACTTGACACTCGTTAATGAAATCATGCTGTGCTTGAATGACTTGTTTCTAATGGTTAGTTTCATGTAGTCGGGTAACGTGAAGAATGTCTCATTGTCAATGCAAGACAAGTTCCCTTTTCAGGACAATACATTTTTAATTCATTCTTTGGTGAAAAACTTTTATTGATCTTTGATGCAATAATACTGACTTCATTATAAAGATCAAAATGTCATATTTATTGTAAGCTACAGCAACTACTGTATGTTGATAGAAAACTCAAGCCCTGTGTCAAAGATTTCAGTATAAATCTGTTCTTGTTTTGTTTTTTTTGTTTTTTTTTAGATAAGCTACACGGCCAGCTGCCCATGTCTAAGTGACAGGAGCCAGTTTCCCAACTTCTTCAGGACCATGCCCAGTGATATTTACCAAGTGCGAGCCATCGCCCAGCTTGCTATCCGCTTAAACTGGACATGGATTGGAGCTGTAGTGGCAAAGAATAGTTATGGCCTTATATCAATAAAGGTGTTTCCACTTGTGTCGTGCTGCAAATGTTACAGCATCTGTGTAAGAAATAGCACATGTAAGATTTTAAATGCAAAGCTTTAAGGGTTGATTCCAACTGCATTAATCAGATTTTTCAGGAGGAGACTCGAGGAGCAGGAGTGTGTTTGGCATTTGTGGAAACTCTCCGTCGAGAGAATATTGTGAGTGACGCCACACGTGCAGCACTTGCCATTCAAGCCTCGACTGCAAAGGTGATTCTGATCTTCACCTGGTACACAGATGTGAGGGAATTGTTCGAGCAGCTGGACGCCAGAAATGTGAGAAACACATGGAATCTATAAATCTGTCAAACTCATACTCAGAAAAGTAACAGATAATTGTAAATATTTTGTTGTCACTGTAGGTGACTGACCGACATTTTCTGGCCAGTGAGGCTTGGAGCACCAGTGGGGATCTTCTCCAAAATCCTTCCTCTTCTAAAGTGGCAAGTAGTGTCCTGGGAGTGGCCATTAGGAGTTCAGTTATACCTGGATTTGAAAAGTATCTCAGAAATCTAAGCCCATCTCATCGTCCAAAGGATAGGTTCTTAAGAGAATTTTGGGAGAATGTGTTTCTCTGTCATCTTGGAGACACAGCTCCTGCTAACAAGCTGCTTCAGAAAGATCCGCTGCCTCCGTGCAGTGGCACAGAGTCTCTGCAGACGGTGCAGAATCTTTTGACTGACACATCTCAGGTTAGAGTGACATATAACGTCTACCTGGCTGTTTATGCTGTAGCCCATGCTCTTCACAGGCTTCTCTTGTGTCCTGACATTAAAAGTCTTCCTAGAAACAGCAGCTCCACCTGCTCCATTCCGAAACACATCAAACCCATGGAGGTAAAATCACTTCTGTTTATCACTGTCAAATTTTCACACCCCACTTTTCCACATTTCGTGGGTGTAGAATATTTGTCACATTGTAGTGTTAAACTCTTTTGAAGTTGAGGTTTTTGGTGTTTTGATGCTTTCAGGTTCTACAGCACTTGATGAAGGTGAACTTCACTACACCACAGGGTGAAATGTTTTATTTTGATGGAGCTGATGTTCCAGCAAAGTACGACCTTGTGAACTGGCAGAAAACTCTTGGAGGGAAACTCAAACTTGTTCTGATAGGTCGTGTAGATGGATACGACCTCCAAATGAACGAGTCTGCAATTCAATGGAGCACAGGGTCTAATCAGGTGATCCTGACTCAGGACAACGTCCAGACATCTAATGAATAAAATGTTTGCTGTGACTCAATATGAATTACTTGAAAATATGTTTTTGTTCAGGTGCCTGTCTCAGTTTGCAGTGAGAGTTGTCGTCCAGGAACCAGAGTGGCCACCAGGAAAGGAGAACCACTCTGTTGCTTTGACTGTCTCCCATGTACTGAAGGAGAAATAAGTAACATAACTGGTGAGAAAATCACTACATACAATTTTCCCATAACTTTTCACTCTGCAGGATCCAGACGCCTTCAAGGCTTCATCCACACGACTGTTTTCTTCTGAGTCCAGATGAGTGTTTCACTTTTGTATCAACTGTAATGTCAATCCATACATATGTCACATGAAGGCTGAACACGAGCTAAGAATGATGAAAAGTCGGATCAGATATGTGTAGCTGTTTTAATGTGACTGCATTCAGGAATCATGGAGCTGCATAGTCCAGTGAACAGCAGCAACTGTGTCGTATTTGGCACATGCAGACAGGGCAGCACTCATCCAGGGAGCAGTAACACAGTGAATGTAATAATTTCTGTGTAATCTATTCATTTAAGATTTTCCTGTTTCCTCTGCCAGGTTCTCCTAACTGTGAACCTTGTCCACCTGAGTTCTGGTCCAATTCTGACCGAACTGCCTGTGTCCCTCGCCAGCTGGACTTCCTGTCCTTTAATGAAACCTTGGGTATAACTCTAACTACAGTTGCTGTATTTGGTGTCACGGTGACAACAACTGTGTTTGTGGTTTTTCTTTACTATCGTCAAACACCGATGGTAAGATCCCAACAACGCTCATCATCTTTGGTTTGCAGTTACTTCAGTTTGAACATATAAACATGATATTTGCTGTTCATGTGAATGTCTTTTCAATTCCAAAACAAATTCCAACTCTTTATTGTAGGTTCGAGCCAACAACTCTGAGCTGAGCTTCCTGCTTCTTCTGTCTCTGAAACTCTGCTTCCTCTGCTCTCTGGTCTTCATCGGCCGTCCGTCAGTCTGGTCTTGCCGTTTCCAGCAAGCAGCTTTTGGCATTAGCTTTGTTCTTTGTATTTCCTGCCTTCAAGTCAAAACAATGGTGGTTCTGGCAGCATTTCGCTCGGCTCGTCCTGGAGCTGAAGCCTTGATGAAGTGGTTTGGTCCAGGTCAGCAGAGAGGAAGTGTCTGTTTCTTCACCAGCATACAGGTCAGTGTTTCATATGTTTTTAATTGTATCTTGTTACACCTTTTCATGTACATGAACCTGATTTTGTGCTGGTTTTGTTTTATCAAGGTTCTCATCTGTGTCATTTGGCTCTCACTCAGTCCACCGGTTCCTCAGCCTGACCTTGATGTGCCTGGTTTAAAGGTGACGCTGCAATGTGCCATGGCCTCTGTGGTGGGCTTCTCTCTGGTTCTGGGCTACATCGGCCTCCTCGCCTGCACCTCCCTTCTCTTGGCTTTTCTTGCTCGGAAACTCCCCGACAACTTCAACGAGGCCAAACTCATCACCTTCAGCATGTTGATCTTCTGTGCAGTCTGGGCGGCATTTGTTCCCGCCTATGTCAGCTCTCCTGGAAAATATGCAGTGGCTGTTGAGATTTTTGCAATTATTGCCTCTAGCTATGGTTTGCTTTTCTGCATCTTTGCTCCAAAGTGTTTTATCATTCTTTTAAGGCCCGAGAAAAACACTAAGAAATTCCTGATGGCCAGGGAGCAGAAGGATTAATTATGCATTTGTTAATGGATTGTGAGCCATCAAATGTATCAATTCTATATACATTTCAGTCACCATACTTTAAAAGTGCTGTAATTATGTTAGTAACTGAATAGTGTTGGTTATAGATTTATATTTATAAACTATTTAATAGTTAAATTATAGCCCTTTTTACTTCAGTGTTTCACATGTGTACAGCGTCACAAACATTGCACAGCAAAATAAAAATACTTTCAATAAACATAAATAACACTGATGATTTTCTCTTTCTCATATTGATGCTTCTGGTATGCATTATTTTGTTAGCACTAAAGCACTTAAAACTATCGCCTTTTTGTGACTCAGAACCATAAAATCTTCAAGTGTAGATTAATAACTGCTGTCTTAGCAGCAGGGCCGGTTCTACTGAGGAATATAAGACAAAGCAATCAAAACTAAAGCAAGCTTCATGGTCAGCAGCTTTTTTGTGTTTGTAATGTTGCCTGTAACAGTGTTTTCTCTTTGCAACATGTTGTTAGCATTGTGTACTATGTAAGCATATTGCACTTACGCTTTCATTGGCGAGTTAAAGTAAGGATGTAGCTACAGCTTCTCCCTGTGGTTTACAAGACACGTAGGAACGATTAAACTGAACAACTGAGACAACAGAGCTCTCAAGAAGAAAACTGTTTTTCTAAATTACTGAGATACTTGATATCTCAGTCATACACTAATAATACAATTAGGATAACTTCTCATTAACTCAGTAAAACACAGAGAAGTGAATGCAATATGCTTCCATAGTGTCCAACCCAAAACTGGAGAAACAATAGAGAGCACTTAGTCAGGCCTCTACCACTTCACCTGTGCTACTTGGGTGTGACCATGATACGGTGTTAGGTTAATTAGAAATTGAATTACAAACAACTAATTCAGTTTCAGTATGGTCTCCCCACCTTGTGCGCTCGCACCGTAATTGAGCGTAAATAAGTAACCAAGTAATGGGGTGACTGCTATGTTTTCTCTGTACAGATGAAAGAAGATAAAGAAACTTGAGATGAAAGAGAAATGGGAGAGAGGGGAGACCAGACAGATAGTGTCTGAGGATTCGTAAGGAGGAATTGAGGGCAGCTCTAGAGAGGATGAAGAGCAGAGAAGCAGTTGGTCCAGATTCTCAAGATTCAACATTTTTTATTGTTATTATGCAAGCATGACAAAATTTCTTCCTGAGACTCTCAGCACATTAAAATAAATAGAGCACACATCTATATACATGTGTATATAAAAGGCACTTTTAGAAATAATAATTAAGTAGAAAAAAATTAAAATAAAAATAAAAAACAGAAAACAAGATAAACTATTGCAAATGTATGTACAGGGGGAAAGAAGGGAGGTGGTATGATAAATATAAATTGCAGCTCGTGCAAGACCTGTTTGACTGAGTCTTTTGGTGGAGGATCTGATGATCCTGTACCGTTTTCCTGGAAGTGTTTCAGCCCTGAGACCCTTCTTGTTTTACTATGGTGGTGGACAGGTTGACAGATGAGGTCAGACAGGAGTCTCTGTGGACTATGTTGTTTGCAGATAACATTGTAATGTGTAGTGAGAGGAGGAGAAAAGTAGAAGTGAGCCTGGAGAGAAGGAGGGCTGCACTGTAAAGAAGAGGAATGAAGTTGATTTATCATTTGAAGACCCTCAATTGCCCATGTGAGGAACTGGTCTCTCTGAGCACAACAAAGAAAAAAGTGCACTTTTTAATGTGAAAGGATATCACAGATGTTAAGAGTGAAGCAATAACTGACCACATGTTTCTGTATTTGACATTTTAGCAGACAAACATACAAACAAATACATATCAATATTTTGTCACTTTTCTTTGCTTTTCCAACTGCAAGTCTCACAAACCACCCGTTCATAGTTTTTGCTGATTGATTGAAGTTTTAACAAATGAAAAGACAAACACATACAACTGGTAAAACATTTTATTAAAGTCCAGTATGTAAAATTCAGGAGGGGTAATTGGCAGAAAATTCTTGGTCACAGTTTTTTATGATTTAGTGCCTCGACCCATGATGGCTTTCTTTGTGTTTAACTCTGGTCTACACAAGATGACGTAACACTTGGGTCCTAACAGTGCCACCAAGATGCCCAAACTGGAGGCCAGGATGGCAAATACCTCCACTGCATCTGCATATTTGCCTGGTGAGCTGATGTAAGCAGGGACAAAGGCCACCCACACTGCACAGAAGATCAGCATGCTGAAGGTGATGAGTTTGGCCTCATTGAAACTGTCTGGAAGATTCCTTGCTAGAAAAGCTAACAAACAACTGAGGACAGCCAGTAAACCAATATAACCAAGTAAAACTGCAAAACCAACTGTGGACCCAACTACACACTCATAAATTATCTTGTCACTGTGATACTGGGTGTTTTTATGAGGCACTGGTGAAGCAGAGACAAGCCAGGCAGTGCAGATTGCTGCTTGAACAGAAGTCAGAACCAGAACTGTCCCTCTCTGCTGCACAGCACCAAACCACTTCAGACTGGACTCACCACCTGGTTTAGAGGTCCTGAACACAGCCAGAACCACCATGGTTTTCACCAGGATACATGAGACACAAAGCACAAAGCTGATGCCAAATGCTGCATGTCTTAGTTGGCAAGTCCATGATCTGGGTCGTCCAATGAAGAGCAATGAACACAAGAAACACAATTTGAGTGACACCAAAAGAAGAAAACTGAGTTCTGAATTGTTGGCACGAACTATAGGTGTGCTATGATGATGGATGAAGATGCCCAGAACAACAACACAGATAAATGTGCCCAAAAGTGAGATAGCTGTCAAGCAGATACCCAGAGGCTCATGGTAGGAGAGGAACTCTGTTTTCTTAGGAACACAGTGGTCACGCTGGGGGCTGGACCAGAAATCTTCTGGACAACTGGTGCACTCCATGGAGTCTGAGAAAAGAGAAAATATTATGACATACATGTTTATACAAAATCTCTAAACTGTGGTGTTTAAAACATTATACTGACCAGTTGTATTGCTGATCTTTCCCTCAGAACAAGGGACGCAGTCAAAACAACACTCAGGTTCCCCCTTCTTTCTGGCCATGCGGGTACCTGGAGGACAGCTCTCACTGCACACTGACCGAGGAGGCTGTGTGGAGAAAAATCAGGATCTGTGAGACTAATCTGCAATGACTAAGGTAAATAGATAGTAGTCTGATAAAGTAAGAAATAACCTGTTTGGATTCAAAGTTCCAGTAGATTTTGTCATCATCCAGTGTAAGTTCTTCTCCTTTGAAGGCTGACCTCTTAAACTCACCCATACTCTGAACTTTAGTTCTTCCATCAGGGAGCCACACCCAGTTCATGATGTCATACACAGGCAAGGCATCACCGTTTTCATCAAATGACACTTGATCACCAAAAGATGTGGTGAAATTGACTTTTTCCAAGTAATATATCATCTAAGAAAATCCAAATTAGGGACAAAAAGCAAAACTGAAAATGAGGATTTATTCTATTTATTTGCACTTCACACTCAAATACAAAGGATTAAGTGAATTCAGTGTAAACTGATATCTCACCTGCCATGGCTCCAGTCTTTGCAAATGAGCACAGGTGTTGTTGCTGAAAGGCCCTCTCCCTGGCTCACACTGCAGCATGTCATCAAGAGCATACGCCAGAGCATACACAGCCTTATACACATTATACTCTGGCCTGAGTTCCGAAATGTCCACCAATTCATTCTTCACATTCTCTTCAGCTTCCTGTCCAGTGCATACTTCTCCTCCTGCTTCCACCCAACCTGCTGGAGGTGGTGCAAATCTACACTGAAATGTGTATTCCCAAAACTCATTCACCTGAAAAAATGTGTGTTTTTGAAATAATGACAATGTTTTTACTGGAAGTTACATATCAGATTGAAACTTCATTCTCACCATGCTATTCCCATCGGTGTTGTTCTGATGTAGGTCAGGACGTATTTTTAACAGGAAGTCCCTGAGCCCTGGTATTTCTCCTCGACGAATGGCGATCCCCAGTGTTCCAGCCAGGTACGGCATGAGATGGGGAGCCTGGAGCACAGCAGCTGATGACCAGGCTTCACTGGCAATCCACTGCAGGCCTGTCACATTCTGTTTCACTATCTGTGAAATGCATAAGAAGTACATAATTGTGTACTTTCATACCAATATAGTGTAATTTATTTGTTTTACATTATATTACATGTCATTTAGCAGACACTAAGTCGCTTCAAGTAAGCCATACTATAAAGTGCTAGTAAGTGCTTTTTTTTGTGTCGTCGTTGTTGTCGTCTTAGTCGAGGTAGAGTCGAAATAGATCGGTTTTTAGTCAGCAGTGGAATATGTGTAGGCTTTCTGCTGTCCAGATGTTGATGTGAAGCTTGTTCCACCATTTGGGAGCCAGGACAGCGAACAGTCGCGAGTTTGGCGATTGCTTCTGCGATCCTCTCAGCGAGGAGGCAGCAAGCAGGTTTGCCGATGCCGAGTGGAGTGGGTGGGCTGGGGTGTAGGTTTTGATTATGTCCTGGATATAGACTGGACCGGATCCGTTTGTAGCATGGAACGCAAACACTAGAGTCTTGAAGCGAATGCAAGCAGCTACAGGAAGCCAGTGAAGGGAGCGGAGGAGTGGTGTAGTGTGAGAGAACTTTAGTAAGTTGAAGACCAGTTGAGCTGCTGCATTCTGGATGAGCTGTAGAAGTCGTATGGCACATGCAGGGACACCAGCAAGGAGGGAGTTGCAGTAGTCTAAGCGTGAGATGACAAGAGCCTGGACCAGAACCTGTGCCGCCTTCTGGGTTAGAAGAGGTTGTATCCTCTGATGTTGTGTGTATCTGCAAGATCAAGCTTTTGCAGCAATGTTGGTGTTGAAGGAGAAATGGTCATCAAGTGTCACACCCAGGTTCCTTGCAGTATAAGAGGGAGGTACCACAGAGTTGTCTAGGGTGATGGTCAGGTCTGTGGTGGGAGAGTTTCAAGTGATGGTCAGACATCCATTGAGAGATGCCAGTTAGACAAGCTGAGATCTGTTGCGAGCTCTGATGAGGAGTCGCATGTCGCTTGTCATCCACGGTTTTTGGTTGTTGGAAACCCAGCAGCGTTTTTCCACTGTGGTGTTTACATAGCAGAAGGAGATGTAGGACAGAACAGACTGTGTGTCTTCAACGTTCTGACTCTCGAACAGGGTCCAGTATGGGATATCAACTATTTATTCAGGTTTAATTTTGTTTTTTTGCTCAACAAAGCACAGCTGTCCATATAACAACAGGTATAAACAATAGTGTTTCCTGTTTGAAACATGTAAAGTATTATACAAGAAAATCTATAGTAATAGCCTACATGTATAGGCATAATTATGCAAATAACAAAAAATGTAAACAAAAACAGGCCTACAGCTTCACAGTACTATGTAGAAAACAGAGAAATATAAGAACCCACAGGCAGTCTTGTATTAAGTACTTGAAAGCGATATTTGAGTAACAGAACAAGTTTCTTACCAGAAAATGACTTTGGTAGAAGTTAAAGTCACCTTTTACAATACTACCATATTTTGTCTGCAGTCCGATTTTCTTTTAATGTAATGCACCCAAAATGTTCATTCCAGGCACACCAACCACAAGGTGTACATGCTGACATGCTGCGGTAACAATTATTTAATTACTGTTGCAGACAATCCACTGGACAAACTGTGTTGTGTGCCACATGTTAAGTTACTCCTCTGCCTCAATAGTACTTGTAATAAATGTAGCTTGTTTGCCATGGAGGTGAGGCTTGGTGAATTGGAAACTCGGCTCTGCACCATGAAATCTGAATTTTTGGCTTAAGCAGTTAGTAAGTAGTAGACCTCTTTAGACCTCTATCCCATGTGAAAACATCTGGGAAAACCTGGTCTCGTGAGGAGAGACAGTGTCTCTCACTCCACTTTATTTGGAGCTGATTTTTTTATCTAGACATATGTCAAACCTGGAGAGGTTTGAGTGCCCCTGTGATTCTGAGAGCTGTGTTGTCTGGAGCCTAGTGCTCCTGGTAGGGTCTCCCAAGGCAAATTGGTCTCAGGGGAGGGGCCTGACGAAGAATGGTTCAAAGACCTCATGAAAAAACAACAGAGGAAGAGAGTGACCCTGCCCGAAGGAAGCCCGGAGCCCCCGCCTGGAGCCAGGCCCAGACGGAGGGCCCGTGAGCGAACGCCTGGTGGCCGGGTCTACCACGGGGCCCGGCCGGGCCCCGTGGTAGACCTCCTCCTGTGGACCCACCACCTGCAGGGAGATCGACTGGGGTTGGGTGCTGGTTCTGGGGCCATGGAACGTCACCTCGCTGTGGGGGAAAGAGCCGGAGCTTGTGTGGGAGATGGAGCGCTACCAATTAGATCTGGTGGGGCTTACCTCCACGCACAGCCTTGGCTCTGGAACCACACTCTTAGATAGGGGTTGGAAGTTATTCTTCTCTGGAGTTGCTCAGGGTGTAAGGCGCCGGGCGGGTGTGGGGATACTCACAAGCCCCCGGCTGAGCGCCACTGTGTTGGAGTTTACCCCGGTGGACGAGAGGGTCGCCTCCCTGCGCCTTAGGGTTGCGGGGGGAAAGCCCTGACTGCTGTTTGTGCTTATGCACCGAACAGCAGCTCGGAGTACCCGGCCTTTTTGGAGGCCCTAGATGGAGTCCTGCAAGGGGCTCCATCGGGGGACTCCATAGTTCTGCTGGGAGATTTCAATGTGCACGTGGGCAACGATGGGGAAACCTGGAGAGGCGTGATTGGGAAGAACGGCCTACCTGATCTAAATCAGAGTGGTCGTTTGTTATTGGATTTCTGTCATGGATTATCCATAACAAACACCATGTTCGAGCATAAGGACGCTCATAAGTGTACTTGGTACCAGAGTGTCCTTGGCCAAAGGTCGATGATCGATTTTGTGATCGTTTCATCTGATCTAAGGCCGCATGTTCTGGACACTCGGGTGAAGAGAGGGGCAGAGCTGTCAACTGATCACCATCTGGTGGTGAGTTGGGTCAGAGGATGGGGGAGGACTCTGGATAGACCTGGTAAACCCAAACGTGTAGTGCGGATGAACTGGGAACGTCTGGAGGATGCCCCTGTCCAAGAGGCTGTCATATCCAGAAAGTTGTGTTAAGTTATGTTTAGTTTTGCCTTCTATTTGTTTTGTGACTTCCTGTTTTATTTTGACATCTCTCTTTCCTCTCGTTTCAGATAACTTGCCCTTCCCCTGTAGTTTTCCCGCCAGTCTGATTATCTTCCCCGCCCTGATTGTTTCCACCTGTTCCCCATTTACTTTGAGTTACATATAGCCTGTGCTTCCCTCTGCCCTGCGTCAGTTCGTCTTGTCTGTCATGCCAGAGAACCCACGCCAATCCATGCCACGTCAATTGTTTGTAAGGTTTTTGCTTTTCTTAGTTGCTACTTTGTTTTGTCCCTTTTTTGAGCCATCAGAGTTTTTTCCTCGTGAAGAGTGATTTTGATTTGGCACCTTGCCTAGACCTTTTGTCTCCTCCCAGTGAGTGATTATAATTTGTTACTTTGGCCTTTTGCTTATCTAGTGATTCCTCGATAGAGTGATTTTCTGTTGATACTTTTCCTCCCTTCCTCCCCACAGGCCTTATGATTGCCCCATTGATTTGATCCCGGGGTCCCCTATTCCTAAGGGTAGACTATATTCCATCTCTGGCCCCGAAAAGAAGGCTATGACCGAGTATATTGAGTCCTCGTTAAAGGCTGGTCTTATCCGCCCCTCTTCATCTCCAGCGGGGGCAGGGTTCTTTTTTGTGGGAAAGAAAGATGGGACACTCCGACCATGTATAGACTATGCACCACTTAATGACATAACTGTTAAGAATCGGTACCCTCTGCCACTAATGTCATCAGCTTTTGATCAGCTTCAGCAAGCTAAGGTTTTCACTAAATTAGACCTCAGAAACGCCTATCATCTGGTTAGGATCAGAGAGGGGGATGAATGGAAAACAGGCTTTAACACTCCTAGTGGTCATTACGAGTACCTAGTCATGCCGTTTGGGTTGACCAATGCTCCTGCTGTCTTCCAAGCAATGATCAACGATGTACTGAGAGACTTCCTGAACCACTTTGTGTTCGTGTATTTAGATGACATATTGATCTTCTCCCCAGATTTAGACTCTCATGTGCATCATGTACGGCAGGTTCTCCAGCGACTGCTGGAGAACCAATTATATGTCAAGACAGAAAAGAGCGAATTCCATGCCGACACTGTATCTTTCCTTGGCTTTATCATAGCCCCTGGAAAGGTGCAAATGGATCCGGCTAAAGTTAGCGCTGTGGCTCAGTGGCCAACACCTGATAGCCGCAAAAAGGTTCAACAATTCTTAGGATTTGCTAACTTTTACAGGAGGTTTATCCGAAACTTCAGTGCCACAGCTGCACCTCTACATGCACTTACCTCTCCTCAGTCTCCCTTTTTGTGGTCCCCTCAAGCTGAGGAGGCCTTCCAGCAGCTCAAAGTGCGATTCACTACTGCCCCCATTCTCACAGTTCCTGATCCCAGCCGGCAGTTTGTGGTGGAGGTGGATGCCTCCAATAATGGAGTGGGGGCAGTACTCTCCCAGCACTCTGAGAAGGACAACAAGCTTCATCCCTGCGCCTTCCTGTCTCATAAACTCTCGCCGGCAGAGAGAAACTACGATGTTGGGAACCGTGAGTTATTAGCAGTGAAAAAAGCTTTGGAAGAGTGGAGACATTGGTTAGAGGGCGCACAGCACCCATTCATTGTATGGACAGATCATAAGAATCTGGAATATATTCGCAAAGCAAAGAGACTGAACTCTCGCCAAGCCAGATGGACATTTTTTTTTAACAGATTTAACTTTGTTTTGTCTTATAGGCCGGGGTCCCAGAACACCAAGCCCGATGCCTTGTCCCGTCTGTTTGACCCCGAGCCTACTGCCAAGGAACCGGAGCCCATCCTACCACTGAACCGTGTGGTAGGAGCGGTGAGTTGGCAGATAGAATCTCAGGTGAAGCAGGCTAATGGTGAGAATCCGACACCTAGTGGTTGTCCGGAGAATCGCTTGTTTGTCCCTGTTGTTATGCGTCCACAGGTGATCCATTGGGCTCACACCGGACTGCTCACCTGCCATCCAGGAGTTAAGAGGACCATGTACGTCATTTCCCAGAGGTTTTGGTGGCCCTCCATGGAGAGGGAGGTTCGGGAGTATGTGGAGGCGTGTTCCATCTGTGCCCGCAACAAGACCTCCTCCAGAGCGCAGATGGGGTTGCTGCAGCCACTCCCTGTTCCCACTCGTCCATGGGCTGAGATCTCACTCGACTTCGTCACGGTGCTCCCGGTCTCTGAAGGAAACACCACTGTGCTCACAGTGGTAGACAGGTTTTCTAAAATGACTCATTTCATAGCATTACCCAAGCTTCCATCTGCCAAAAGAACGGCAGAGATTATGATGACTCAAGTATTTCGTATTCATGGTTTTCCCAAAGACATTGTTTCAGACCGGGGGCCCCAGTTCATATCCAGGTTCTGGAAAGAGTTCTGCAAGCTCATCGGGGCCACCGTCAGCCTCACCTCTGGTTATCACCCAGAAGCCAACGGCCAGACGGAACGTCTCAACCAGGAGTTAGAGACCTGTCTTCGATGCCTGGTGTCGCAGAATCCGGCTTCCTGGAGCAAGAAGCTGGTGTGGGTGGAATATGCCCACAACTCTCTTCTCACCTCGGCAACTGGCATGTCTCCATTCCAGTGCGTCTTCGGCTACCAGCCCCCTGTCTTCTCCGAGACAGAAAAGGAGATCATCGTCCCGTCGGCCCATGCCATGGTCCGGCGATGCCACCGCATCTGGGCAGCCGCCCGTAAGGCACTCCTACGCAGTGTGGACCGCATGAAGAGGGCTGCTGATCGGAGGCGCCTACCTGCGCCTGTATACAAGCCTGGCCAGAAGGTCTGGCTCTCTACGCGGGATTTGCCTCTCCAAGTCGCCTCCAGGAAGTTGGCTCCACGGTTCGTGGGGCCTTTCCCAGTGTCCAAGGTCATCGGCCCTTCCGCTGTCCGTCTGCGTTTGCCCCGGTCCATGAGAGTCCACCCCACCTTCCACGTCAGCCGGGTGAAACCGGTTAAGGAAAGCCTCATGGTGCCCGCAGCCGCACCCCCTCCACCTCCCCAGATGGTCGACGGCGGCCCTGTCTACTCAGTCAAGGCTCTGCTGGCTGTGCGCAACAGGGGCCGGGGCAGGCAGTTCCTGGTGGATTGGGAGGGCTACGGTCCAGAGGAACGATCATGGGTTCCTGCTAGCTTTATTGTGGATCCTGACCTCATCACAGACTTTTACAGACGCCACCCTCAGTTATCTGGGCCGTCAGGTGCCGTCCCTAGAGGGGGGGGTACTGTCATATCCAGAAAGTTGTGTTAAGTTATGTTTAGTTTTGCCTTCTATTTGTTTTGTGACTTCCTGTTTTATTTTGACATCTCTCTTTCCTCTCGTTTCAGATAACTTGCCCTTCCCCTGTAGTTTTCCCGCCAGTCTGATTATCTTCCCCGCCCTGATTGTTTCCACCTGTTCCCCATTTACTTTGAGTTACATATAGCCTGTGCTTCCCTCTGCCCTGCGTCAGTTCGTCTTGTCTGTCATGCCAGAGAACCCACGCCAATCCATGCCACGTCAATTGTTTGTAAGGTTTTTGCTTTTCTTAGTTGCTACTTTGTTTTGTCCCTTTTTTGAGCCATCAGAGTTTTTTCCTCGTGAAGAGTGATTTTGATTTGGCACCTTGCCTAGACCTTTTGTCTCCTCCCAGTGAGTGATTATAATTTGTTACTTTGGCCTTTTGCTTATCTAGTGATTCCTCGATAGAGTGATTTTCTGTTGATACTTTTCCTCCCTTTGAGAGTGATTTTTATTTGTTACTTTGTCCAATAAATTAGAGTATTTTTGGAAGTTGTCTCTGAGTCGTGCTATTGGGTTCAAGTCCTTGTTCGGTTGTGACAGAGGCCTTCAACTCTCACCTTCGGCGGAGCTTTTCCTGTATCCCTGTGGAGGCTGGGGACATTGAACCTGAGTGGGCAGTGTTCAAAGAATCTATTGTGAAAGCTGTAGTGGAGAGCTGTGGCTCCAGGGCTTTAGGTGCCTCAAGGGGCGATAACCCTCGAACATCAGGTGGACACCGGTGGTCAGGGAAGCTGTCCGACTGAAGAAGGAGTGTTTCTGGGATATGTTATCCCGGAGGACTCCTGAGACAGTTGCAAGGTATCGACGGGCCCGAAGGGCGGCAGCCTCTGCTGTGGCAGACGCAAAACAGCGGGTATGGGAGAAGTTCGGAGAGGACATGGAGAAGGACTATTGGTCGGCACCAAGGCGTTTCTGGAAATCATTTGGGGCCTCAGGAAGGGAAAGCGGGGGATCATCCAAGCTGTGTACAGTAAGGATGGGACACTGTTGACCTCGACTGAGGAGGTAACCGGACGGTGGAAGGAACACTTTGAGGAACTCCTGAATCCGACATCTGCACCCTCTGTGGTGGAGGCAGAGAGGGAGGATGATGGGGGATCATCGTCAATCTCCCTGAGGGAGGTCACTGAGGTGGTTAAACAACTCCGTAGTGGCAAGGCCCCAGGGGTTGATGAGATCCGCCCAGAAATGCTGAAGGCTCTGGGTGTGGAGGGGCTGTCTTGGATGACACGTCTCTTCAACATTGGGATTCCTCAGGAGAGTGGCTGGCTTTTCCCTTAGAGATAAGGTGAGAAGCTCGGTCATCCGGGGGGAGCTCGGAGTAGAACCGCTGCTCCTTCACATTGAAAGTAGCCAGTTGAGGTGGTTCGGGCATCTGGTGAGGATGCCTCCTGGGCGCCTCCCGAGGGAGGTATATCAGGCACGTCCAGCTGGGAGGAGACCTCGGGGTAGACCTAGGACAAGGTGGAGAGATTACATCTCCACTCTGGCCTGGGAACGCCTCGGGATCCCTCAGTTGGAGCTGGTCAATGCGGCTCAGGAAAAGGAAGTTTGGGGTCCCTTGCTGAAACTGCTGCCCCCGCGACCCGGCCCCGGATAAGCGGAGGATGATGATGATGATGATGATGTCAAACCAGGAGGCAGAGTTGCAGTCTTAGATGCCACTCTGCTATATTCGAGCAGTCACCTACATCAAGACTATCTGTCCTCGAACCAACTAAGCTAAACACAAATCGGTGAAATATTCCTTTAAGCGCTCCAGTGCCAGTGCCACTCCACATGTTGACAGGATGTGTTGGAGGCCTGCGTTGTCACTTTATTGTCACTTTAGATGACATCACCATGGCTTCCAGTTCAAGGACGCTGAAAAACTAGTTCATGCTTTTATTACATCTAGATTAGATTACTGTAACTCCTTATTATCAGGATGTTCCAATAAGTCTGTTTAAACCCTCCAGTTAATTCAAAATGCTACAGCACGAGTTCTGACAGGAACTCGAAAGAGAGCTCATATCACAGTTTAGAATTCAATTTAAAATCCTCCTCCTCACATACAAAACACTTAATGATCAGGCCACTTCATACCTGAAAGAACTAGTTCCACCATCCTGACAGATTACTTAGTTCTGTTTAAATGCAGGCTTACTTGTGGTTCCCAGAGTCTGAAACCTGAACTATCTCTTAGTTATGCTGCTATAGGTGTGGTGCACCGAGCAACTCCCTCACACTCTTGATATGAATATGAATTTTTACATCTTGCTATTTTTCTCTCCTACTTTTTACTTTTGCTCGCTCTATCCTCAGTCTGCAGGTACCTGTGACTCCTTTGCTGAAGGTTCACGATCCAGTTTACAGGCGTCACTAGTAGTATTGTCATGATTATCAGTATAGTACGCTTTGTAATTCATTCAACTGCTATAATACATTGTAATACCCCACATTTTTCCTCTCACCTCAAAAGCTCAGTTTACATTCTGGGTAATTTCATAGGCCAGGAGCAGTTTTCCAAAATGACCGACATACCTATTAAACATTCCTGAAAAAGGAAGCAAGAGTTGCAACTGGGTCGATAAAGAAAACACAGCATTTTCTGCAAGTGTGTCACACAGTAACATGAGCAGAGAGATGCATAACTGTAATTTGTCCTAATGAGTAGTTAACACAAAATGTGTATGACTATATATTATGACATTATAACATTCTGTTTTAGAAAGAGCACAGTTACCACCTACCTCTTTCATGAGGTTAATCATGCGACTCTCGTGTGCAAACACAATCACCACCCGAGCTGTAGATTTCTTTATCACATCCACTATTCTCCTAATTTCAATGGGATCATAACGAGGCAAAATCTCTGTGTAAGCCAGACAACCTCCAGCAGCTGGACCCAGATCAGAATGAAAGGACCGAGCAGCGTTGTGTCCATAATCATCATCACTGATGAGCAGACCTGCCCAAGTCCAACCAAAGTGTTTTAGAATCTGAATCATAGCATTCACCTATGTGGACACAGAGCAGAGGGATTAGTGCACAGGCTGAAATCATCTTTTACCAGAAATCCTGCCAAACAGGATCATCAAGACCTGTATAAGATGTAAATTTAGCATTTTAATATATACTGTACACAGACATTATTGCACACAATTGATTTTATGTATTTAGATATTGCAAATAGATTTTCACCTGAAAAGAATCACTTGGGATCGTCCTAAAGAAAGATGGAAACTTTTGTCGATCACTCAGGCAGGAGCATGTGGCGGAATAACTCACCTGCAAAACAAGACCATGTATCAAAAAGGAAAAATTCCGAATGGTAACGTTAATTACTCCATGGTCACACCTTCATTAAATATGAAATGAAATCACAGAAATGATGTTGAAAGACATAAAAACTTACCAGAGGCACTCTGTACAAACCTAAGACTGCGGAAACGGCAATAGTACCTGTGGAGTAAGAATCACCCACAACTCCTAGGAGTGGAGGAGTTCCTACACATCTCTCCTCTAATGTAACTTGCTCTTCTTGACCGCTGAGTAAGGTCAGTGCTGCACCAATTCCAACCCCTACTTGGAGGCAGTTATCATACAGACTGTATCCCAGAGTGACATTAGGCAGCAGGTTTGAGTTTCTGTTGATCTCATCAATAGTAAAGGCCATGGTCTGAGACAGCCTGAATCCTAACATATTAAAGCTGACACAAATATACAAATGATTACAATTTAAAATGCGTCATACAGTAGCTGTACAAAACTACCCATGTTTCACAACTTCAGACACTACTGCAAATAATGAGGTCAGCATCATCACCAACAATTCAATTCAATGCTTCACACAGGTCATATACATATATATATGTTATTATCAATGTTATTATCTCACAAGAATAACAATATTCAAGCAGCTTACCCATAGCAGGTAGGCTGTTGTGGCTCTGAGGTAAAAGATGCATCAGCATAAACAGGAAAGAAGTGAAGTCTGAAAAGTCCACCGAGATTCACATCTCCAGTTTTGTGCATCCCATTTAGGTTAAACTGTCCCTGTAACTGACAAGAGGAGGAATAATAAGAGGACACCGCAGAGCAAAAGCAGGACAACAAAATTAAAGAGAGGATACTGGTGTCTAAAAATGACCTCATGACTTTGCTCTGTTTCTTTCCTGTCTAAGTTCAGGCTCATCATAATATCACCACATTTTATGTGTTTGCAGTGTTGTTCATTTTTGCACACCACCTATCAGGGCAAATGTAGAAGCTCTAAGGGCAGGGCTTAAATCTATTTATTATATTTATATTTAATTAATCTCTTAATCTCTTTATTTATTTAATTAAACACAAAGTTTGCCATTTTTGTCAGCAGGGGGCACTCCATCACAGCAATACCAAAAAACCTAGTTTGATTTCATGAGGCATTATGGTAATTGTATAGTAAAAAAAGAATTGGCAGCAGAACACAGCAATTAGCAATGAGTAGTTATGATTGATTAGTAACAAAGAGAGAGTGATGGACTTTTTAACCAGATTGTTTAAGAGTTTTAAGAACAACAGTGATGTACTATGACCTGGAAGTGCAAATCAGTATTACAAAGTGTGAAACACTTTTACAAATACTGAAACAAATTAACAAAAGTTAAAACAAATTTACATTTTCTAAAACACATTTACAAAACCCACAGTCCATAGGGAAAGGGAATGTCCCAAATGCTGTGAGTGACCCGGAAATGATGCTGAGCAGTCAATTCTTGACTTCTGTGTGTAGTAAGAATGGATACTTTTGACTGAGTGAGGTTTTGTCCGTTTTGTGGGAAAAATATTTACCATTTAACGCCATATTTCTATTCATGTGAACGGTCTTTGGCTTTTTTCAAAGGCGTCAAACAGGTGGAAGGATTGGATATGCTGCAACATTGCATTTGCCTTTTCATGGAGGGCCACTTGTACGATGTTAGAGAGTTTACATGGTGTCAATACCAGCGTGAGGACTCTCAAAAGTAAGCTCAATGAAGCCAGTTTTTTACCACAGAAAGTTTTTTTCTTCTGCAAACGCTGTTATCAACACAATCAGACTGGAACATCATGGACCTGGACAACTGTTGGGTTACCGCACAAAGTGGCAGGTACTTAAACAGAAGTACTGTCTTCAAGTAAAGAAAGAAATCAATACTCCTCTGTCTCTCTGGGGCGTTCCTGCAGATTGGTATGTATAAATTCATCGTTTAAAGATGTTGATGGTAATTGAATGTATTCGGGCACTAAATTATGTGTGCTATTCTCGTAGAGGCCGTGATAAATTGTTGGCCCGTATTCAGCCACTGTGCCCTGGATCTGCGCTGCTGTTTTGGCTCCGTTTAATTTGTGGATGCTCCGGACTCGCAGGCGGGACTTCGACTCCTGTGATCTATTAATAGATACGTCCTGCCCTGCGCAAACGTGAATGGGGATGAGACTGACAGTGTTAAGGGGCATCAATTATTGAAATGTGCTTTATATAGTTTATTATTTTGTATCATTTTGTGTTTGTTTGTATTTTTGGTATTCTTAATTATTTTGGTTTCCTCCATACCAGTCCTGTGTATTGCTGGGGGAATTTCACCCCAAGGAATTATAGAATAATGTATCGATGTAATGTAAGGGCAACACAGGTTCGTTGACACACAGGACAGAGAGCGGGTTCTATGTTACAAAATATAATTTATTTTATTTAACAACATATTACGTTTTCCTAACACAATAACAACAATGCTTCCAAAGGCACAACCAATAATCAATATAAGAACAGGACTGGGGCTTACCACGGTGGCAGAAAAAAGGGAAAATCCAACACAACACCACCCGTAACACAACACACCAAACACGGACTTGTGAAAAGATACCACCACCAGGGAGTTGGGCTGTCACACGTGTCGACCCACAGCACCTGTTAAACAAAAGAAGAAAAGGGAACTAATTTACTCGAAAATAATACTGACAAAGTACATACACAAACAAACAAACAAACCAACAACCAAACAGCCAAACCCCAAATATATAAACACTTAAATCACAACACGACAAACATAACACATCTTAATTTACATCCAAAATAATCTAATAACAAAAAATTATAACAACTAAACAAAAGTAAATAAAACCAACTAATAAAGATCAAGTAAACTCAACAAAAAATTCCAAAAAAAAGAAAGAGACAAAACACATACTATAATCCAGGAAAATAAGCGCTAGAAACACAATACACTATTAAATGGTGGTGCCTGCTGGAGCTATTAAAAACAGTAGGCCCGGCCAACGAGTCAAGGACGGCCGAATAATTACTCCTACGAGATATTCAGCTCCCCCATCGGAGCGGAAAAGCCGGCAATAAAGCACCCTCTCTTTCTCCACCATGCGATCCCATTGGCGTAACAGCACCACAGCTGACCTGGAAATCTGTCGCCTTTTCGCTGGGGAAGGCCAAATTCCTCTCCTCCAAAACACCAGGACATCCTTCAGGAGGGGGTCAGTCTCCTGCAAGGAACCAATGTCCAAGGCAGAACGCCCCGGGAGGACGGAGACCACAGACTGGGTTGCAGAGGTCACAGGATCACACCGTGCAGCTTCCTGGAGAACGCTGGGGACAAAAGTGCCAGTCCGGGCCTGTCCCCCAGCAGATACTCTCGAAATTTTTCGGTCAAGGCCCACTTAAAATGGCCCCGCTAAAAATTCCAATTTCATGGAGATGTAATTATCCATGTTACGCTCTGTGGGTCAGCGCGGCTGGCATATGCCACTGGTCTAACACCACTGTCAGTTTCTTGAGAGAGAACGGCACCAAGGCCGCTATGGCTGGCATCAATCTCTAAAATGAATGGGCGTGAGAAGTCTGAATAAGTCAGCACTGGGGAGAAGACCAGCCTGGACTTCAAGGCTTCAAAACTTTCCTCACACTGCCGTGTCCATGCTGCACCAAGAACTTGTCCCGATCCTCTCTTGGACTTTGTGCCTGCAAGGGCTAGCTAGTTTGGCAAACCCCTCCACAAAGTGCCGGTAATAGCTGGCGAAGCCCAAAAAGGAGCGCAGGTCGGACACCTGATGGGGATGCTGCCACTTGGCCACTGCCGCAATTTTTGCAGGGTCTGTGGAGACACCAGTGCTGGAGATAACATGGCCCAAGTAATTCACTCTCTCTCGGAAAAAGGCACATTTCTCCAACTTGGCTTTCAGGCCTTGATCTTGGAACCGGCAGAGGACTAATTCCAGCCGCTGCAGGTGCTGTGCAACGGAGGACGAGTACACGATGATGTTGTCCAGATAAAGCAACAATGACTGGCCTTGCTGATCCCCGAATATCCTCTGCATCAGCCCCGGAACGTGCTTGTGGTAACCCATGTGGGTAGACTAACCACCTGGGCACCACTCAATGTACCAAGGCAAGTCTGCGGATGAAGAAGAATTGACCAACATTGACCACGGGGACATGGGCTGTACCCCGACATGTTTTAACAAGGCAAGGAGACAAGCAAACCAGCAGGCAAACTGGACTCCGAGGGCTCAAACAAGGCAACTTGATCAGGGGCCTGCTCAGGACAAGTACTGGCAACCAGCTTCATGACCCCTCCAGGTATACGCACTGGCTGTCTACCTCAAACCCTCACAGTACCAGCAAGATACTGTGGAGCATGAGCAACCAACTGATGGCACTTCTGTAAGGCTTCCACGACTGGGTTTGGGGCCTGGGACACCGATGGAAGATCAAACAGGGAGGCACCATAAGTCCCAAAGAGCTCTCGATAGCATCGGCGAAGGATATTCATCCCCAAGATCCCAGGAACAGATGACAGCGCCCCTGGGGGATCTTTAACTACCAGCACCCCACAGTGGGGCATGACCTTACCGCACAAGGCCACATCCAGCTCCAGGTAGCCTACGTAAGGAATAGCGAGGCCATTACAAGACAGGAGGCAAACATGACCCCAGTGTGCAAACTGTTCAAGGAAAAAGCTTTCCGTAACGGTGAACACCATGGACCAAGTGTCCACGGAGCAAGAAACAGTGACTCCACTGAAGGAAACATTGATATTCGGGCAAGACGGCATTAACACTGCAATACCGCCTTGAGCCTGTAAGCTCCCCATCTGAGCGGTGGGTCGGAAGCTCAGTGGGTATCAGTTTTCCGACGGAGGAAAGGAATGGACAGCATGAGCAGTGGAACCAGTTACAGAGTTTGCACGAGCCCAAGGGGAAGCCCACTTTGCCCCACACTCACGAGCAAAATGGCCTGGCTTCTGACATCTTCGGCAAATGACTGGGCCATTGGTGTATACAAATACCCCAGACGCATACAAGGCCACACCACGCCCTCACCTCGGCCGTTCGGACCACCTTTCTGTAATGCTGGTGCCCTCCTACAAAACCCTACTAAAGCGAAGCAGATCAGTGAAAATACAAACCAGGACTTGGCCAGAGGGCGCAGTTTCGGCACTTAAGGACTGCTTTGCATGTACAGACTGGGGGGTATTCAAGACAGGAGCCTCCCAGGGAGTTCAGATTGACATTCATGAGTATGCTGAGGCGGTAACCGGCTACTTCGCTAAGTGCACAGAGGATGTTACTGTACTGAAGACCTTCACTGCACATGGCAACCACAAACCATGGATGACTTGAGAGGCGCGCTCGCTACTGACAGCCCGTGATGCAGCCTTCAGGACGGGGGACAAGATTGCTCTCCGTTCAGCTAGGTCTGCGCTCACCAAAGGGATCAAGGCAGCGAAGCGTACCTACGCTGAAGGAATCCAGGGTCACCTCTGTGACAGAGGGAACACCAGATGGATGTGGCAGGGGGTCCAAGCGCTGACGGATTACAAGTCCAAGCAGCCGGTCGACGACGACGACGCTTCACTACCAGACAGGTTTAACAACTTCTTTGCACGTTTCGAAGCACCACACCTTACAACCAGAGGGAGGCACGGCCCTTCTCCAACTGCTGCGGGGCCAGCGCTCATCATCAGTGCAGCAGACCCACGGAAAACCCTCATGAGGGTCAACCCACGGAAAGCGGCAGGCCCAGATAACATCCCGGGACGTGTGCTCAGAGACTGCACTGAAGAGCTGGCAGAGGTACTGACCGACATTTTCAACATCTCCCTCAGCCAGGCCATCGTCCCCAGGTGCTTCAAAACATCCACCATTGTACCTGTTGCGAAGAAACCAGTTGTATCCTGTCTAAACGACTACCGTCCCGTCGCACTGACATCTACTGTGATGAAGTGCTTCGAACGGCTCGTCAAATCACACATCACAGCCAGCCTCCCTGCAACACTTGATCCATACCAGTTTGGCTATCGTCCAAACCGCTCCACAGAGGACGCAATATCCACCACCTTGCACTCCGTCATCACTCATCTGGAACATAGAGACACGTACGCCAGAGTCCTGTACATTGACTTCAGCTCAGCCTTTAACACGATTGTCCCTCAGAGACTAATGGAGAAACTTCTTCTACTTGGCCTTAACACTGCCACATGTCTCTGGATCCTGGACTTTCTGACTGAGAGACCACAGACGGTCCGTGTTGGAAAAAACATCTCCAGTTCCATCACACTGAGCACTGGATCCCCCCAAGGCTGTGTGCTCAGCCCACTGCTGTTTACACTGCTGACACATGACTGTGCACCCAGACACGAGGGGAACCAGATCATCAAGTTTGCGGACGACACCACCGTGGTGGGACTCATCCACGGAAGTGAGGAAGCTATGTACAGGGACAACGTTCAACACCTGGAGGACTGGTGCAGGGAAAACAATCTGCTGCTCAACATGGACAAAACGAAGGAGATGATCATCGACTTCCGGAAGTCACAACCAGAGCACGCCCCCTTCAGCATCAGCGGCCGTACAGTGGAGAGAGTGGAGAACATCAAGTTCCTAGGAGTGCAGATCTCGCAGGACCTAAGCTGGAATAAGAACACCTCTTATATCACAAAACGGGCCCAGCAGAGACTATACTTCCTGAGGAAGCTGAAACAAAGCTCTCTCCCACCCAGCATCCTCACGACCTTCAACAGAGGTGTAGTTGAGAGCGTCCTGACATACTGCATCTCCACATGGTACTCCAGCTGCAGTATGTCAGACAAAAAAACCCTGCAGAGGATCATCAGGGGGGCGGAGAGGGTCATCGGAGTTTCCCTCCCCTCTATCCAAGAACTATTCCAGTCCCGCTGCAAGAAGAGGGCAATGACCATCGTCAATAAAAGGCAGAACCAACAGACTGATCAACAGCTTTATTCCACAAGCTGTCAGAATGCGACAATCACTATTGCACCTTAATCTGTTCTGCTTTATTTCTCTCCAGCCTTGTTTTCTTCTTTTCTCTTCTTGTAATTACATAGCATTTCACTTGGCACTTTAACTGTACTGCAATTTAACAGGCTGCTGCTATATATCATTTACATTGATCTCTACACTGACTATGTGGTCAATTGCTGCTTAACGTCTTAGGGAAGTGTGAATGTGCGTGTGTCGGGGGGGGGGGTGGGGTGTAAATGTGTATTTAAATATTTAAATCCTTAGATCCCTGTGAAACACTCTCTCTTTTTGTTGCACTACTTGTTGTATGTACAGCTTAATGACAATAAAAGTGATTTGATTTTGATGTATGAAGACAGTGAGACAGTGATGAGGTGTGCAGTTGGAGGTATAGATGGGTACAAGGTGAAGCTGGATTTCATCAGGGATCAGCCCTGAGCCCTTTCTTGTTTTACTATGGTGATGGACAGTTTGACAGATGAGGTCAGGCAGGAGTCTCTGTGGACTGTGTTGTTTGCAGATAACATTGTAATGTGTAGTGAGAGGAGGAGAAAGGTAGACGTGAGCCTGGAGAGGTGGAGGTCTGCACTGTAGGGAAGAGGAATGAAGTTTAGTTATGATTTGAAGACCCTCAATTGAGGGAGCTTTGCCCCCTCTTGCCTTGTGAAGAGCTGGTCCCTCTGAGCACAACAAAGAAAAAGTGCACTTTGCAATGTCAAAAGGTATCACAGATGTTAAGAGTGAAGAAATCACTGACCCCATGTTTTTGATATCTTCATATTTAAGCAGATAAACATAAATACATGTGTTTGATATGTTCATATTTTAGCAGATAAACATAAATACATACACTTTTTTTGCGACTGTCAGTCTTACAAACCACCCGTTCATAGCTTTTGCTGATTGATTGAAGGTTTGAAAAATGAAAACACAAAATCATATCACTTATAAAACATTTTATTAATGGTTCAGTAAAATTCCGGAGTGGTAATTGGCAGACAACTCTTGGATACAGTTTTCATGACTTGGTGCCTCGACCCATGATGGCTTTCTTTGTGTTTCTCTCTGGTCTACACAAGATGATGTAACACTTGGGTCCTAACAGTGCCACCAAGATGCCCAAACTGGAGGCCAGGATGGCAAATACCTCCACTGCATCTGCATATTTGCCTGGTGAGCTGATGTAAGCAGGGACAAAGGCCACCCACACTGCACAGAAGATCAGCATGCTGAAGGTGATGAGTTTGGCCTCATTGAAACTGTCTGGAAGATTCCTTGCTAGAAAAGCTAACAAACAACTGAGGACAGCCAGTAAACCAATATAACCAAGTAAAACTGCAAAACCAACTGTGGACCCAACTACACACTCATACACTATCTTGTCACTGTGATACTGGGTGTTTTTATGAGGCACTGGTGAAGCAGAGACAAGCCAGACAGTGCAGATTGCTGCTTGAACAGAAGTCAGAACCAGAACTGTCCCTCTCTGCTGCGCAGCACCAAACCACTTCAGACTGGACTCACCACCTGGTTTGGAGGCCCTGAACACAGCCAGAACCACCAGGGTTTTCACCAGGATACATGAGACACAAAGCACAAAGCTAATGCCAAATGCTGCGTGTCTTAGTTGGCAAGTCCATGATCTGGGTCGTCCAATGAAGAGCAATGAACACAAGAAACACAATTTGAGTGACACCAAAAGAAGAAAACTGAGTTCTGAATTGTTGGCACGAACTATAGGTGTGCTATGATGATGGATGAAGATGCCCAGAACAACAACACAGATAAATGTGCCCAACAGTGAGATGGTTGTCAAGCAGATACCCAGAGGCTCATGGAAGGAGAGGAACTCTGTTTTCTTAGGAAGACAGTGGTCATGCTGGGGGCTGGACCAGAAATCTTCTGGACAACTGGTGCACTCCATGGAGTCTGAGAAAAGAGAAAATATTATGACATACATGTTTGTACAAAATCTCTGCACTGTGGTGTTTAAAACTTTATACTGACCAGTTGTATTGCTGATCTTTCCCTCAGAACAAGGGACACAGTCAAAACAACACTCAGGTTCCCCCTTCTTTCTGGCCATGCGGGTACCTGGAGGACAGCTCTCACTACACACTGACCGAGGAGGCTGTGTGGAGAAAAATCAGGATCTGTGAGACTAATGTGTAATGACTAAGGTAAAGCGATGGTAGTCTGAAAAAGTAAGAAATAACCTGTTTGGATTCAACGTTCCAGAAGATTTTGTCAACATCCAGTGTAAGTTCTTCTCCTTTGAAGGCTGACCTCTTAAACTCACCCACTCTCTGAACTTTAGTTCTTCCATCAGGGAGCCACACCCAGTTCATGATGTCATATATTGGTAAAGGATCACCATTTTCATCAAATGACACTTGATCACCAAAAGATGTGGTGAAATTGACTTTTTCCAAGTAATACATCATCTAGGAAAATCCAGATTAGGGACAAAAAAGAAAACTGAAAATGAGGATTTATTCTATTTATTTGCAAACTGATATCTCACCTGCCATGGCTCCATTCTTTGCAAATGAGCACAGGTGTTGTTGCTGAAAGGCCCTCTCCCTGGCTCACACTGTAGCATGTCATCAAGAGCATACGCCAGAGCATACACAGCCTTATACACGTTATACTCTGGCCTGAGGTTTGAAACATCCACCAATTCATTCTTCACATTCTCTTCAGCTTCCTCTCCAGTGCATAATTCTCCTCCAGCTTCCACCCAACCTGCTGGAGGTGGTGCAAATCTACACTGAAATGTGTATTCCCAAAACTCATTCACCTGAAAAAATGTGTTTTTTGAAATAATGACAATTTTTTTACTAGAAGTTCCATATCAGATTGAAACATTTCATTCTCACCATGCTATTCCCATCGGTGTTGTTGTGATGTAGGTCAGGACGTATTTGTAACAGGAAGTCCCTGAGCCCTGGTATTTCTCCTCGACGAATGGCGATCCCCAGTGTTCCAGCCAGGTACGGCATGAGATGGGGAGCCTGGAGCACAGCAGCTGATGACCAGGCTTCACTGGCAATCCACTGCAGGCCTGTCACATTCTGTTTCACTATCTGTGAATTGCATAAGTAGTACATAATTATGTACTTTCATACCGATATAGTGTAATTTATTTTATTACATTACATGTCATTTAGCAGTAAGCCAAACTATAAAGTGCTAGTCATAAGTGTGATGTACAAGTATGTGCTTTTTCTTCTTGTGTTGTCACCATCTTAGTCGAGGTAGAGTCGAAAGAGATGTGTTTTTAGTCAACAGCTGAAGGAGCCAGGACAGCGAACAGTCGTGAGTTTGGCGAATGCTTCTGCAATCCTCTCAGTGAGAGGGCAGCAAGCCGGTTTGCCGATGCAGAGCGGAGTGAGCGGGCTGGGGTGATTTTTGATGATCTTTGATCATGTCCTTGATGTAGGCTGGACCAGATCCGTTTGTAGCATGGAACGAAGGATGACACTCTCTCCACCGGGTCTCCGTTGATGCAGAAAGGAGCATGATCCATCTGGTTCTTCCTGGAGTTGAAGATGATTTCTTTGGTTTTGGTGGTGTTCAGGAGCAGGTTGTTGGCCTGACACCATACGGACAGATGTTGGACCTCCTCCCCGTAGGTGGTCTCGTCTCCCCCAACACTGTGGTGTTGTCCGCAAACTTGATGATGTTTGTGGTATGGCGTGGGACACAGTCGTGGGTGTACTGGGCATACAGGAATGGGCTCCACACACAGCCTAGAGGAGTGCTAGTACTGAGCATAAGAGGAGAGGAGAGGAGAGGTGGGGGCCAATCTTCACAGGCTGTGAAGATTTGTTTGAGAGAAAGTCTTTAATACAGACACAAGTGGAAGATGGGAGGTGCAGGTCCAGCAGCTTCTCTGTCAGAATATCCGGTGTTATTGTGTTGAATGCTGAGCTGTAGTCTATGAAGAGTACTCTTACATAGTTTCCAGGATGTTTCAGGTGGCTCAGCGTGGTATGCAGGGTGATGGCAATGTACCGTACTAGTGGAGCAGTTTCTCCTGTAGGCGAAGTGGTGGGGGTCGAAAGCAGCAGGGAGACAGGTCTTGATGTGCTGCAGGACCAGCCTCTCGAAGCATTTCATCACAACTGCTGTCAGAGCAATGGGCCTGTAGTTCCTGGGGTCGCTGTTGCCAGATGTTTTGGGGATGATGGTTGCGGGTTTGAGGCAGGTCGAGACTGCTTGGATTAATGAGAGGTTGAAAACTGTGTTGAGGATCCCTGTGAGCTGGCCAGGGATCTGCGAGAATCTTCCCACACACTGTGGGGTCCAGTGGCTTTCCTCTGGTTCACCTGGCGCAGTACTCTCCTCACGTCATGTTTTTTGGAGAGTCAGTGAGGTGGTGCTGTGAAAAGTCTGATGATGCTGAAGTGAAGCAGAGTGAAATTACAGAGGTTTTAGTGAAGAGATGCCGAGGCGACTTTAGTTTGGCACTATCAATGAAAATATATGAAAAGCAATTATTAAACCCATTTAATTTTATTAACATGACACTATTGGTCTAATAAAAACTTGTTTTGAATTTAAAAAAATAAAAAAAGATTAAAAAATCAATATATTTGGGGCATTTTACTCGTCAGAGACAACTCTGTGCTTCAGCATGTTCAGGGCCATAGCTCCGGCTGTGATTGGCCAATCTGGGTGATTGACAGCTCGTTGTAATCATCAAAGCCAATAAGACCAGGCTGCGGTGTCCGCATGCTCATACACCCTGCACCGCCTAATATCCCTTTCAACACCTCCCCACCAAGGCAGCGCAAGATCACAGAGGTGATCTTCTACAGTGCTTCACCCGAGAAGGCTCCATGACAGGGTGGCAACAGCTGGAGGTCAGCATTGCAATAGGCTGCTTACACACTTTGTGGCTGTTTTTGAGATCATCCTCAGTGGAGCGAGGCAAGTGGTTAGATGCTTGAGGTTACCAGCTGGGTGACGGGTATCCTGCAGACAGCCCCATGTACAGCAAGGCACCTCAAGTGCCTAGACAAGCTTACTCAGTGGGCAAGAATGAAGATCAAGCCTGCAAAGTCTCGGAGCCTTTCGATCAGGAAAGGAATGATGAGTGATAGGCTATTGTTCATGGCAGGTAGAGAGAAGATCCCACTCCTATCAGAGCAACCTATCAGAAGCCTCGGGAGAGAGTACACAGCTGACCTTTCTGACCAACATGTGGGGAGGTTAGTGCAGAAGTAGCTGGCACACGGCATGTCAAGGCTGGTACAAAGTCTCAAGGAAAGAGAGGTAGGCCTTGATAACGGAGGAAGTTGTTTGAATGGACCAAAAGTGCTACCTCATTAAGGCTGTGTTCCAGGGAAAACAGGGGTCATGGACCCAGTTAGAGGACACCATCCACAGGGTCCTTATCTGGAAGGACATCTGGCAAGCCCCACAGGCACATGGTTTGGGAGTGAAGACAAGTTCCCCCTGTGCAGCAAAAACAACGTAGGCCTCCAACACATCCTGTCAACATGTGGAGTGGCACTGGGGCACATCAAGGAATATTTCACCGATTTGCATTTAGCTCTGTATTACTAGAATAGGTAAAAATTGTGCTTCCCATCCTCAGATTCATCGAGTCGAGAAAGTCTTCTTTTTGTTACATACCCACAAGTTTTTGTTACATGCACACAAGTCAGCAGAGGGCCATCAAGGAGCTAGCAGAGGAGGCTTAAGCCAGGAGGAGGAGTCAAGGGTATTTTCAATTCCAGTCTATTAATCAACCCAAGCCAAAACCTGAATATTTCCCTTTTGAAAGCCTCATTCCAGCTGGATAGCCCCACTGTACCCCAAGCTTTTAAAATTGTATTTATAAACCTCTTGACAAACAAGCGACCCTCGACCCAGATGTTTTTTGCTGTTCACTGACCTATATCCAATATGCCCTTAATTTCTAAAATCCTTGAAACGGCAGTTGCAAACCAGTTATGTGAATATCTGCACAGTAACAGCCTGTTTGAGGATTCAGATTATGTCATAGCACAGAAACAGCCCTAAAAACCTTCTCTTGACCTAAAAAAATGTTGACACCATTGATCATGATATTCTATTGCAGATACTCAAACAGACTCAATGGTACTGCCCTCTGCTGGTTTAAATCATACTTATCAATACTTATACCGATTTTTTCATGTTAATGATAATGCCTCATTGCAAACAAAAGTTAATTGCGGAGTTGCACAGGGCACAGTGTTGGGCCTATACATTTTACCTTGTATATGCTTCCTTGAGGGAACATTATTAGAAAGCATCATTGTTAAGCAGATGACATATTTATATATCAATGAAGCCGGATGAACTAAATTAGGTTTTTCAACAAACTTGACAGACAAACTTTCTGACCATATTGTCACAGATGTATCGCCATGGCTTCCAGTTCCACTGTGAGGTACCTTGGAATTATTTTTGACCAGGACATGTCAACTGACCATAAAAGTATTTTCCAGAACAGCTTTCTTCCACCTTTGGAACATTGTGAAAATGATAAACATTCTGTCCTTAAAGGACGCTGAAAAACTAGTTCATGTTTCCTCTTTTGTTACATCGAGATTAGATTACTGTAACTCCTTATTTTCAGGATGTTCCAACAAGTCTGTTATAACCCTCCAGTTAATTCAAAATGCTACAGCAAGAGTTCTGACTAGTTCTGAGTTCTGGAACTAGAAAGAGAGATCATATCACTCCAGTGTTAGCTTTTTTACATTGGCTCCCTGTACAGTTTAGAATTCAACTTAAAATCCTCCTCCTCATTTACAAAACACTTAATGATCAGGCCCCTTCATACCTGAAAGAACAAATTTTACCATATCATCCTAACAGATTACTTAGGTCTGCTTAAATGCAGGCTTACTTCTAACTCCCTCACACTCTTGATATGAATATGAATTGTTACATCTTGTTATTTTTCTCCCCTACTTTTTACTTTTGCTCGTTCTATCCTCAGTCTGCAGGTACCTGTGACTCCTTGGCTGAAGGTTCCAGATCCAGTTTATAGGCGTCAGTAGTAGTATTGTCATGATTATTAAGCTATGATTAAAACTGATATCAGTATAGTATGCTTTGCAAAACATTCAACTGCTTAAATTCATTGTAATACCCCACATTTTTCCTCTCATCTCAAAAGCTCAGTTTACATTCTGGGTAATTTCATAGGCCAGGAGCAGTTTTCCAAAATGACCGATATTCCTATTAAACAATCCTGAAAAAGGAAGCAAGAGTTGCAACTCTGCATTTGGGTCGATAAAGAAAACACAGCATTTTCTGCAAGTGTGTCACACAGTAACATTAGCAGAGAGATGCATAACTGTAATTTGTCCTAGTGAGCGGTTAACACAAAATGTGTATGACTATATATTATGACTACATATGATTTTACAAAAACAACATTCTGTTTTAGAAAGAGCACAGTTACCACCTACCTCTTTCATGAGGTTAATCATGCGACTCTCGTGTGCAAACACAATCACCACCCGAGCTGTAGATTTCCTTATCACATCCACTATTCTCCTAATTTCAATGGGATCATAACGAGGCAAAATCTCTGTGTAAGCCAGACAACCTCCGGCAGTTGGACCCAGATCAGAATGAAAGGACCAAGCAGCGTTGTGTCCATAATCATCATCACTGATGAGCAGACCTGCCCAAGTCCAACCAAAGTGTTTTAGAATCTGAATCAAAGCATTCACCTATGTGGACACAGAGCAGAGGGATTAGTGCACAGGCTGGAATCACCTTTCACTAGAAATCCTGCTAAACAGGATAATCAAAGACCTGTAAAAGATGTACATTTTGCATTTTAATATATATAGTACACAGACATTATTGCACACAATTGATTGTATGTATTTAGATATTGCAAATAGATTTTCACCTGAAAAGAATCACTCGGGATCGTCCTAAAGAAAGATGGAAACTTTTGTCGATCACTCAGGCAGGAACATGTGGCAAAATAACTCACCTGTAAAACAAGACCATGTGTCAAAAAGGAAAAATTTAGAATGTTAAATGTTAATTACTCAATGGTCACACCTTCATTATATATGAAATGAAATCATACAAACTTACCAGAGGCACTCTGTACAAACCTAAGACTGTGGATATGGCAATTGAACGTGTAGAAGACGAACCACCCACAATCCCTAGGACTGGAGGAGTTCCTGCACAGTTCTCCTCTAATGTAACTTGCTCTTTTTGACCACTGATTAAGGTCAGTGCTGCACCAATTCCAGCCCCTACTTGGAGGCAGTTATCATACAGACTGTATCCCAGAGTGACATTTGGCAGCAGGTTTGAGTTTCTGTTGATCTCATCAATAGTAAAGGCCATGGTCTGAGACATCCTGAATCCTAACACATTAAAGCTGACACAAATATACAAATGTTTACCATTTAAAATGCATCATACAGTAGCCGTACAAAACTACACATGTTCCACAACTTCAGACACTACTGCAAATAAAGAGGTCAGTATCAATTCAATGCCTCACACAGGTCATATATATATGTATATATATATATATATATATATATATATATATATATATATATATATATATATAATGTTATTATCTCACATGAATAACAATATTCAAGCACCTTACCCATAGCAGGAAGACTGTTGTGGCTCTGAGGTAAAAGATGCATCAGCATAAACAGGAAAGAAGTGAAGTCTGAAAAGTCCACCTAGAATCACATCTCCAGTTTTGTGCATCCCATTTAGGTTAAACTGTCCCTGTAACTGACAAGAGGATGAATAAGAGGACACTGCAGAGCAAAAGCAGGACAACAAAATTAAAGAGAGGATACTGGTGTCTAAAAATGACCTCATGACTTTGCTCTGGTTCTTTCCAGTCTAAGTTCAGGCTCATCATAATATCACCGCATTTTATGTGTTTGCAGTGTTGGTGTTGCATTTTTGTACACCACCTATCATGGCAAAGGAAGAAGCTGTAAGGGCAGGGCTTAAATCATATCTTATCGGAGACTGAATAATTAATCTACTTATTTAAACTTTTTTTAAAAAACAAAGTTTGTCATTTCTGGCAGCGGGGGGCACTCAATCACAGCAATAGCAAAAAACCTAGTTTGATGTCATGAAGCATTATAGTAATTTACAGTAAAAAGCTTTGGCAGCAGAACACACCAAATAGCAATGAGTAGTTATGATTGATTAGGAACAAAGAGAGAGTGATGGACGTTTTAATCAGATTGTTTAACACTGTTTTGGAAAGTGTGAAAATGCTTGAAGAGTGTATGACCTAGATTTTCAAGACCAATGGTGATGCACTGTGATCTGGAAGTGCAAAGCAGTATTACAAAGTGTGAAAACACTTTTTCAAATACTGAAACAAATTAAAAACGTTAAAACAAATTTACATTTTCTAAAACAAATTTACAAAATGCCAACCCCTTTTACAAATACCAAAACAAAAGGTACTTAAACTGTCTACAAGTAAAGAAAGATGATGTGATGACTTTCCTTCGGGAGCTTAAAGGCCACATAGACCGGAAGCTCCAATTAACGCTGTGTTTGTGTGTGTATCTGCGTCATTACCTCGTTTATGAAACCCTAAAGTTTCAGAACAAACAGTTCAGCCACTGCTGAGAAAATAGTGTTGCATTGTTGTTCTGGGCTCTGCCAAGCGGATCTGCACTTCCCGAAGCTGATGATGTCATCAGAAATCCTCACCACTCCTCTCACCACCGTAGCTCCTCCTGGTGCAGGCACTACTCCGGGCACATCCGGTTGCGTAAATTCAACCGCAGAAGAAGAATTACTCTCGTTGTAGCTGCTGAGCATATTGGTTGAGAACATGTCTTCGGAAAAAAGATCAGTTTGCTCTGTTCTGGGTTGTAGTAAACAAGGAAAGACGCTCCACAAGCTCCCCACCAACGAGCAAACAAAAGCTCAGTGGATATTGTTCATTTTTGATGGGAATGCCCCTGCTACATTTCCCAAAATTCTCCATGTATGTGGCAACCACTTCACAGAGGATTGTTACACAAACTTCGCGCAATACAAAGCAGGGCACAGCACCACACTTCGCCTCAAAGAAGGAGCAGTGCCTACAATACATGCTGGATTACCTGCAGCACAAGTAAGTATTTCAAACAGTAATACTGTCTTTGTGTGCTCGTTCTGCCGTTTAGCATTAGCGATAGCCGGCTACTTGCTAAGCTACACGCGTTCGCTCGTGTTTCAATTGCGTGTATGTGTCTCTCCTATGCCGGTAAACACGGCTGTATTGTGGGTGACTATCCGGGGAGCACGTAGGTATGGAGGCTAATCACTATATGAGTTTTTCGGGAACCCTACACCGATAAACACGGCTGTATTTTGGGTGACTATCCGGGGAGCACAGAGCTAAGCAGGCTAAATGCTGTATAAGTTTGGGACCGTATTCGCTCGTTTCAATTGCGTGTATGTGTCTCTCCATGCCGGTAAATAAGGCTATATTGTGGGTGACTATCCGGGGAGCAAAGAGCTAAGCAGACTAATCGCTGTAGAAGTTTGGGACCGTGTTCGCTCGTTTCAATTGCGTGCATGTGTCTCTCTCACTTGTAAACACAATGTTATTCATGCGGTGTAGGAAACGTGTGTTTATGTTAAAGTAGGGAAAAAGTTATAGTCGAATTGGGGCAGATTCAGGAAAGGTAATGAAGTAGAAAGCCAGTCTTTTTAGCATGATCTGTATTATTGTTTTAACCTTTACTATTTTCCATACCAGGATCGTTTTATCCACACGGGCACACAAACAGAAGCTCCAAGTGTGAGAACATGTGCCACTCAACTGTCAATTGGGACCTTGAAAACACATGTGCACAGCCAAAGTAAGTAGAATTGAAATTTCATAAGAACCAAATTAGTAAAGAGCATGAAATGTTCACACATTGTATCTACTCCATAGGGACCCAGACACCAGTGTTGTCACATGAGACTGCTGGCACACAAACCACACTGCCTGAGTACATGTTTTCATCCACACCTATAAAGGGGCCAGGGTTTGGCCCACAAAAAAGAGCACGTGTTGAGTCAGAGGAGGAAGAGGGATTCACCTCACCAGAGTCACAAGTCGACCCAAATGACTCAACCTTTACTCCTGGCGGATCCCTAACAACACACGATTCAACAATGTCGTAAGTACTGTACAAGTTCACTAGGCTTGTCACTTCAGATCAAAGAAGTGAGGCTAAATGCTTTTTGTCTTGTTACATTTGTAGGACTGAAAGTGCTGTATACATGGATAAAAAATACATTGTATTTGAGTCCTGCCTGAGGGAGCTTTTTGACACATGTCCAGTGTGCAAGAGAAAATGCGAAGTGCAGCAGCAACAGAAGGGCACGTATGTTGCATTTCATCAAACGTGTCCAAAATGCAACTACTCCAGGAAGTGGCAAAGTCAGCCCATGATGAATAACACCCCAGTTGGCAATGTACAGTTATCTGCTGCTACATATTTCACTGGTGCATCCTTCATCCAGCTGGAAAAGGTAATACTATTAATGTTTTTGTCAAAATCATATGACACTTTCAACCAATAGACAATTACTAAACACTGTTTGTATTATTGTTATGTTAGCTATGCCGCGCCTTGCAGCTCCAGATTACTCATTATGACACCTTCCGGAAACATGCAAGGAAATACCTGGAACCTGCAATCGTCCACAAGTGGAAGAGTGACCAGCAGGTCCTTTTCTCCACATTGAAACCGGGGGGGAAAGTTCAAGTTGCAGGAGACATGCGTGCAGATTCACCAGGTAATGAAAAAAATCAGACCACCATCAAAATCATAAATACCAATTGTAAACATAAAAAAATCAATCACTAGTTTTTTTTCAAGAAATGAATTCATATTGTTCTGTTTACTTCAGGGCACTCTGTCTCATTGATCGGAATCTTTATATTTACATAGGTTGTACCTTGCATCCATGCATCACAACGAAAATTCCAGCCGTGAGCAGGCAACAACCGCTTTAGGCCAAGCTGTCTACAGAGTGTCGTATCCGAAGGCCAAGAAGGGAGAACCCACCGCGAAGCCGGTCAAAACAGACCCCACGTACAGTAAGTCACTAAAAATTTTTATTTACATTGAATAAAGCGTTATACAAAAACAGACAAATACTGACATTTCTTTTGGCTTTTTTTCCCTTTCTTATTAACTTAAATTAACACCTAACACAGCAAATAACACATTTAAATTGAAATAGCTGAAAATGTAATGACACAGTAAAGAAATTACTGTCTGAATGTAATGTCATGGTTCTCTGTTACATTTTAAAGACTATGTGGCTGAATTGATGAGGCTGGTGTTCGAGGAGGTGATGGAGGACCCAGAGTCTTTCGCAGAGGACATGAGGAAGATCGCCATCCCAGAGACCCTGTCAGCCCAGTATGACAGGCCCTTAAAGGAGGAAGTCATTGCCTCACACGTGACCCGCTTCAGTCAAGGGGTGGGCGGAAGCCAACATATTGTCCAGCCAAATCAGGAAACTCCTGGCGTATCCGGCACACAACACACGACGGGATGACAACTCGTACACGTCGTCCCAAATATCCCCAGCACCAGCTGACAAAGCTGCGGTATGCTAAATGCCGGTAGCGACTGAAAAGTAGATAGAAATGTAAAAATTAAATGCTGCTCTTGCACTGAGCACATTTTGTGTAAAAAGTATTTATTAAACATTTCAAAGACACAATTCTTTTATCACTTATGTGTGTTATGATTTAAACATGCCTCTTATTTGTATGTTACATACATACTCGTGTATTGTTCTTCCCCGCAAAGGCCCATAGTCTGCCCGGTAGATGTTGTTCATGTTCTGCAGTGTGTATGGGTTCAAACAGTTAGGCTCCAGGCCTGGATGGTAGGTCATGCATGTTGGTGTGTCCGGAAGCTCATTCATTCTTCGGATAACCTAAAAAGGGGCAGAACAATACTGTTACAGTAATGGCATAGAGTAATTAGGTGAAAATAGCTGGATCACTCAAAAGTGATGGATGATTACTGTAAAAAGGTAATTACAATCATAGTTACAAACAGGATTAGAGAAAATGGAGCTACATTGTAGTGCACTGGTCTAATTACAGGATTGAAAATAGTCAAATTTGTACTACATTGCTTTAAAAAAAATCTAAACTAACATTTACTAATCCATTTTTTTACAACACTAATTTAGTTATTGTTTATGGGCAAAAAAATACCTTAAGTGTTTCTTTACAGCAGACGTTCTCCCCTTCTGTGGGCATCGTCATGCAGTTCCCACAAGTGCACCTTCCAGAGATACAGTATTGTGTATGAAAAGTACAGTAACACATTTCATAGATTCAAGAGTTCTATTCATCAGTTACTCATATTACGTACAGGGGAACAAAACTACTTTCATTACAGTCCCACCATATATCTACACAAAATGTTAAAATTAGCGTTTCACCAAACAGTAAGTGATAAATTCTAAATAGAAAACAAAAAGACATGTACAGGTACTGCTGAAGCTTATACTGAGAAAAAATGGTGGGGGGAGGGGCGGGTTATCAAGCCTCAACCAGTGTCTCCCTCATACTGTATTGGAAATATACACAGAGAAAACATATTACCATTCTGAGGCGTCCTGCAGCAGTCTTTGTTGTGGAGGTGTTTCACTTGCGACAGTATCTTCTGTCTCTGGGTCAGACTCCGGGTCAAATGTGTAAGGGATTACGGCGCGGGGTCGTGACACAGCCATTTAACAATGTTTTGATAATGACAAGCAGAGCATCCATCGTGCCAGAGGGGGAGCTGCGTATCTGAGAACTGACGTGCTAAATACGTCACTTCCAGGTACCTAGCCAATCACAGGACAGTGGGAAAGCTCTCGTTGGCTGGCCAATCACAACACAGTCCACGTTCTGGGGGTGTGGTTTTGGTCTGAAACAGCGCGGCTGACGAGAGCGTCAGTGAGGAGATATTTTGATCGGCTCGTTTGCAGCGATTAGAAGGTTTTTAATCATGAAAACAAGTTAATATATGTAAGTAGACCTCCATAACTAACATATATGTGAGATACAAGCATTCGATGTCACCTTTAATCCACAAGGTTGCGAGAGGAGAGCATGCAGAGAGAGGGCAGAGAAATCAGAGAGCTCTCTCTATGAACTCAATCTACTCTCATTCCAGCTTCAGTACATGCATCTCATACTAAGCTGATATCTTGTTGACTTCATTTTAATCCACACAATATTTATTAAATGTCATTGAGTGAGCTTTTGAGGGAGAGTGAGATGTGGTAGTATCGCGAGACTGCGCAAGATTGTGCAATCAAACCAGACATGGTGGCGCGCATCTAAGTCAAACATTTCCACATCGTATACTATCAAGAAGAAAAAACAAAGGAAACAATACTTCCCACTCATATTTTCTTTCTTTACGTGAAGTGGGCAAACACGGGGGACTGGAGGATCTGGAGGATTATATCGACGAGTATTTTCAATGACTTGTCATGGGGAAACCAAAACAAACAGCAGTTACCCCATCCTCCAAGCGCAGTCGCCCGGAGGATTCCCCTGGAGCAGCATCATCCTCCGACAGCTAATTAATGGAGATCCTTTCCTCCAAACATACACTGAGGAAACAAGGCATCTCAGAGAAAAAAATGCTCACATAAAGGACACAATTGATCTACAGGCACACAGTATGAGGGAAAATCTGGTTTTCTCTGGGATCCCAGAAAAAAAACAAAGAAGATGCGGAAGGGACAGCAAGGAACTTTACTCTCAAACAACCCCCGGCAGACACCGTCAAAAACATTTCACACACCATCTAGGAGGCAGACGACAGAAAGGCCAGCAACCACGTCCGATTGTCATGAAATTTGAACATGTTAAACAAAAGGAGTTGGTCAAGAGCCGAGGCAGGGAGCAGGGAGTATGGATGAAATGAAATGAGTACCTGCTGAAATTAACGGCTGTCACTCCTCCCGCCCCCTTTCACACGCCCCCCACAAAAGTGCATGTGAGTGACAGGAGAAACGGTCGTGAGAAGATGTCAGCCAACTCATCTATAATAAAATTTGTTTACAAATGACTTTTTGTGCATAAAGACCTCCAAAAGAAAACACAGCGCAATGTGTAAATTCTACAAAGCGAAGTCCACGTCCAACTATTACTGCCTCGGTCTTGGTTTTGTCTTGGTCTCGATAAACTGTGGTCTTGGTCTCAACTTCGTCTCTGTTTAGGTGGTCTTGACTACAACTCTAGGTCACACCCCTGTAGTCAATGAAACTTAACTTACACACCTGGTGATGGTGATGGCGCAATAGAAATTTATGGCATATTTCCACCAGCTCTACTCGTCTCGCCTCGACACGGTTTAAGTAGCATGACCAGATTATTTAACACAATCTTGGAGAGCAAGCAAAACAATACCTGAGGAATGGATAATATGATGAGAAACTGTGGTGTTGTATCAGGAGGTTGGGAGTGGCAGAGAAGTATGAGAGGGTGGTGCTTGACATGTATGAAGACAGTGAGACAGTGATGAGGTGTGCAGTTGGAGGTACAGATGGGTACAAGGTGAAGCTGGATTTCATCAGGGATCAGCCCTGAGCCCTTTCTTGTTTTACTATGGTGATGGACAGTTTGACAGATGAGGTCAGGCAGGAGTCTCTGTGGACTATGTTGTTTGCAGATAACATTGTAATGTGTAGTGAGAGGAGGAGAAAGGTAGATGTCAGCCTGGAGAGGTGGAGGTCTGTAACGTAGAGAAGAGGAATGAAGTTTAGTTATGATTTGAAGACCCTCCATTGAGCTTGTCCCTCTGAGCACAACAAAGAAAAAGTGCACTTTGCAATGTGAAAAGGTATCACAGATGTTAAGAGTGAAGAAATCACTGACCCCATTGATATTTTCATATTTTAGCAGCTAAACATGAATACATACACTTTTTTTGTGACTGCCAGTCTCACAAACCACCCGTTCATAGCTTTTGCTGATTGATTGAAGGTTTGAAAAATGAAAACACAAAATCATATCACTTATAAAACATTTTATTAATGGTTCAGTAAAATTCCGGAGTGGTAATTGGGAGAAAACTCTTGGATATAGTTTTCATGACTTGGTGCCTCGACCCATGATGGCTTTCTTTGTGTTTCTCTCTGGTCTACACAAGATGATGTAACACTTGGGTCCTAACAGTGCCACCAAGATGCCCAAACTGGAGGCCAGGATGGCAAATACCTCCACTGCATCTGCATATTTGCCTGGTGAGCTGATGTAAGCAGGGACAAAGGCCACCCACACTGCACAGAAGATCAGCATGCTGAAGGTGATGAGTTTGGCCTCATTGAAACTGTCTGGAAGATTCCTTGCTAGAAAAGCTAACAAACAACTGAGGACGGCCAGTAAACCAATATAACCAAGTAAAACTGCAAAACCAACTGTGGACCCAACTACACACTCATAAACTATCTTGTCACTGTGATACTGGGTGTTTTTATAAGGCACTGGTGAAGCAGAGACAAGCCAGACAGTGCAGATTGCTGCTTGAACAGAAGTCAGAACCAGAACTGTCCCTCTCTGCTGCGCAGCACCAAACCACTTCAGACTGGACTCACCACCTGGTTTGGAGGCCCTGAACACAGCCAGAACCACCAGGGTTTTCACCAGGATACATGAGACACAAAGCACAAAGCTAATGCCAAATGCTGCGTGTCTTAGTTGGCAAGTCCATGATCTGGGTCGTCCAATGAAGAGCAATGAACACAAGAAACACAATTTGAGTGACACCAAAAGAAGAAAACTGAGTTCTGAATTGTTGGCACGAACTATAGGTGTGCTATGATGATGGATGAAGATGCCCAGAACAACAACACAGATAAATGTGCCCAACAGTGAGATGGTTGTCAAGCAGATACCCAGAGGCTCATGGTAGGAGAGGAACTCTGTTTTCTTAGGAACACAGTGGTCACGCTGGGGGCTGGACCAGAAATCTTCTGGACAACTGGTGCACTCCATGGAGTCTGAGAAAAGAGAAAATATTATGACATACATGTGTGGCAGTGGGGCTTGGTTAGAGCGACGGCTGCTGGAGGAAAGGAAGGAGTGGCTCAGCCGGTGATCAGACAGCTGGACAGAATCAGGTAATTAGTCAGCTATATAAGCATGTTTGTAACCTGGTTCTGGTCTCTTGCAGTAGGCTGGGTCCGCACACGGACACACAGAGAGAGAGAGAGAGAGAGACTGAGAGACACAGAGACACAGAGACACAGAGAGTCAGACCAGCGCAGCGCAGGAGAGCGCTGACACACCAGCCACAGCTGACTGCTTATGTTTTGTTTGATTGATTATTTTCAGTTACAATAAACCAATATATTTGCTCCCTCAACGCCGCCTCCTCGTCCTTCCCGAACCCCAGTGAGTGGGAAAGGCTCACAGTGGCACCTGAACAGGGACGCATGGAAGGACAATCTCCGCTGTCGCTGGCCCTTCAGCACCTCGCTGCGATGCAGGAGAGCACCACCACGCTGCAGCAGCAGCAGTCCCAGCTCCTCGCGGACATGGCGGCGTCACAGCGGGACGATCGTGCTCTCCTGCGGGAGCTGCTGCAACGCCCGGCTGCCCACGGCGCCGACCCGGAGCCCGGTCGAGGACGGTCTCCGCCCGTCGCCCTGCAGCGGATGCCCGCGGAAGATGACCCGGAGGCATACCTGGACATCTTCGAGGGCACGGCGGAGGCGTGTGGGTGGCCGGAGGAGGAGAGAGCGCTTCGGCTTCTTCCCCTGCTCACTGGCGTGGCGCAGCTGGCCGCGCACAGCCTGCCGGCGGCGGCGCGTCACGACTACACACAGCTGAGGAGAGTCATCCTGGACCGGCTGGGCAGTACGTCGGAGGGACACCGGCGGCGGTTCAGGGGGCTCTCCTTTGAAGAAGCCGGGCGCCCCTTTGCATACGCGCAGCAGCTCCTGGACGCAGCGAGGCGCTGGCTCCAGCCGGGGACCCACTCCGCTGAGGACGTCGTTGGACAGGTGGCGCTGGAGCAGTTCATCGCTGGGTTACCATCGTCCACAGCCAATTGGGTCCAGTGCCACCGCCCGGTGGACCATCTCTCTCTTCCCCGGCGGAGCATGAGGGAGGAGACCAGGCCAGCGACGATCCCTGCCAGCCGTCCCACTCCAGCCCCGAGGAGGAGGTTCCCAGCGGCATCGGCTCCCACACCACACCCACGCACACACACACACACACACACACAGCCGGAGCATGCATCGCTCCGGTCGTCTAATTACCCTCTGCCGTCTTTCCCTCAGGGCCCAGCCTACGTGTCTGATCACCTGGCACCCCGGGGGGCTCCTCAGACGCCAGGGCAGGTGTGCTGGCGGTGTGGGCACCCCGGCCACATCAGAGCGGAGTGCCCGCTCATGGAAGTGGGGCAAGTGGTTCGGGTTGCCGGGCCGCCGGCCCCCTCCCCCGGTTCGGAAGGGACGTACCGTATACCGGTATGTATACAAGGGGGTACACATCAAGCTCTGCTGGATGCTGGTTGTGAACAGACCATGATCCATCAGCGCTTGGTTCGACCGGGGGCATTGTTAGAGGCATCGTGGGTGAGGGTGAGGTGTGTGCATGGGGATATTCACGATTATCCGGTGGTGGCTCTGGAAATTTATTTTAAAGGGAAAAAACATAGAGTAAAGGCTGGAGTTAGTACTCGCCTCACGCACCCTCTAATTTTGGGAACAAACTGGCCGGGGTTTACGAGCTTCGCAGGGGAAACCATGAGGGTGCGGTCACGTAAGTCAGGGAAATGTGAGTTATGTGCTGTCCTTAGTGGTGAGGCGGAGGTGCCGCATCCCGACGCTGCTGGGGGGGGGCACAGATGGCGCCCATGGAAGATTTTCCCCTAGCACAGTCTCGGGACGAGACCCTCCGCCACGCCTTTGACCAAGTGATGGAAATTGATGGTTGTCCGGTTCACCCTAACGCAGCACTCTCTCACCCCTACTTTGTTGTCGTTAAAGACCGTTTATACAGAGTGAGTCGTGACTCTTGAACAGGGGAAGAGCTCTCCCAGTTGTTAGTCCCAAAAAGCCGCCGAGAAACGATTTTCCAGGCGGCTCACCACAACCCCATGGCGGGTCACCTCGGATATGATAAGACACTGAACCGGATCATGGCCCGATTTTACTGGCCGGGCATTCGGGCGGATGTAAGGCGGTGGTGTGCATCCTGCCGCGAATGTCAATTAGTCAACCCTCCGGCCACCCCAAAAGCGCCCTTGCGCCCATTACCATTAATGGAGGTCCCTTTTGATAGGCTTGCCATGGACCTCATCGGGCCATTAGACCGGAGCGCACGGGGATATAGCTTTGTGTTAGTTCTAGTGGACTATGCAACACGATATCCCGAGGCAGTACCCTTGCGCAACATCTCGGCGAAGAGTGTTGCACAGGCACTGTTTCAGGTCATCTCCCGAGTTGGGATCCCGAAAGAGATCCTGACTGACCAGGGCACATCGTTTATGTCACGTACACTACGCGAGCTATACGAATTGCTGGGCGTCCGCTCAATCCGGACTAGTGTGTACCATCCCCAGACTGATGGCCTGGTGGAGCGGTTTAACAAAACACTAAAGAACATGATTCGTATGTTCGTACACGAGGATAGTCGTAATTGGGATAAATGGTTGGACCCTCTGTTGTTTGCAGTGTGGGAGGTGCCCCAGGCCTCCACGGGTTTTTCGCCCTTTGAACTCCTGTTCGGCAGAAAACCTTGGGGTGTCTTGGACCTGGTTAAGGAAAACTGGGAGGCGGGTCCAAGCACCAGTAAAAATGAGGTACAGCACGTACTGGACCTGCGAGCAAAACTCCATTCACTGGGTCAGTTATCACGGCAGAATTTGCTCCAGGCCCAGGAACGTCAACAGCGGCTGTACAACAAAGGGGCTAAACTTAGACAGTTTTCACTGGGAGATAAAGTGCTTCTATTGCTACCATCGTCTAGCTCCAAATTACTCGCCAAGTGGCAAGGGCCCTTTGTGGTCACACGGCGAGTGGGGGATGTTGACTATGAGGTTGTGCGTTCTGACAGGGGTGGAGCAACACAGATTTACCACCTTAACCTCCTCAAAGCCTGGAGGGAGGTGGCGTCTGTTTCTCTGGCCACCACGGTGATTGAGAGAGATGAGCTGGGACCGGAGGTGACTAAATTAAACAGGTCGGCGCCGGTCCCCGTTGACGATCATCTCTCGCCGGGCCAGAGAGCAGACGTGGCCTTGTTGCAGTGGCAGTTTGCCGACGTGTTCTCTCCCCTGCCAGGACGCACAAACCTCATACACCACCACATAGAAACTTCCCAGGGTGTGACAGTGCGTTCACAACCCTATCGCCTGCCGGAACATAAGAGGAAAACTGTTCAGGCAGAACTTCAGGGAAGTGTGCAGTTGGACGGAGGGAGGTACGGTATTTGGGGAACCACTTGGGGGAGGGCAGGTGCGGCCACAGATACAAAATACCGCAGCGGTTGCAGCCTGCCCAAGACCCAAGACCAAAAAAGAGGTTAGGAGGTTTCTGGGGCTGGCCGGTTACTATAGGAGGTTCATTCCGGCCTTCTTGGAGCTGACCAGCCCCCTAACCGACCTGACCCGAAAAGGTGCCTCAGATCCGGTCCAGTGGACGGAGCCGTGTCAGCTGGCGTTTGAGAGGGTTAAGCAAGCCCTCTGTGGGGAGCCACTTTTATACACACCTAACTTTTCTCTCCCTTTCATCCTGCAGACCGACGCCTCGAACAGCGGGCTGGGGGCCGTTTTGTCCCAGGAGGTGGAGGGCGTCGACCGCCCCGTACTGTACATTAGCCGGAAGCTAGCTCAGCGGGAGGTGAGCTACAGTACGGTGGAGAAAGAGTGCCTCGCCATACGGTGGGCGGTCGGTGCCCTCCGCTACTATCTCCTGGGGCGCCCATTCACCCTCTGGTCGGACCATGCCCCGCTCCAATGGCTCCACCGCATGAAAGATGCCAACGCGCGGATCACTCGCTGGTATCTGGCTTTACAGCCTTTCCGGTTCAAGGTGATCCATAGGCCGGGGAACCGCATGGCCGTGGCCGACTTTCTCTCCCGCTCTGCGGAGGGGGGGGGGAGTGGGCTTGCGGCCGGCGGGGTCCCGGCCTAAGTCGGGCGGTGGGGGTATGTGGCAGTGGGGCTTGGTTAGAGCGACGGCTGCTGGAGGAAAGGAAGGAGTGGCTCAGCCGGTGATCAGACAGCTGGACAGAATCAGGTAATTAGTCAGCTATATAAGCATGTTTGTAACCTGGTTCTGGTCTCTTGCAGTAGGCTGGGTCCTCACGCAGACACACACAGAGAGAGAGACGGAGAGACACGGGGAGTCAGAGAGTCAGAGCAGCGCAGGGCAGCAGAGCGCTCACATCGCAGCCACAGCTGACTTCTTTTGTTTGTTTGGTTGATTGTTTTCATTTGACAATAAACCGGTCTATTTGCTCCCTCAACGCCGCCTCCTCGTCCTTCCCGAACCCCAGTGAGTGGGAAAAGCTCACAACATGTTTATACAAAATCTCTGAACTGTGGTGTTTAAAACTTTACACTCACCAGTTGTATTGCTGATCTTTCCCTCAGAACAAGGGACGCAGTCAAAACAACACTCAGGTTCCCCCTTCTTTCTGGCCATGCGGGTACCTGGAGGACAACTCTCACTGCACACTGACCGAGGAGGCTGTGTGGAAAAAATTCAGGATCTGTGAGACTAATCTGTAATGACTAAGGTAAAGAGATGGTAGTCTGAAAAAGTAAGAAATAACCTGTTTGGATTCAGTGTTCCAGAAGATTTTGTCATCATCCAGTGTTAGTTCCTCTCCTTTGAAGGCTGACCTCTTAAACTCACCCACTGTCTGAACTTTAGTTCTTCCACCAGGGAGCCACACCCAGTTCATGATGTCATATACAGGTACTGCATCACCATTCTCATCAAATGACACTTGATCACCAAAAGATGTGGTGAAGTTGACTTTTTCCAAGTAATACATCATCTAAGAAAATCCAGATTAGGGACAAAAAGGAAAACTGAAAATGAGGATTTATTCTATTTATTTGCAGTTCACACTCAAATACAAAGGATTAAGTGAATTCAGTGTAAACTGATATCTCACCTGCCATGGCTCCAGTCTTTGCAAATGAGCACAGGTGTTGTTGCTGAAAGGTCCTCTCCCTGGCTCACACTGCACCATGTCATCAAGAGCATATGCCAGAGCATACACAGCCTTATACACGTTATACTCTGGCCTGAGGTTTGAAACATCCACCAATTCATTCTCCACATTCTCTTCAGCTTCCTGTCCAGTGCATAATTCTCCTCCAGCTTCCACCCAACCTGCAGGAGGTGGTGCAAATCTACACTGAAATGTGTATTCCCAAAACTCATTCACCTGAAAAAATGTGTGTTTTTGAAATAATGACAATTTTTTTACTGGAAGTTCCATATCAGATTGAAACATTTCATTCTCACCATGCTATTCCCATTGGTGTTGTTGTGATGTAGGTCAGGACGTATTTGTAACAGGAAGTCCCTGAGCCCTGGTATTTCTCCTCGACGAATGGCGATCCCCAGTGTTCCAGCCAGATACGGTATGAGATGGGGAGCCTGGAGCACAGCAGCCGATGACCAGGCTTCACTGGCAATCCACTGCAGGCCTGTCACATTCTGTTTCACTATCTGTGAATTGCATAAGAAGTACATAATTGTGTACTTTCATACCAATATAGTGTAATTTATTTTTTTTACATTATGTTACATGTCATTTAGCAGACACTAAGTCGCTTCAAGTAAGCCAAACTATAAAGTGCTAGTCATAAGTGCGATGTTCAAGTAAGTGCTCTTTTTTGTGTCGTTGTCTTAGTTGAGGTAGAGTCGAAAGAGATGGGTTTTTAGACAGCAGCGAAAGATGTGGAGGCTTTCTGCTGTCCAGATGTTGATGTGGAGCTTGTTCCACCATTTGGGATCCAGGACAGCTAACAGTCCTGAGTTTGGCGAATGCTTCTGTGATCCTCTCAGCGAGGGGGCAGCAAGCAGGTTTGCTGATGCTGAGAGGAGTGGGTGGGCTGGAGTGTAGGTTTTGATTATGTCCTGGATATAGGCTGGACCGGATCCGTTTGTAGCATGGAACGCAAGCACTAGAGTCTTGAAGCGAATGCGAGCAGCTACAGGAAGCCAGTGAAGGGAGCGGAGGAGTGGTGTAGTGTGAGAGAACTTTAGTTAGTTGAAGACCAGTTGAGCTGCTGCATTCTGGATGAGCTGTAGAAGTCGTATGGCACATGCAGGGACACCAGCGAGGAGGGAGTTGCAGTAGTCTATGCGTGAGATGACAAGAGCCTGGACCAGAACTGGTGCCGCATTCTGGGTTAGAAGAGGTTGTATCCTTCTGATGTTGTGCAACATGTATCTGCAAGATCGAGCTGTTGCAGCAATGTTGGTGTTGAGGGAGAAATGGTCATCAAGTGTCACACTCAGGTTCCTTGCGGTATGAGAGGGAGCTACCACAGAGTTGTCTAGGGTGATGGTCAGGTCTGTGGTGGGAGAGACCTTTCCTGTAAGAAAAATAAACTCAGTCTTGTTGAGACTGAGTTTCAAGTGATGGTCAGACATCCATTGAGAGATGCCAGTTAGACAAGCTGAGATCCGTTCTGCTACGTGTGTTTTGGACCAGGGAAAAGAGAGAATGAGTTGGGTGTTGTCAGCGTAACTGTGATAGGAAAAACAGAAGCGAGAGTGAATAACAGAACCAAGAACAGAGGTGAACAGAGAGAAGAGGAGAGGGCCCAGGACAGAACCCTGAGGGACACCTAGTTAGAGGACAAGGTTCTGACACAGATCCTCTCCAGGTTATTCTGTATGTTTGATTTTGAAGATAGGACGAGAGTAGGGCAAGTGCAGTGACTGAGACACAGAGTTCCTGAAGGGAGGAATTAAGGATCTGGTGTCAAATGCTGCAGAGAGGTTGAGGAGGATAAGCCCAGAGGAGAGAGAGGCAGCCCTGGCAAGTTGCTCAGTGACAGCAAGAAGTGCAGTTTCAGTCGAGTGACCTGCCTTAAAACCAGACCAGAAAACTTTAGAGTTTTGTAAAGAAATGGAGGAAGAGAGACAGGTCTGTAGTAGGGCTGGGCGATACGGACCAAAACTCATATCTCTCTATATTTTGTTTTGATAGATAGATTTATTGTCAACATACAGCAAAATTAAGGTGCAGCTCGAAAAAGTGTTTTAAGTGGGATAGATAACCCGTCACCAAAAAGACGAAACCCTGAATCATATTTACATACAGTATACATATGCACGCACACACAGGCACATACACAAACCAATAAATAATATAAATAAACAGTCAGCTAAGATATGTAAATAGAAATGTAAATCAGGCCCTATAGTGTAGTGAGATGTAGAACATATATATGAGTGAGGTAGAAATAAATAGACAGCAGCTTAAAAATGGAGGTGCAAAATATGAAGCAGCAGTGAGAACATACACAAGGTATGTACACACAGCTACGCACACGCACACACACTCAGACACATACACACAAAGTGACCTACTACGGAAGGTGACTGTTGTGGTTTTAGAGTTCAGTGTTCATTGTTCTGATGACCCAGGGGAAGGAGCTGTTGGTCAGCCTGGAGGTGCGGGCCCTGACTGACCTGTATCTTCTGCCCGACGGAAGTAGATGGAACAGGTAGTGGGTTGGGTGGGAGGGGTCGGAGAGGATGGCTCTGGATCGGCTGAGGCAGCAGGTGGTGGTAATCTTCTCCAGGTGGGGTAGGGGGCAGCCGATGATTTTTTCGGGCAGTATTTATCACTTGCTGCAGAGCCTTCCTGTCTGTGGCACTGCTCCCAGGGAACCACGTTGTGATGCAATAAGTTAGCACACTCTCAATTGTGGTTCGGTAGAATGACACCAGCAGTTTCTGTTCCAGTCTGTTGTGTTGGTTACCCAGGAGAGCTTCTCCTGGATGTGGACCCCCAGGAACCTGAAGGATGACACTCTCTCCACTGGGTCTCCATTGATGCAGAGAGGAGCATGGTCCCTCTGGTTCTTCCTGAAGATGAAGGTGATTTCTTTGGTTTTGGTGATGTTCAGGAGTAGGTTGTTGGCCTAACACCACTCGGACAGATGTTGAACCTCCTCCTGTAGGCAGTCTCGTCTCCCCCAGCTATGAGCCCCAACACTGTGGTGTTGTCCGCAAACTTGATGATCTTGTTTGTGGGATGGCGTGGGACACAGTTGTGGGTGTAAAGGGCATACAGGAGTGGGCTCAGCACACAGCCTTGAGGAGAGCCAATACTGAGGAGAGGAGAGGTGGGGGCCAATCTTCATACACCGTGGCCTGTTTGAGAGAAAGTCTTTAGTCCAAGCACAAGTGGAAGGTGGGAGATGCAGTTCCAGCAGCTTCTCTGTCAGAATGCCCGGTGTTATTGTGTTGAATGCTGAGCTGTATATCTATGAAGAGTGCTCTTACATAGTTTCCAGGATGTTCCAGGTGGCTCAGCGTGGTATGCAGGGTGATGGCAATGGCGTCCTCGGTGGAGCAGTTTCTCCTGTAGGCGAACTGGTGGGGGTCGAAAGCAGAAGGGAGACAGGACCAGCCTCTCGAAGCATTTTATCACCACTGATGTCAGAGCAATGGGCCTGTAGTTCCTGGGGTCGCTGTTGCCAGATGTTTTGGGGATGATGGTTGTGTTTTTGAGGCAGGGTGGGGCCGCTTGGATTAGTGAGAGGTTAAAAACTGTGGTGAGGATCCCTGTGAGCTGGCCAGTACATCCTCCCACACACTCTGTGGGTTTCAGTGGCCAGTTCCTCTGGTTCACCTGACACAGTACTCTCCTCACGTCGTGTTTTTTGGAGAGTCAGTGAGGTGGTGTTGAAGGCTGGCGGGGGCCCTGGTGGCCTGTGGGCCTCGAAGCAAGCAAAGAAACTATCTAGTTCCTCAGCCATGGAGGCATCAGCGCTGGTGGTGGAGGTATTGGTGCCCTTATAGTTGGTCATGCACTGTATCCCCTGCCACACCTGCTTGGGGTTATTGTCCTGTAGGTGTCCTTGTATTTTCCGCCTGTGTTGGTCCATAGCAGCTCTAATGCCCCTCTTTAGATCTGCTCTGGTGCGGGAGTACAGCTCCTTGTCCCCCAATTTAAAGGCTCTGTCGCGAGCTCTGATGAGGAGTCGCATGTCGCTTGTCATCCACGGTTTTTGGTTGTTGGAAACCCAGCAGCGTTTTTCCACTGTGGTGTTTACATAGCAGAAGGAGATGTAGGACAGAACAGATTGTGTGTCTTCAACGTTCTGACTCTCAAACAGGGTCCAGTATGGGATATCAACTATTTATTCAGGTTTAATTTAGTTTTTTTGCTCAACAAAGCACAGCTGTCCATATAACAACAGGTATAAACAATAGTGTTGCCTGTTTGAAACATGTTGAGTATTATAAAAGAAAATCTATAGTAATAGCCTACATGTAAAGGCATAATTATGCAAATAACTAAAAATGTAAACAAAAACAGGCCTACAGCTTCACAGTATTATATAGAAAACAGAGAAATATAAGAACCCACAGGCAGTCTTGTATTAAGTTCTTGAAAGCGATATTTGAGTAACAATACAAGTTTCTTACCAGAAAATGACTTTGGTAGAAGTTAAAGTCACCTTTTACAGTATTACCATATTTTTTCTGCAGTCCGATCTTCTTTTAAAGTAATGCACCCAAAATGTTCATTCCAGGCACACCAACCACAAAGTGTACATGCTGACATGCTGCGGTAACAATCATTTAATTACTGTTGCAGACAATCCACTGGACAAACTGTGTTGTGTGCCACATGTTAAGTTACTCCTCTGCTTCAATAGTACTTGTAATAAATGTAGCTTGTTTGCAATGGAGGTGAGGCTTGGTGAATTGGAAACTTGGCTCTGCACCATGAAATCTGAATCTTTGGCTAAAGCAGTTAGTAAGTAGTAAACCTCTTTAGACCTCTATCCCATGTGAAAACATCTGGGGAAAACCTGGTCTCGTGAGGAGAGACAGTGTCTCTCACTCCACTTTATTTGGAGGTGATCTTTTTATCTAGAAATATGTCAAACCAGGAGGCAGAGTTGCAGTCTTAGATGCCACTCTGCTATATTCGAGCAGTCACCTACATCAAGACCATCTGTCCTCTAACCAACTAAATTAAATAAATCAATCAATCGTAAACATAAGAAGAGTGAGTCATTCTAATTTTATTAAAAATGGGTCAGACACCCCACTAGGAGATTAACTGACTACGGGGTGAAACATCAGTGAAAGGTGGCACCAGCTGAAGACCCTGTATCAGCAAAACGAGCCAGTACCGACCCCAAAAACATGGAGGGGGAGGCTCATACAGGAGCTCCTACACAACACCAGCTATTCAAGAGAAAAGAGAAAGAAAAGGCGGGACTAATTCAAGGACCCCTTTAGGTATGCCTGACAGCTACTTGATGAAAAACGAAGTGGGAAGCTATCCATCTCCAAGGAAGACCTGGAACAATATGAGAAGAACCAATACACCAAAGCTCAAGACCTAATATTCCTTTTGTTACCTCCCCACCAAGGCAACGCAAGATCACAGAGGTACTCAGGAAAGCAAGGTCAGCCTCAGCACCCAGTTCGAATGGGCTTTCAGGCTTCCCGTGGGTTTGTCGAACACTGAGCCATCCAGTGAATTAAAAGGGAGCTGAGCATATGGGTCAGTACCACAAAAGCTTATTGACTTCACACTGGAATGTCCCAACGTCTGTCATTACCATCATAGCCAAGTACTTCAATTACATCTCCAGTGCTTCGCCCTAGAAGGCTCCATGACAGGGTGGCAGCAGCTGGAAATCGGCATTGCAATAGGCTGCTTGATTTCCCCCATACATACTTTGTGGCTGCTTTTGAGATCATCCTCAGTGGAGCAAGGAAAGTGGTTAGAGGCTTGAGGTTACCAACTGTGTGATGGGTATACTGCAGACAGCCCCATGTACAGCAAGGCTCCTCAAGCACCTAGACAAGCTTACTCAGTGGGCAAGAAGGAAGATCAAGCCTGCAAAGTCTGGAGCCTTTCGATCAGAAAAAGTACAAGATGGAGAAGGCCTGTCTGCTGAAGGAGTTCAGGGACCATGCAGTAAAAGGCACAGCAGTGGATTTCCAGATAGGACGCAAGTGGAGGGTCCAGGCAGAGGTAGACCAAATCATCAGCACGCTGCAACATAGGCTGGTCCAAAGTCTTCTACGAAGGGGAGGTAGGCCTTGATAATGGAGGAAGTTGTTTGAGTGGACCAAAAGTGCTACCCCATTAAGGCTGTGTTCCAGGGAAAACGGGGGTCGTGGACCCAGTGGGAGGACACCATCCACAGGGTCCTTATCTGGAAGGACATCTGGCAAACCCCACAGGCACATGGTTTGGGAGTGAAGACAAGTTCCCCCTGTGCAGCAAAAACAATGCAGGCCTACAACACATCCTGTCAACATGTGGAGTGGCACTGGCACTGGAGCACTTAAAGGAATATTTCACCGATTTGCATTTAGCTTTGTTTTACTAGAATAGGTAAAAATTGTGCTTCCCAACCTCAGAGTCATGAAAGTCTTTTTTTTGTTACGTAACCACCAGTGACACTTATCTCAGGGGAAACTGAAGTTGGAAAGCACAATTTTTCATAAATACTACCCCAATTCTAGTAATAGAAAGCCAAATACAAATTGGTTAAGTATTCCTTTAAGATGGCAGCACAACCAGGTTCTGAGGAAGCTAGAGGAGCTCCTGGAGAAACATAGAGTAGTTGCAAACTACTCTGTTTGCAAAGTGATTCCTTTGTCCAACCGGGAGAGAGCCAGCCGAAGTCATTAGTGTGCCAGACGAGATCACTGCTGACCCCTGGAAAGGCTTGGGAGATATGCATCAACCTCGGCAGGCAACTCATCTATCCCAGCAACATTGTGCAGTCAACTCTGAGACCAGACATTGTGATGCAATTCCACTGACAAGCAGGTCCTCATCACTGAGTTGACTGTTCCCTTGGAAGAGGGCATATCAGTGACACACTAGCTAAAACGGCTCAAGGGTGCAGGGCTTTTCTGGGCAGGTCCTCCAGGCAACAGGAACAACAGGTGCAAGTCAGCAGAGGGCCATCAAGGAGCTAGCGGAGGAGCTCCAGAGCGACCCAGTTGTTTTTGCTGATCACTGACCTATATCCAATGTGCCATTAATTTCTAAAATCCTTGAAACGGCAGTTGCAAACCATTTTGAGGATTCAGATTACGTCATAGCACAGAAACAGCACGAGTTAAAGTTACTAACAACATTCTCTTGACCTCAGATAATGGTCTCCAGTTCCACTGTGAGGTACCTTGGAGTTATTTTTGACCGGGACATGTCAATTGACCATAAAACTAATTTCCAGAACAGCTTTCTCCCACCTTCAGAACATTATGAAAATTATACAAATTCTGTCCTTAAAGGACGCTGAAAAACTAGTTCATGCTTTTGTTACATCTAGATTAGATTACTGTAGCTCCTTATTATCAGGATGTTCCAACAAGTCTGTTAGAACCCTGCAGTTAATTCAAAATGCTACAGCACAAGTTCTGACAGGAACTAGAAAGAGAGATCATATCAGTTTAGAATTCAATTTAAAATCCTCCTCCTCATATACAAAACACTTAATGATCAGGCCACTTCATACCTGAAAGAACTAGTTTCACCATATCATCCTGACAGATGACTTAGTTCTGTATAAATGCAGGCTTACTTGTGGTTCCCAGAGTCTGAAACTTGAACTATCTCTTAGTTGTGCTGCTATAGGTGTGGTGCACTGAGCAACACCCTCACACTCTTGATATGAATATGAATTTTTATGTCTTGTTATTTTTCTCTCCTACTTTTTACTCACTCTATCCTCAGTCTCCAGGTACCTGTGACTCCTTTGCTGAAGGTTCCAGATCCAGTTTACAGGCATCAGTAGTAGTATTGTCATGATTATTAAGCTATGATTAAAACTGATACCAGTATAGTATGCTTTGCAATTCATTCAACTGCTTCAATACATTTTAATACCCCACATTTTTCCTCTCACCTCAAACACTCGGTTTACATTTTTGGTAATTTCATAGGCCAGGAGCAGTTTTCCAAAATGACAGACATTCCTATTACACATTTCAGAAAAAGGAAGCAACTCTGAATCTGGGTCGATAAAGAAAACACAGCATTTTCCGCAAGTGTGTCACACAGTAACATTAGACTCTACCTCGACTCTACCTCGACTAAGACGACAAAAAAAAAAAACTTGTACATCGCACTTATGACTAGCACTTCATAGTTTGTTCTACTTGAAGCTCTTACTTACTTCTAGCTCTTATTTGTACCCAAATGTTTAAATGCACTTTTGTAAGTCGCTTTGGATAAAAGCGTCTGCTAAATGACATGTAATGTAATGTAATGTAATTAGCAGAGCGATGCATAACTGTAATTTGTCCAAGTGAGCGGTTAACACAAAATGTGTATGACTATATATTATGACTATATATGATTTTACAAAAACAACATTCTGTTTTAGAAAGAGAACAGTTACCACCCACCTCTTTCATGAGGTTAATCATGCGACTTTCGTGTGCAAACACGATCACCACCCGAGCTGTAGATTTCCTTATCACATCCACTATTCTCCTAGTTTCAATGGGATCATAATGAGGCAAAATCTCTGTGTAAGCCAGACAACCTCCAGCAGTTGGACCCAGATCAGAATGAAAGGACCGAGCAGCATTGAGTCCATAATCATCACCACTGATGAGCAGACCTGCCCAAGTCCAACCAAAGTTTTTCAGAATCTGAATCATAGCATTCACCTATGTGGACACAGAGCAGAGGGATTAGTGCACAGGCTGGAATCAGCTTTCACTAGAAATCCTGCTAAACAGGATAATCAAAGACCTGTAAAAGATGTACATTTTGCATTTTAATATATACAGTACACAGACATTATTGCACACAATTGATTGTATGTATTTAGATATTGCAAATATATTTTCACCTGAAAAGAATCACTCGGTATCGTCCTAAAGAAAGATGGAAACATTTGTCTATCACTCAGGCAGGAACATGTGGCAAAATAACTCACCTGCAAAACAAGACCATGTATCAAAAAAGAAAAATTCAGAATGTTAAACGTTAACTACTCAATGGTCACACCTTCATTAAATATGAAATAAAATCACATAAATGATGTTGAAAGACATAAAAACTTACCAGAGGCACTCTGTACAAACCTACGACTGCAGATACGGCAATAGTACCTGTGGAGTAAGAATCACCCACAACTGCTAGGAGTGGAGGAGTTCCTACACATCTCTCCTCTAATGTAACTTGCTCTTCTTGACCGCTGAGTAAGGTCAGTGCTGCTCTTATTCCAGCCCCAATTTGAGCACAGTTATCATACAGACTGTATCCCAGAGTGACATTAGGCAGCAGGTTTGAGTTTCTGTTGATCTCATCAATAGTAAAGGCCATGGTCTGAGACAGCCTGAATCCTAACACATTAAAGCTGACACAAATATACAAATGTTTACAATTTAAAATGCATCATACAGTAGCTGTACAAAACTACACATGTTCCACAACTTGAGACACTACTGCAAACTACAGCATCAACACCAACAATTCAATTCAATGCTTCACACAGGTCATATATATATATACACAATGTTATTATCTCACAAGAATAATAATATTCAAGCAGCTTACCCATAGCAGGTAGGCTGTTGTGGCTCTGAGGTAAAAGATGCATCAGTATAAACAGGAAAGAAGTGAAGTCTGAAAAGTCCACCGAGAATCACATCTCCAGTTTTGTGCATCCCATTTAGGTTAAACTGTCCCTGTAACTGACAAGAGGAGGAATAATAAGAGGACACCGCAGAGCAAAACAACAAAATTAAAGAGTGGATACTGGTGTCTAAAAATGACCTCATGACTTTGCTCTGGTTCTTTCCTGTCTAAGTTCAGGCTCATCATAATATCACCACATTTTATGTGTTTGCAGTGTTGTTCATTTTTGCACACCACCTATCAGGGCAAAGGTAGAAGCTGTAAGGGCAGGGCTTGAATCTAACTATTATATTTATATTTAATTAATCTCTTTATTTATTTATTTATTTATTTAATTAATTAAACACAAAGTTTGCCATTTCTGTCAGCAGGGGGCACTCAATCACAGCAATACCAAAAAACCTAGTTTGATGTCATGAAGCATTATGGTAATTGTATAGTAAAAATGTAGTTAAAAAAAAGTGTGAAACACTTTTACAAATACTGAAACTAATTAACAAAATGGCAAAAAGTCTTACGTCCAACTTTTACTGCCTCGGTATTGGTTTTGTCTTGGTCTCGATATACTGTGGTCTTGGTATCGACTTGGTTTCGGTTTAGGTGGTCTTGACTACAACTCTAGGCCACACCCCTGCAGTCAATGAAACTTAACTTACACACCTGGTGATGGTGATGGCGCAATAGAAATTTATGGCATATTTCCACCAGCTCTATTCGCCTCGCCTCGCCTCGACACGGTTTAAGTAGCATGACCAGATTATTTAACACAATCTTGGAGAGCAAGCAAAACAATACCTGAGGAATGCATAATATGATAAGAAACTGTGGTGTTGTATCAGGAGGTTGGGAGTGGCAGAGAAGTATGAGAGGGTGGTGCTTGACATGTATGAGGACATATATGAAGACAGTGAGACAGTGATGAGGTGTGCAGTTGGAGGTAAAGATGGGTACAAGGTGAAGCTGGATTTCATCAGGGATCAGCCCTGAGCCCTTCCTTGTTTTACTATGGTGATGGACAGTTTGACAGATGAGGTCAGGCAGGAGTCTCTGTGGACTATGTTGTTTGCAGATAACATTGTAATGTGTAGTGAGAGGAGGAGAAAGGTAGATGTGAGCCTGGCGAGGTGGAGGTCTGTAACGTAGAGAAGAGGAATGAAGTTTAGTTATGATTTGAAGACCCTCCATTGAGCTTGTCCCTCTGAGCACAACAAAGAAAAAGTGCACTTTGCAATGTGAAAAGGTATCACAGATGTTAAGAGTGAAGAAATCACTGACCCCATGTTTCTGTGTTTGATATTTTCATATTTTAGCAGATAAACATAAATACATACACTTTTTTTGTGACTGCCAGTCTCACAAACCACCCGTTCATAGCTTTTGCTGATTGTCTGAAGGTTTGAAAAATGAAAACACAAAATCATATCACTTATAAAACATTTTATTAAAGGTTCAGTAAAATTCCAGAGTGGTAATTGGCAGACAACTCTTGGATACAGTTTTCATTACTTGGTGCCTCGACCCATGATGGCTTTCTTTGTGTTTCTCTCTGGTCTACACAAGATGATGTAACACTTGGGTCCTAACAGTGCCACCAAGATGCCCAAACTGGAGGCCAGGATGGCAAATACCTCCACTGCATCTGCATATTTGCCTGGTGAGCTGATGTAAGCAGGGACAAAGGCCACCCACACTGCACAGAAGATCAGCATGCTGAAGGTGATGAGTTTGGCCTCATTGAAACTGTCTGGAAGATTCCTTGCTAGAAAAGCTAACAAACAACTGAGGACAGCCAGTAAACCAATATAACCAAGTAAAACTGCAAAACCAACTGTGGACCCAACTACACACTCATACACTATCTTGTCACTGTGATACTGGGTGTTTTTATGAGGAACTGGTGAAGCAGAGACAAGCCAGACAGTACAGATTGCTGCTTGAACAGAAGTCAGAACCAGAACTGTCCCTCTCTGCTGCGCAGCACCAAACCACTTTAGACTGGACTCACCACCTGGTTTGGAGGCCCTGAACACAGCCAGAACCACCAGAGTTTTCACCAGGATACATGAGACACAAAGGACAAAACTGATGCCAAATGCTGCGTGTCTTAGTTGGCAAGTCCATGATCTGGGTCGTCCAATGAAGAGCAATGAACACAAGAAACACAATTTGAGTGACACCAAAAGAAGAAAACTGAGTTCTGAATTGTTGGCACGAACTATAGGTGTGCTTTGATGATGAATGAAGATGCCCAGAACAACAACACAGATAAATGTGCCCAAAAGTGAGATAGTTGTCAAGCAGATACCCAGAGGCTCATGGTAGGAGAGGAACTCTGTTTTCTTAGGAACACAGTGGTCACGCTGGGGGCTGGACCAGAAATCTTCTGGACAACTGGTGCACTCCATGGAGTCTGAGAAAAGAGAAAATATCATGACATACTGTACATGTTTATACAACATCTCTGAACTGTGGTCAAAACAACATTCAGGTTCCCCCTTCTTTCTGGCCATGCGGGTACCTGGAGGACAGCTCTCACTGCACACTGACCGAGGAGGCTGTGTGGAGAAAAATCAGGATCTGTGAGACTAATCTGTAATGACTAAGGTAAAGAGTGGGTAGAAAAAGTAAGAAATAACCTGTTTGGATTCAATGCTCCAGAAGATTTTGTCATCATCCAGTGTAAGTTCTTCTGATTTGAAGGCTGACCTCTTAAACTCACCCACTCTCTGAACTTTAGTTCTTCCATCAGGGAGCCACACCCAGTTCATGATGTCATACACAGGTAAGGCATCACCATTTTCATCAAATGACACTTGATCACCAAAAGATGTGGTGAAGTTGACTTTTTCCAAGTAAAACATCATCTAAGAAAATCCAGATTAGGGACAAAAAGGAAAACTGAAAATTAGGATTTATTCAATTTATTTGCAGTTCACACTCAAATACAAATGATTAAGTGAATTCAGTGTAAACTGATATCTCACCTGCCATGGCTCCATTCTTTGCAAATGAGCACAGGTGTTGTTGCTGAAAGGTCCTGTCCCTGGCTCACACTGCAGCATGTCATCAAGAGCATACGCCAGAGCGTACACAGCCTTATACACATTATACTCTGGCCTGAGGTTTGAAACATCCACCAATTCATTCTCCACATTCTCTTCAGCTTCCTGTCCAGTGCATAATCCTCCTCCAGCTTCCACCCAACCTGCAGGAGGTGGTGCAAATCTACACTGAAATGTGTGTTCCCAAAATTCATTCACCTGAAATAAATTTGTGTTTTTGAAATAATGACAATTTTTTTACTGGAAGTTCCATATCAGATTGATACATTTCATTCTCACCATGCTATTCCCATCGGTGTTGTTGTGATGTAGGTCAGGACGTATTTGTAACAGGAAGTCCCTGAGCCCTGGTATTTCTCCTCGACGAATGGCGATCCCCAGTGTTCCAGCCAGGTACGGCATGAGATGGGGAGTCTGGAGCACAGCAGCTGATGACCAGGCTTCACTGGCAATCCACTGCAGGCCTGTCACATTCTGTTTCACTATCTGTGAATTGCATAAGAAGTACATAATTGTGTACACTACCAATATAGTGTAATTTATTTTTTTTACATTACATTACATGTCATTTAGCAGACGCTGAGTCGCTTCAAGTAAGCCAAACTATTAAGTGCTAGTCATAAGTGTGATGTAAGTGTTTTTTTATTTTTATTTTTGTGTCTTCGTCATCGTCTTAGTCGAGGTAGAGTCGAAAGAGATGGGTTTTTAGTCAGCAGCGAAAGATGTGGAGGCTTTCTGCTGTCCAGATGTTGATGTGGAGCTTGTTCAACCATTTGGGATCCAGGACAGCGAACAGTCCTGAGTTTGGCGAATGCTTCTGCGATCCTCTCAGTGAGGGAGTGCAGTATTCCTAGCGTGAGATGACAAGATCCTGGAACAGAACCTGTGCTCCCTTCTGGGTTAGAAGAGGTTGTATCCTTCTGATGTTGTGCAACATGTATCTGCAAGATCGAGCTGTTGTAGCAATGTTGGTGTTGAGTGAGAAATGGTCATCAAGTGTCACACCCAGGTTCCTTGCGGTATGAGACGGAGCTACCACAGAGTTGTCTAGGGTGATGGTCAGGTCTGTGGTGGGAGAGCCCTTTCCTGTAAGAAAAATAAACTCAGTCTTGTCGAGACTGAGTTTCAAGTGATAGTCAGACATCCATTGAGAAATGCCAGTCGGACAAGCAGAGATCCGTTCTGCCATGTGTGTTTCGGACCGGGGAAAAGAGAGAATGAGTTGGGCGTTTTCCGTGTAACTGTGATAGTAAAAACAGAAGAGTGTGAATAACAGAACCAAGAGAGTTGGTGTACAGAGAGAAGGACAGAACCCTGAGGGACACTAGTAGTTAGAGGACAAGGTTCCGACACAGATCCTCTCCAGGTTACTCGGAGAGTTTGGTTGTATGTTCGGTTTTGAAGATAGGATCAGAGTAGGGCAAGTGCAGAGCCTGAGACACCTAGTTCCTGAAGGGAACAAGTAAGGTTTAGAAAGGTCCAAGAGGATGAGCACAGAGGAGAGAGAGCAGCCTGGCAGTGTGAAGTTGCTCAGTGACAGCAAGAAGTGCAATTTCTGTCGAGTGACCTGCCTTAAAAGCAGACAGATGAGGATCAAGATTGTTGTTGCTGTGAAGGTAGGAAGAGAGTTGATTTTGAGTTTTGTAAAGAAATGGAAGAAGAGAGACAGGTCTATAGTAGGGCTCGTGAGAGCCCTACTAGAGCCTTCCTGTCTGCAGCACTGCTCCCAGGGAACCGCACTGTGATGCAATAAGTGAGCACACTCTCAATTGTGGTTCGGTAGAATGACACCAGCAGTTTCTGCTCCAGTCTGGTTCTTACTGAAGTTGAAGATGATTTATTTGGTTTTGGTGGTGTTCAGGAGTAGGTTGTTGGCCTGACACCACACGGACAGATGTTGGACCTCCTCCCTGTAGGTGGTCTCGTCTCCCCCAGCTATGAACCCCAACACTGTGGTGTCGTCCACAAACTTGATGATCATGTTTGTTGGATGGCGTGGGACACAGTCATGGGTGTACAGGGCATACAGGATTGGGCTCTCCTCAGAGGAGAGGAGAGGATAGGTGGGGGCCAATCTTAACACACTGTGGTCTGTTTGAGAGAAAGTCTTTAATCCAGACACAAGTGGAAGGTGGGAGGTGCAGGTCCAGCAGCTTCTCGGTCAGAATGTCCAGTGGTATTGTGTTGAATGCTGAGCTGTAGTCTATGAAGAGTGCTCTTACATAGTTTCCAGCATGTTTCAGGTGGCTCAGCATGGTATGCAGGGTGATGGCAATGTACCATACTCAGTGGAGCGGTTTCTCCTGTAGGTGAAGTGGTGGGGGTCAAAAGCAGTTGGGAGACAGGTCTTGATGTGCTGCAGGACCAGCCTCTCTCATTTCTTCACCACTGCTGTCAGAGCAATGGGCCTGTAGTTCCTGGGGTCGCTGTTGCCAGATTTTTTGGGGATGATGGTTGCGGTTTTGAGGCAGGTTGGGACAACCGCTTGGATTAGTGAGAGGTTGAAAACTTTGGTGAGGATCCCTGTGATCCTCCTCTGATACAGAAAGAGCTATACATGCAATTAGGAATGAAAAGGGTGCTATTACAACAGACCTATTGGAAATTAATCAAACTTTTGTTACATTTTATAAGTCTCTTTACCAATCGGAATATTTCTCTAGATCAAAATATTTTCGTAGATGGGTTAGAAATCCCTACTATTTCAGAAGAGAAAAAGCTTTGGTTGGATAAACAATTGGATGCTACAGATATCAGTAATGCCATTTGTAACATGCAAAATGGAAAAGCTGCAGGGCCTAATGGGCTGCCAATAGATATATATAAATTATTTATAGACAAACAAGTGACTCCTTTACTAGAAATATATGTAGAAGCCTTTGTGTGAGGCCACCTCCCCCCGTCACTGCAAAACACTTTAATTACACTCATTCTCAAACTGGGCAAGCCACCGACTGAATGTGGCTCTCACAGACCGACTTCACTCATGAACTCCGATTCAAAAATATGAGATGGATTGAGGTTTGGTGGCTTTTCTGGGTTTAAGGTGAATAAAGAGAAATCTTCAATTATGTTTCTAAATGAAAGAGAGAGGAGGCGGATTTTACGATTTCCTATTATTGGTATTATTGGGCTGCCCAGTTGAGGGCCATTATGTTTTGGTTTGCTGAAGGAACAGATTTGCCCTGGTTATAAATTGAATTGTAATCATCGGGTGATTTGTCTCTTAATAGATATTTGTATTCTGCCTCCCTTAAAAAACAACCAATCTCTTTTTGAAAAACGCTATCATTTAGATGACTTGTCTGTGTTGTCTTGTTCTTCTCCGATCTGAGGCATTGAACTTTTCACCCCAGCCATGAATTAATTGGGATTTAAAAGTTGGTTATATAAGGGTATAACTAAGCTTTTGGACTTGTATGTATATATATATATATATATATATATATATATATACATGTATATATATATATATATATATATATATATACATGTATATATATATACATGTATATAAGACAATACTTTGATGTTGTTTGATGATCTCAAAATGAAGTTCGACCTCCCAAACAAACACTTCTTTAATTATTTGCAACTTTTATTGTAAGTTATTCTAGCTCGTCACAAACATATTTCTCAGCTACCTCCATTGTCCACACTAGAATCATTCTCCATGCAGAATTGTTTCAGCAAGGGGCAGATTGCTCAAATATACAACATTTTGGTATATAACAATAAAGATAGCACTGAGAAGAGTGAGGAAGACTGGATTCAAGACTTTAATGAGGAAATATCACTGGAGGAATGGGGCACAATATGCTTAAAGGCCCAATCACAGACCGTTAACATTAAGTGGATATTAAGATTATAAATTACCCCTGTAAATTTGAAAACATATGAACCTAATATTCCTGACCTTTGTTATAAGTGCAGGGAATATCAAGGTACTTTATGTGTGTGTATGATGTGATGTGAAGTGATGTGATCATTTGATGTGCCGTGGAGATAGAAGTAAATGTTATATGCTGCCTGTTCGAAGGGGTTTGAATGGGGACTTTTAAGTGTTTTTGTGATTTGTATGTTTAAGGTGAAACATTTAATAAAGATATGTTGTTGTTTTTTTTTTTTAATCTTACCAGAAAATGATTTTGGTTGAAGTTAAAGTCATGTCATGTTTTCCTGTCGCATTGTTTCTTCAGTTGTTTTGACACAACTCTCCTAATTCCCTCATGCACTTCACCTGGTGATCCTTTAGTAATCACTTGCACCTGCCCTTGATTCCCTCTCCCCTATATAGTGTCCCCAGTTCTCTTGTCATTTTCCAGTGCGTCATTTATGCGTCCAAGAAAACACGTCTGAGCCTGTCTCACCTTCTTGTAAGCTCAAAAGCCAAGCCACGTCAAGTTTAGTTTCTACTTCTGAAATGAAGTCATGTTGTTTTCATTCAAGTATAGTCTAGTTTAGTTTCTCCTTCTGAAAAGAAGTGATTTTGTTTCCATTTAAGTATAGTCTAGTTTAGTTTCTCCTTCAGTGAAGAAGTGATTTTAATGTTGCCTTGTTTTGTCCTTCAAGAGAAGACAATAAATACTCTTGAATCTTTCATCGTGCCTCCTGTCTTGTGCATTTGGGTCCAAGCAGTGTGTTTACCATTCCAAACAACTAGGCTTGTAGGCTCAGAGAGAAGCAGTCGGCCTTATTAAATAGCGTTCACAAGGCTATATAAAAATAATACCTACCATAATACATACCAGCATGGCGATATTGTCTCAACTACATATTGCTTTCAAAAATATAACAGTATAACTCTTACTACCGGTATATTGCCCAGCCCTAGTCTATAGTTATTTACTTAAGACAGGTCGAGGGTGGGTTTTTTAAAGAGGGGTGTCACTCTGACCTCTTTAAAAGAGTCAGGAAAGCAACCAGATAATACAGATGTGTTAACAAGATGGGTGAGGAAAGGAAGAAGATCAGAAGCAACTGACTGAAAAAGGTGAAAAGAGATAGGGTCAAGGGGGCAGGAGGTAGTTTCTACACATAAGGTCATACACAAGCATATGGCTTAAAAAAGACAAAATGGCAGACTTCTGTACCTCTACAGCTCAAATGGAAGTTGGTCTTTATTAGACAATATCAAACCCTAATTCTACTCTTGATTCCCAGACGTTGCAAATGACTATTGCTCATGCTAGCTTTAATAATGAAGACTAACTTTCATCATGGAGATTCAGAGGTCAACCATGGTTTGTCTGCAGTCAGATTTTCTTTAAAAGCAATGCATCCAAAATGTTCAATCCAGGCACACCAACCACAAGGTGTACATGCTGACATGGTGCGGTAACAATTATTTAACTACTGTTGCACACAATCCACTGGACAAACTGTGTTGTATGCCACATGTTAAGTTACTTCTCTGCCTCAATACTACTTGTAATAAGTGTAGCTTCTTAGCCATGATGGAGGTGAGGCTTGGTGAATTGGAAACACGGCTCCGCACCATGAAATCTAAATCTTTGGCTAAAGCAGTTAGTAAGTAGTAAGTCAGCATTCTTTAGACCTCTATCCCGTGTGAAAACATCCGGGCAAGAGGAGAGACAGCGTCTCTCACTGCACTTTATTTGGAGCTGGTCTTTTATCTAGAAATATGTCAAACCAGTAGGCAGAGTTGCAGTCTTAGTTACAGCTCTGCTATATTTCAGCAGTCACCTACATCAAGAGCATCTGCTGCCCAACCAACTAAATAAAATAAATCAATCGTAAACATAAGAAGAGTAAGACAGACACCCCACTAGGAGATTAACTGTCTAGGGGGTGAAACATCAGTGAAAGGTGGCACCAGCTGAAGACCCTGTATCAGCCAAGCAAGCCACAGAACCGACCCCGAAAAGATGGAGGAGAAGGCTCATAGAGGACCTCCTACACAACACCAGCTATTTAAGAGAAATGAGAAATAAAAGGAGGAACTAATTCAAGGACCCATTTAGGTATGCCTGACAGCTACTTGATGAAAAACGAAGTGGGAAGCTAGCCATCTCCAAGGAAGACCTGGAACAATATGAAAAGAACCAATACACCAAAGCTCAAGACACACCACTTGGTCCGCCAGGTTACGTACCACGCCCTGCACCACCTAATATCCCTTTCGTCACCCCCCCAGGTACTCAGGAAAGCAAGGTCAGCCACAGCACCCAGTCCGAACAGGCTTTCAGGCTTCCTGGGGTTTATGGAACACTGAGCCATGTTGTTGGAGCAGATCCAGTGAGCAAAAAGGGAGCAGAGCATATGGGGGAGGTTGGCATTGCAATACGCTGCTTGATTTCCCCAACACATACTTTGTGGCTGCTTTTGAGATCATCCTCAGTGGAGCGAGACCAAGTGGTTAGATGCCTGAGGTTACCAACTGGGTGACGGGTATCCTGCAGACACCCCCACAGCAAGGCTCCTCAAGCGCTAGATGGCATTGCCAACACCTACGTCAGGAAGTGATTAGGCCTTCCTCACTGCTGCCTCGATACAGGTCTCTTCAGTAAGAATGTGCTCCAGCTTCCACTGAAATATGTGAGCATCAGGTATAAGATAGAGAAGGCCTGTTTGGTATATCAGCTGAAGGAGTTCAGGGACCACCCAGCCAGAGACAGACAAAGCCATCAGCTTGCTGCAACACAGGCTGGTACAAGGTCTCGAGGAAGGAGAGGTAGGCCTTGATAACGGAGGAAGTTGTTTGAGTGGACCAAAAGTGCTACCTCATTAAGACTGTGTTCCGGGGAAAACAGGGGTCGTGGACCCAGTGAGAGGACACAGAGTCCTGGAAGGACATCTGACAAGCCCCACAGGCACATGGTTTGGGAGTGAAAACAAGTTCCCCCTGTGCAGCAAAAACAACGCAGGCCTCCAACACATCATGTTAACATGTGTTCAGGCCCCTTCATACCTGAAGGAACTAGTTTTACCATATCATCCTAACAGATTACTTAGGTCTGCTTAAATGCAGGCTTACTTGTGGTTCCCAGAGTCTGAAACCTGAACCATCTCTTAGTCATGCTGCTATAGGTGTGGTGCACCGAGCATTCACTTTCTAACTCCCTCACTCTCTTGATATGTATATACATTTTTACATCTTGTTATTTTTCTCCCCTACTTTCTTTTTCTTTTTTTCTCTCTTTCCTCAGTCTGGTACCTGTGACTCCTTGGCTGATGGTTCCAATTTATAGGCATCAGTAGTATTGACATGATTATTATGCTGTGATTAAAACTGATATCAGTATAGTATGCTTTGCAATTCATTCAACTGCTTAAATACATTTTAATATCCCACATTTTTCTTCTCACCTCAAAAGCTCAGTTTACATTCTGGGTAATTTCGAAACCGTGAGATTAAATCCAGGAAATGTGGTAAAAATGTTGTATCTAAATGTTGGTTCCTAAAGTGATGCTTCATTCTACATAATATTTTCATTTTGTCAGAGTTAAACACGAATAATTAAGTTTTGGACTGATTTTTCACCAAGCATTGGTCACGACTCTGAGTTCCCAACCAATAGGCCAGCCATTCCTATTACACAATCCAGAAAAAGGAAGCAAGAGTTGCAACTCTGCATTTGGGTCGACAAAGAAAGCACATTTGTCCTAGTGAGCAGTTAACTCTAAAATATTATGAGCAAAACCGTGAGGTGTAACATCATCACTTACATTAATTTGAAACGTGTATGACTATGTATGATTTTACAAAAACAACATTCTGTTTTAGAAAGAGCACAGTTACCACCTACCTCTTTCATGAGGTTAATCATGTGACTCTCGTATGCAAACACAATCACCACCTGAGCTGTAGATTTCCTTATCACATCCACTATTCTCCTAGTTTCAATGGGATCATAACGAGGCAAAATCTCTGTGTAAGCCAGACAACCTCCAGCAGTTGGACCCAGATCAGAGTGAAATGACCGAGCAGCATTGAGTCCATAATCATCATCATTGATGAGCAGACCTGTCCAAGTCCAACCAAAGTGTTTTAGAATCTGAATCATAGCATTCACCTATGTGGACACATAGCAGAGGGATTAGTGCACAGGCTGGAATCATCTTTCACTGCTAAACAGGTTCATCAAAGACCTGTAAAAGATATACATTATTCATTTTAATATATACTGTACACAAACATTCTTGCACATAGTTTTTCACCTGAAAAGAATCACTCGGGATCGTCCTAAAGAAAGATGGAAACTTTTGTCGATCACTCAGGCAGGAACATGTGGCAAAATAACTCACCTGCAAAACAAGACCATGTATCAAAAAGGAAAAATTCTGAATGTTAAACGTTAATTACTCAATGGTCACACCTTCATTAAATATGAAATTATTTCACAGAAATGATGTTGAAAGACATAAAAACTTACCAGAGGCACTCTGTACAAACCTAAGACTGCGGATACGGCAATACTACCTGTTGAGTAAGAATCACCCACAATTCCTAGGAGTGGAGGAGTTCCTACACATCTGTCCTCTAATTTAACTTTCTCCTCTTGACCACTGATTAAGGTCAGTGCTGCACCAATTCCAACCCCTACTTGGAGGCAGTTATCATACATACTGTATCCCAGAGTGACATTAGGCAGCAGGTTTGAGTTTCTGTTGATCTCATCAATAGTAAAGGCCATGGTCTGAGCCTGTCTGAATCCTAACATATTAAAGCTGACACAAATATACAAATGTTTACAATTTAAAATGCATCATACCGTACCTGTAGAAAACTACACATATCCCGCAAATAATGCAAATAATGAGGTCAGCATCAACACCAACAATTCAATGCATGTATGTGTATATGTGTGTATATATATATATATATATATATATATACACATATATGTATATGTGTGTGTATATGCATATATATATATATATATATATATATACATATATATGTATATGTGTGTATATATATATGTATATATGTGTGTGTATGTATCTATGTATATATATATATATATATATATATATATATATATATATATATATATATATGTATATGTGTGTATATGTATATATATATATATATATATATGTATATATATATATATATATACGTAATGTTATTATCTCACATGAATAACAATATTCAAGCAGCTTACCCATAGCAGGTAGGCTGTTGTGGCTCTGAGGTAAAAGACGCATCAGCATAAACAGGATAGAAGTGAAGTCTGAAAAGTCCACCAAGAATCACATCTCCAGTTTTGTGCATGCCATTTAGGTTAAACTGTCCCTGTAACTGACAAGAGGATGAATAAGAGGACACTGCAGAGCAAAAGTAGTAGGATAACAAAATTAAAGAGAGGTTAGTGGTATCTAAAAATGACCCCATGACTTTGCTCTGGTTCTTTCCTGTCTAAATTCAGGCTCATCACAATATCACCACCTTTAATGTATTTTCAGTGTTGTTCATTTTTGCACACCACCCAATCAGGGCAAACGAAGAAGCTGTAAGGGCAGGGCCTAAATCATATCTTATCTGAGACTGATTAATTAATCTATTTATTTAAACTTCTTTTAAAAACAAATTTTGTCATTACTGGCAGTGGGGGGCACTCAATCACCGGCAATACCAAAATACCTAGTTTGATGTCATGAAGCATTATGGTAATTGTATAGAAAAAGCTTCAGCAGCAGAACACAGCAAATGACAATGTGTAGTTATGATTGATTAGTAACAAAGAGAGAGCGGTGGACTTTTTAACCAGATTGTTTAACACATATTTGGAAAGCGAGAAAATGCTTGAAGAGTGTATGGCACAGATTTTCAAGAAAAATAGTGATGTACGGGGACCTGGAAGTGCAAATCAGTATTACAACGTGTGAAACACTTTTACAAATACCGAAATAAATTAATAAAAGTTGAAACAATGTTTATGTCTCTCACCTTTTTCTCCTGAGCAATAAGATAAATCTCAATCTAGTCTCCTCTAGCTCTCTCTATGAACTCAATCTACTCTCATTCCAGCTTCAGTACATGCAGTTCATACTAAGCTGATATCTTGTTGACTTCATTGTAATCCACACTATATGTATTATTGTATGCAAAATGAATTGATTGAAAGTTTATTATTCTAGGCTGCAAAGGCCTTCTGCTTTCAAATTAATTGTATTTTCTATGTGAATAATTAAGTATGAAGTAGTAAGTATTCCACTGCACATAATTATTTTTTTTCATGCACCACATAAAACGCATAATAAAATCAAAACAACAGCAATTTATTGCTAACTTTTGCTGGACTTTTCTCGTGGTACCTCTCACTCAGAAATACACTGTAAATGTTTTAAACACAACAAAACGGTTTGCAACTACTATACATAGATGAACTATAGATGTTTTATTTTCCTAATCTGATTATCCAACGGTATCAACAAGTTGCTGTCCCACATTATGAGACATAATGTCACGATAAAACAAAGTAAGAAGTTGTTTTGAATAATTAAAATGTGCTGACAGAATTTTGTTTGGTCTACCACCAACTAAAAACTTGCCTAACACTGCAAAGCGTGTCATGGCATGGAACAGCCCCCCCAAACTCACAATAGATGGATACAGGACGTTTTACGTTGTCTACAACTAGAGACGTTAAGGAAAACCTGGGACCCTCTGATAGCCTTGGTTAGCAACAAGCTTAAAAACCCCCCTGACGATGCTGAGTCCACCCCTTAGGCAGAGTTAACCACTGGAGTCAATGAATGTAGTGTACTCTGTATAAATGTATGTTTATGTCATGTTGTACTTACACTAACCACTATTCAGTTGTATCCTTGACCGTAACCTCATTTGGAAGTTGGCGGGTAGGCATTGGGAGAGTATGAGGGTTATTGTTAGGGTTTTATTTTCCTTCTTGATAGGTTTCATTTCACCAAGCAGATGCCATGCTACTACTGCTTTGTCTAAATTGTCTGGAAAAAAACCTAATACAAATATTGGGATATATAAAAAATGTGCTAATTACTTTCTTTTCAATCCCAAATGATACACTCCATATAGTAAATATGCATGCATACATAATGGCTTCTAAATAAATCTCATTAGGACTCAGTTCTGGAGTCATGAGCATCAATGCCTTCTGAGAAACAGCTTTGGTGATGTCATTCAGAAGGACTTGAATGAGTGTTTGAGACTGTGGACTAGTCACAGAATTCGACCTTCATTGAGCTCTATAACTTACCACACAGGTATTATAATGTTGATAGAGATACTTTCTTGTATTTGTCATGTATGTAACATTGTATTCTATTAAACATAGATTTGGCTCCAGAGACTGGGGATTTTGAAATTGCACTGGTCGAATTGGATGCCTTTCCTGAAGCAAATCTACGGACAGCTCCGCGCGGGGATCCAAACCTTGGAGTATTTTGACTTTGGAATGGAGCGCAATCATTTACAGAAGCCAGACGACTGGGAGTCTGCATCAGAACTTTACATTTAGCTAAAAGAATTTGCTGAGATATAAATAGTGTGAACACCAAGTGTGTAAATATATGTGTGGAAATAATACAGAAAACAAGACTTCTTTAAATGCTTTACTTTTTCCTATAAAATATGTATAAATGTTAACTGTGAGGAAAAAAGTGAGCTTCTTTTCAGAGTGGCAAAGTAGGGTATTGCTGTAGTTCAGTCAAAACCTGAAGGGCTAAAAGACCGTCTTTGATTCTATGGAGATAACACAAACATTGTGTCACCCCTGTGTTGTGCTTATTATGATGATCCTTTTTTTGTGATCATACATTTTACATGGACCCTTCATTTCTGTCAAGCTGTGATGAGAGAAGATAGATTGATAAACAAGTGTAACAGTAGGTACACTATATCAAAGCAAATATATTAGACTAAAATATCACATATTAATGATAATGCCATGATAATTATTTAGCAAGACATCCGTCTGATTTGCTGACTGGGGTAGGGTATCATGTTTTTCCCCTTAATGACTTCAACTTTGTTGAAAAGCTACAGAAAGACAGAAGGGGCCTCTTCCCTCCTTGAGGAGAAAGCTGCTGAGGTCAAGGGAAAAAAATCTTACAACACTCACTGTATCATTTCCTGGTCATGCAGCTTCAAATCACAGTATTGGTGGTCTAAAAAACATACATTTTGTATTTGAATTTGGGTTATTTGATTGCTGTGAACTGATTCCTTGTTAGAGTTGCTTTTGTTGTTTTTCAGCTGTGTGTCGCAGAGAAAACACATGGCTGCATACTGCAGAGGCTCATTACTGTTACTGCTACTTAAAGAAACTGCGTGTGTTTTCACCGTTGAATGAAGATGGACATGGAAAATGCATTGCTAAAGAAATTATTTAAGAAAAAATTGCACTTATCACTGATGTTAAGAGTGAGGAAATAGCTGACCACATGTTTCTGTATCTGACATTTTCATATTTTAGTAGACAAAAGTAATGCATATCAATATTTTTGTCCCTTTTCTTTGCTTTTCCGACTGCCAGTCTCACAAACCACTAGTTCATTCTGTATCTTTTACGGAGCCCCGGACATGACATGATAAAAAAATAAAATAAATTGTGCCCACGAAATAGCTATAACGTGTGCACGAAATACTACTTTGTGGCCAAGAAATAAGTATACCATGCACACGTTATACTTATTTCATGGCCATGAAATAGGTATAAAGTAAGCACGAAATACTAATTAATAATATTATCATTCCTGGACACCTGAGTAAACAAATCGACGCTATCTGTCCATCATGTAGGTTTAGCCACTCTACTGCCTCCTTTTCTTTTTTTATACCTTGTCATGTCCAGGTGCACAGAGCTCCGTAAGCTTTTGCTGATTGTTTGAAGGTTTGAAAAATTAAAACACAAAAACATATAACATTTTATTTAAGGTCGAATAGGAAAAATTCAGGAGGGGTAATTGGCAGAAATTTAAATAATTCTTTAAATTAACTCTTGGGTACAGTTTTCATCAGTGACGTGTAGTCAGGGGAGGCAGGTGAGTGCCAATCATGACAAGTAAAATACTAACAGTGATAAGAGTAAATTAATTTGTCCACTTGACTGTTCTATAAATTAGTTTTCTGCATGATTTCAGCATTTCTATGGTCAAAATCACTGAATTTACACATTTCTTGTTCCAATACATGGGAGAAGGGCGAGGTGAGGCAGCAATGAGCTCAGCCTCAATTCCTCAATTCTTCTGACTGATGTAGGCAGTTGGTGCATGCCCATTGCTGTCTCTCTTTATATCGCCAAGATACATGTTTGATTACACATGTACTGCACATGCTGACGTTCCACAGTCCGTCTAATATATTTAAGGAATGTGTCTGACCTATTTAGTCTTTCTGAGTGGTCATAAATGCGCAGTGAAAATGCACAGGGTGAGGCTGAAAGTACCGTGCCACACTGATAGGGGGCAGTGCTGAGCCCCATAGGCAAAATGGTTAATATGGGCATGTCCCAGCATTGCTCTTCTTCTACGCAGAGGTCTGCTTTTACAACAGCGTGATAGAGATATTATTGGAGAAGGATAGACACATAGACAACATATACGTTTACATTTTAAAAAATGGAATTTGACCTTATATTAAATATTCTTTTGTTTGTTTTGTAATTGTATTGTTGAACAGTATGGAATTAATTAAAGCATAATTAAAAGCTTTTAAAACAACTAAATGTTTCAATTAAGGTTCATATATTTGTACATCCGATTTCAGGGGAGTCAGTGCCTCACCAGTCATGAATTTCACTGCACGTCACTGGTTTTCATGTGCCTCGACCCATGATGGCTTTCTTTGTGTTTCTCTCTGGTCTCAACAGGATTATATAACATTTGGGTCCAAACAGGGCCACCAAGAGGCCAAAACTGGAGGCCAGGATGGCAAATACCTCCACTGCATCTGCATATTTGCCTGGTGAGCTGATGTAAGCAGGGACAAAGGCCACCCACACTGCACAGAAGATCAGCATGCTGAAGGTGATGAGTTTGGCCTCATTGAAACTGTCTGGAAGATTCCTTGCTAGAAAAGCTAACAAACAACTGAGGACGGCCAGTAAACCAATATAACCAAGTAAAACTGCAAAACCAACTGTGGAACCAACTATACACTCATAAACTATCTTGTCACTGTGATACTGGGTGTTTTTATGAGGCACTGGTGAAGCAGAGACAAGCCAGACAGTGCAGATTGCTGCTTGAACAGAAGTTAGAACAAGAACTGTTCCTCTCTGCTGCACAGCACCAAACCACTTCAGACTGGACTCCCCTCCTGGTTTGGAGGCCCTGAACACAGCCAGAACCACCATGGTTTTCACCAGGATACATGAGACACAAAGCACAAAGCTGATGCCAAATGCTGCATGTCTTAGTTGGCAAGTCCATGATCTGGGTCGTCCAATGAAGAGCAATGAACACAAGAAACACAGTTTGAGTGACACCAGTAGAAGAAAACTGAGTTCTGAATTGTTGGCACGAACTATAGGTGTGCTGTGATGATGGATGAAGATGCCCAGAACAACAACACAGATAAATGTGCCCAACAGTGAGGTGGTTGTCAAGAAGATACCCAGAGGCTCATGGTAGGAGAGGAACTCTGTTTTCTTAGGAACACAATGGTCACGCTGGGGGCTGGACCAGAAATCTTCTGGACAACTGGTGCACTCCATGGAGTCTGAGAAAAGACGAGAAGTGATGAGATAAATGTTACATGTATCTCATCACATGTTACATGATACAACATCTCTGAACTGTGGTGTTTAAAACTTTACACTCACTAGTTGTATTGCTGATCTTTCCCTCAGAACAAGGGACACAGTCAAAACAACACTCAGGTTCCCCCTTCTTTCTGGCCATGCGGGTACCTGGAGGACAGCTCTCACTGCACACTGACCGAGGAGGCTGTGTGAAGAAATATTAGTATCTGTTGATCTAATCTATAATGAGCAAGGAAAATGGATGTTATTCAAAAAAAAGTAAGAAATAACCTGTTTGGATTCAAAGTTCCAGAAGATTTTGTCTTCATTCAGTGTGACTTCTTCACCTTTTAAGGCTGACCTCTTAAACTCACCCACACTCTGAACTATTGTTCTTCCATCAGGGAGCCACACCCAGTTCATGATGTCATATATTGGTAAAGGATCACCATTTTCATCAAATGACACTTCATCACCAAATGATGTGGTGAAGTTGACTTTCTCCAAATAATGCATAATCTATGAAATTCCAGATTAGGGAAGAAAGGAAAATTGAAAATTACTACATAATGAAAAGGTTTATTTCAGTTGAGTTTATTCATGAACATGAAATCAAGAGTTGGGCATGAACTGATATCATGCCTGCATGGCCTGCATTTATTTACACTTCACGCTCAAATACAAAGGATTAAGTGAATTCAGTGTAAACTGATATCACACCTGCCATGGCTCCATTCTTTGTAAATGAGCACAGGTGTTGTTGCTGAAAGGTCCTCTCCCTGGCTCACACTGCAGCATGTCATCAAGAGCATACGCCAGAGCGTACACAGCCTTATACACATTATACTCTGGCCTGAGGTTTGAAACATCCACCAATTCATTCTCCACATTCTCTTCAGCTTCCTGTCCAGTGCATACTTCTCTTCCAGCTTCCACCCAACCTGCAGGAGGTGGTGCAAATCTACACTGAAATGTGTGTTCCCAAAACTCATTCACCTGGATGAAGAGAATGGCCAAATTTGGGTTTTTGAAATAATTACACATTTTCATTGTTGGTAGTCTCATATCAGATTGAAACATTTAATTCTCACCAGGCTATTTCTTTCAGTGTTGTTGTGATGTAGGTCAGGACTTATTTGTAACAGGAAGTCTCTCAGTCCTGGTATTTCTCCTCGGCGAATGGCGATCCCCAGTGTTCCAGCCAGGTATGGCATGATGTGGGGAGTCTGGAGCACAGCAGCTGATGACCAGCCTTCACTGGCGATCCACTGCAGGCCTGTCACATTCTGTTTCACCAACTGTATGCATATTGCATATGTGGAAGTGTAATCTAGTTTCTACAGTTAATGTCATACACAAGCATATGGATTAAAAAGAGAAGGACCTGACTGCAGACAAAATGCCGGACCTTTGTACCTCCACAGCTCAAGTCAACCTGTCGCTTTCTACTTGTAAAACTGAGGTCATTATACTCGGCCCTAAACCCCTTGGAGAAAAACCTTCTGACCACATTGTCACATTAGATGACATCACCATGGCTTCCAGTTCCACTTTGAGATACCTTGGAGTTATTTTGGACCAGGAAAAATCATTTGATTCACACACAAAGCTAATTTACAGAGCAGCCTTCTTCCACCAGTGGAACATTATGAAAATTAAAAACATTTTGTCTTAAAAGGATGTCGAAATAATTTTTTTGCTACATTTAGATCAAATTACTGTAACTTCTTATTATCAGGATGTTGCAACTCGTTTGTTAAATCCTTCAGTTAATTCAAAATATTGCAACAGAGTTATGACAGGAAAAGATAGATCATATCACTCCAGTGTTAGCTTTTCTACACTGGCTCCCCGTACAGTTTAGAATTTAATTTAAAATCCTCCTCCTCCACATACAAAGTACTTAATAATCAGACCCCAGCATACCTCAAAGAACTAGATATACCTTATCATCCTAACACATGACTTCAGTCCCAAAATGCAGGCAGCAGGCTCCTCTCCTGTGGAACCAGCTCTGTGTCAGTTCAGGAGGTGGACACTCGCTCTGTTTTTAAAGTTAGACTCAAAACCCTCCTTTTTGATAAAGCTTATGGTTAGATCTGGCTCAGTGAAACCTGAACCATCTCTTAGTTGTGCTGCTATAGGTGTGGTACACAGAGTGCTCACTTTATAACTCCCTCACACTCAGGGTATGAATATGACTTCATTACTTGACCTTATTTTTTTTCTCTCCCCAAGTTTGCGCTTTTCCTCCCTGTACTCTCTCGCTCTGTGTCCTCATCTTGCAGGTGACTCCCGAGCTGCAGGATCCAGATCCAGTTCTTAGGCTATTATTAGTAGTAGTGTTTTCATCATTATTATGCTGTGATTAAAACTGATGTCCCTGGATTCACTTAGTCATTATTGTTATTGTAAGTTTCTGTAATTTGGTAGTTCCTTGTAAGTATTGGCCAACTGTTGATTCACAGTTCTTTGCATGTGCGGTCTTATGGTGCCACCTTGTGGTAACAATTGGAATGACTTTTGCTAACTGATGCAATTATTTGTTAGATTTCCGTCCCTTTTTTTTTTTTATTACCAGCAAACACAAAAACACACGCACTCACACACGCACACACACACATTCAGGTTTGTGTAAAGCCTGAATCAATATTTTTTGGACTGATATAGCACCGAGTATTGGTGACGACTCTTGGGCCAGGACCAGTTGTCCAAAATTACCAAAACTATTAAGAAGCAGGAACTGCAACTCTGCATTTGAGTTGACAAAGGAAACACAGCATTTTCTGCAAGTCTGTCAAAGAGTAACATGAGCAGAGGGATGTAATTTTGTTAGTGAGCAGAAAATGCTCTGAGCAGAACCTTAAACAAATCTGAGGTGTAACATGATTACTTACATTTATTTGACACAAAATAATATGATTTTGCAGTATTGTTATATGTCAATCAAATTATATATCAACACCTACCTCTTTCATGAGGCTAACCATGCGATTCTCAGGTGAAAACACAATCACCACCCGAGCTGTAGATTTCCTTATCACATCCACTATTCTCCTAATTTCAATGGGATCATAACGAGGCAAAATCTCTGTGTAAGCCAGACAACCTCCAGCAGTTGGACCCAGATCAGAGTGAAATGATCGAGCAGCATTGACTCCATATGCATCATCACTGATGAGCAGACCTGCCCAAGTCCAACCAAAGTGTTTTAGAATTTGAATCATAGCATTCACCTATGTGGATACAGAACATAGGGATTAGTGCACAGGCTGAAATTATCTTTCACTAGAAATCCTGCCTTACAGGTTCATCAACATCCTGTGTTTTATCACCATATTTAAGTGTTGTATATTCATTCATGACTCTCTTCATCCATTATATAGAAAATGTTGCCAGCTCTCATCAGGGTTAGGGTTATATACAAGTATTTACACACACAATTTATTTTATGTATTTTGATGTTGTAAATAGATTCTCACCTGAAAAATATCACTTGGGATAGTCCTAAAGAAAGATGGAAAATTTTGTCGATCACTCAGGCAGGAACATGTGGCAAAATAACTCACCTGCAAAACAAGACCATGTATCAAAAACATAGTTTGCAGATGTTTGTATTTTGAATTAGTTAAATACCCAATTTTCAGACCTTAATTGAATATGAAATTAAATCACAATAATGATAAAAACTTACCAGAGGCACTCTGTACAAACCTAAGACTGAGGATATGGCAATAGTACCCGTGGAGTAAGAATCACCCACAATTCCTAGGAGTGGGGGAGTTCCTACACATCTCTCCTCTAATGTAACTTGCTCTTCTTGACCACCAAGTAAGGACAGTGCTACACTTATTCCAACCCCTACTTGAACACAGTTATCATACAGACTGTATCCCAGAGTCACATTTGGCAGCAGGTTGGAGTTTCTGTTGATCTCATCGATAGCAAAGGCCATGGTCTGAGCCTGTCTGAATCCTATAACATCAAAACTAACAACATAACATAAGGGTAAAAATACATTATACAGTAACTGTACAGAACTACACAAGTTCTATAACTTCAGACACTCCACACTCTGCAAATAATGAGCTAAAGATCAACACCAAATAATATGTAAATGCTTCATACAGGTCAGATGTGATGCTATTATTCCACATATATTCCACAATATTCAGGCAGCTTACCCATAGCAGGTAGGCTGTGGTGGCTCTGAGGTAAAAGGTACATCAGCATAAATAGGATAGAAGTGAAGTCTAAAAAGTCCACCTAGAATCACATCTCCAGTTTTGTGCATCCCATTTAAATTAAACTGTCCCTGTAACTGACACGAAGATGGATAATAAAAAGAAGACACAGCAGAGGAAAAGCAGGAGAACAACATTAAACAGAGGAGACTGGTGTCTAAAAATAACCTCATGACTTTGCTCTGGTTCGTCCTTGTCTAAGTGCAGTCTCATCACAATATCACCAAATTTTATGTATTTGCAGTGTTGTTCATATTTGCACACCACCCATCAGTGCAGAGGAAGAACCTGTAAGGGCAGGGCCTAAGTTATATCCCATCTGAGACTGATTAATTAATCTATTCATTGTACAGTTTTTCAACACAAAGTTTGTCATATCTGCCAGTAGGGGTCTCTCATTCACAACAATTCCAAACGACCTAGTTTGATGTCATGAAGCAGCTTGCAATTATAGCAATTTTAGTCTGGGAACAGCTTCGGCTGTAGAACACACAACAAATAGCAATGAGTAGTTATGATCCATTATAAGGAAAACAAATCACACAATAAAATAAAAAGAAAAAGCCAACTACTAAAGCCAGATATTTAGCTGTATTATGTATTATATTTTGCTATGTGCTTCACGATAGATATGTTGGTAACCAGTATAGGCTCTCCGACAATATCTGCCCAACGATAATATCGGATATTAGCCTATTATTTTAATATTTATTCATATCGGTATCGGCTCTTCTGCCGATAATGAAAACCTGATAAAGTAATGCCCAGATTTTGTGAAAGCATGCAAGCAAATGTTTGGTAGATAGTATGTGCGCTGTTTTAAGGTATGCAATAATGAGTAAAGGTAATTCAATTGAACAAGAAGTGCCTTTTAGTTTGAAAGTCACGGCATTGCTCAAGATGCGACAAACAGTGAATACCCAGAGTCTGATTAACTGCACCTTGACTGCACAAACATACCACATTTAGCTAAGAACTTAGAACATATTTATCCTGAACAAACTCAAGACGTGCATCAGACGTGTTCTCGCTCTGCCCGTTTTACTTGAGCTTGTGAAAGCCGGTATTGAGGCTTAAGCACTTGGTAAACTTAAGCACTTGGTAAACTTAAGCACTGGACAATATCGGCATATCGAATAAAAGCCAATATCGGCCATCCCTAGAAATTAATCTAGCACTCTGTAATACACTCTGTTATACACTAAATAGAATCATCCACCTGGGAAATCAAACAATATTTTTCTTTTAAAAAGATCAGGAAATGTCCTAATCCATGCTCTAAACAACTCCAAACACTATATACATACATCAGCCCTGTAGATGGTGCTGTAACACTGTTACACCAAAAACAGAGATGTTGTGCATGCCAGAATGAATGAAGGCAGAATGAATGAATGATTAAAATGATTTTATTAAAGCATTGATACAAAACCCTGTATCAGGACTCAAACCATGGAATATAGTCCTCAGTCCATCTATCTGTATCACTATCACATACACACAGGGAAAAGTTTAAGGAAACTCACAAAATGATTTGTAACATTTGGAATCCAGTTTGTATTTGGTCATGGACATAAGTACATTTTAAGTCTGAGTAGGCCACTATATGGTTGTGTTGACAAATTATCTTTCTTATTCATTACGTCCAATACTATGTTATGTATTCAGCCTTCTCCCTTAAAGCATTATATAAATATTACCATTAATATATTATTATATGCCTGTCTTATTAATTTATTAATTGTAAAAATAAAATGAATTAATCCTGTCTTTTGCTTTTTTTATGACTTAATGTCTCGACCCATGATGGCTTTCTTTGTGTTTCTCTCTGGTCTCAACAGGATTACATAACATTTGGGTCCAAACAGTGCCACCAAGAGGCCAAAACTGGAGGCCAGGATGGCAAATACCTCCACTGCATCTGCATATTTGCCTGGTGAGCTGATGTAAGCAGGGACAAAGGCCACCCACACTGCACAGAAGATCAACATGCTGAAAGTGATATGTCTGGCCTCATTGAAACTGTCTGGAAGATTCCTTGCTAGAAAAGCTAACAAACAACTGAGGACAGCCAGTAAACCAATATAACCAAGTAAAACTGCAAAACCAACTGTGGACCCAACTGCACACTCATAAACTATCTTGTCATTGTGATACTGGGTGTTTTTATGAGGCACTGGTGAAGCAGAGACAAGCCAGACAGTGCAGATTGCTGCTTGAACAGAAGTCAGAACCAGAACTGTCCCTCTCTGCTGCACAGCTCCAAACCACTTCAGACTGGACTTACCTCCTGGTTTGGAGGCCCTGAACACAGCCAGAACCACCATGGTTTTCACCAGGATACATGAAACACAAAGCACAAAGCTGATGCCAAATGCTGCATGTCTTAGTTGGCAAGTCCATGATCTGGGTCGTCCAATGAAGAGCAATGAACACAAGAAACACAGTTTGAGTGACACCAAGAGAAGAAAACTGAGTTCTGAATTGTTGGCACGAACTATAGGTGTGCTGTGATGATGGATGAAGATGCCCAGAACAACAACACAGATAAATGTGCCGAACAGTGAGGTAGTTGTCAAGAAGATACCCAGAGGCTCATGGTAGGAGAGGAACTCTGTTTTCTTAGGAACACAGTGGTCACGCTGGGGGCTGGACCAGAAATCTTCTGGACAACTGGTGCACTCCATGGAGTCTGAGAAAAGAGGGAAAGTGATGAGATACATGTTTAAACAACAGCTCTGAACTGTGGTTTTTAAAACTTTACACTCACCAGTTGTATTGCTGATCTTTCCCTCAGAACAAAGGACACAGTCAAAACAACACTCAGGTTCTCCTTTCTTTCTGGCCATGCGGGTACCTGGAGGACAGCTCTCACTGCACACTGACTGAGGAGGCTGTGTGGAGAAAAATCTATATTCGATTGAGTAATCTATAATGAGTAAGGTAGTGTGAAAAAGTAATAAATAACCTGTTTGGATTCAAAGTTCCAGAAGATTTTGTCTTCATCCAGTGCAAGTTCTTCATCTTTGAAGGGTGACCTCTTAACCTCACCTACTCTCTGAACTTTAGTTCTTCCATCAGGGAGCCACACCCAGTTCATGATGTCATATATTGGTAAGGCATCACCATTCTCATCAAATGACACTTCATCACCAAATGTTGTGGTGAAGTTAACTTTTTCCAAGTAATACATAATCTATGAAAATCCAGATTGGGGACAAAAAGAAAAATGAAAATGAAAACGTTTACTATTGTGTTAAGGATAACGTATGACCACAGTAATCACAGCAGTGTCTAATATTTAAAAATGTATTCTATACACTAAATTTAATTATATATTGCTGCGTCTCCACCATGGTATGGTTTAGTCTGGTACAGTACGGTATGGTTTGGAATGGTAAAGTCCTGGTAAAGTGCTGGTAAAGTCAAGCTTTGTATGAGAATACAGTGTGGCTGTTTGCCTCGACTGCCATCGGAAATTTACGCTGATCGTTTTTCTTTTGCCCAGTCAGGTGACTGTCGTGGGTGGAGCTACTCTCACATACAATTTTACTGTCATATCTCACCTGCCATGGCTCCAGTCTTTGTAAATGAGCACAGGTGTTGTTGCTGAAAGGTCCTCTCCCTGGCTCACACTGCAGCATGTCATTAAGAGCATACGCCAGAGCGTACACAGCCTTATACACATTATACTCTGGCCTGAGGTCTGAAACATCCGAGAACTCAGTCTCCACATTCTCTATAACTTCCTGTCCAGTGCATAATTCTCCTCCAGCCTCCACCCAACCTGCTGGAGGTGGTGCAAATCTACACTGAAATGTGTGTTCCCAAAACTGATTCACCTGCAATGTAGTTCTTTTTTTTAAATAATTCCAACATATTAGTCCGTCAAATATCAAATCAGAGGGAAGCTCTCACCATGCTGTTACCATCTGTGTTGTTGTGATGTAGATCAGGACGTATTTCTAACAGGAAGTCACTGAGTTCTGGTATTTCTCCTCGACGGATGGCGATGCCCAGTGTTCCACCCAGGTACGGCATGAAATGAGGAGTCTGGAGCACAGCAGCTGATGTCCAGGCTTCACTGGCCATCCACTGCAGGCCTGTCACATTTTGCCTCACGACCTGTGCATTACATTATAACAAGTATACACTACGAATTAATACCTTCATGCAAAGTATGAGTAAGAACAAGTATGATCTAATTTAGACAGCTAATGTTTTACATTATTACAGGAGATTTTTAATTTATCTTAATAAGCAGTTCTAATTCTAACAATCTCCTAATAACAGCTTTACCAATTGACCGACAATAAAAATAAAAATAGTGATAATACAGTCTGATAGACATTAAGTCTATGCTTAGTCATATGAATTTGTACTTCAACTCCTACCTCTTCCATGAGGTTAATTTCCACCAATCCCCCCTCTCCTGGCCATGTGCATTTGTTTTCAACGGAGCCAGCAAAAACAGGAGCCATGTCCATGCTGGATTTTCATGCTTCTGTGTTTTTCAATTCTCACCCTGCTCGCTCGGTCAGAGAGTCGTTTCCTCTTTCTTACTTCCTACGACAACGGTTCTCTGCTTATTTTTGGCAGACTCTGTCTTGATGAACGTCTAAAATAACACTATCACTGCATTGATCTTATAGCTGATACCTGGCTGGAGGGTGTGTGTGAGTGTGTCTAGTGCCGTGAAACTATTTCTTTGTTTGTTTCTCGTGAGACCTCCTGATTCTGAGGACTCTGGTTCAGCAGCCCTGATCTTGCATGGCTGGTTTTCCACGAACAGACGGTAGGAGGAGTGGAGATTGCTCCCAATCTCCCTGCAACAAGACTTTTAACCATCACAATGACTCTGAAGATGTTAAATCAGGGTAAAAACCCTGCATCATTCTTTTTCAAGAGAGCACCATGTTTAATAAAGTACCAATAATGTTGCACCATTCGAACTCTCATTATTATTTTAATTTATTACATAAGGCCTGGCAGAAAAGAGAAAAAAGGGAATTTCAGACTAAATCTAGACTACAGGTTTTCTACAGTGACAGCACACATCTACACAGCAAGTTTAAAGATTTCTGAACTAAAACATTTCTTTACAACACACAAAGATGTCAGGACACAAATTCCAGTTAGAACTGTAACTACTAATGCAGCCGTCTCAAGGGCCCTTCCTCTTTACAGAGAGAAGGATGTCCATTTACTCATTCAGAACAAAACTCCATGTTGGCAGTAAAAGTTTCAACGAAGCATGAAAATATTAAGGATTGTTTGAATGTTCCTATGTTATGTTCATCTCATAAGGTTCAAGAGAGATTAGTGGGTTTTCCAAATATGACATTATAATATTTTCTTATAGAATAGATAACAGATAAAAGTTAAAGAAGAATGGTTTCAGGAAACATAGAGGGTGTTCAAATAACACATCTTAAAGTTTCCCTTTTATATCCTTTCTGATCTGACTCTGAGTTGTATGCAAATTACCTTATAATAGCTGAGTGTTTGTGTTGCTTACTTTTGTCTCGACAGAACATAAATCACTTTTACTAAGAGACATCAAGACAGCAGAGTATTCAAGACAAATACCTCTTCCATTAGTTGGATCATATGACTCTTATGTGCAAACACAATCACCACTCGAGCTGTAGATTTCCTCATCAAATCCACTATTCTCGTTAGTTCGGCAGGGTTGTCCCCCCAGGGCAAAATCTCTGTGTAAGCCAGACAACCTCCACCAGCTGGACCCAGATCAGAGTGAAAGGATCGGGCAGCGTGGACTCCATAATCATCATCACTGATGAGCAGACCTGCCCAAGTCCAACCAAAGTGTTTTAGAATCTGAATCATAGCATTAACCTATGTGGACACAGAGCAGAGGGATTAGTGCATAGGCTGGAATCATCTTTCACTAGAAATCCTGTTAAACAGGTTAATCAAAGACTCATGTTTAATCCCTGTCTTCAAGTGTTGTATATCTGACACCACACAACTCTGTCACTGAAACACGTAACATGACTGGTGATACACAACATATCGGATATTATTGATAGTAGTATATTCAGTGTTATTATAAAGGATGTATTTTCTATATTTATTCAGCAGATTAATTTTCACCTGAAAATCATCACTCGGGATCGTCCTAAAGAAAGATGGAAACTTTTGACGGTCACTCAGGCAGGAACATGTGGAAAAATAACTGACCTGCAAAACAACAAGAAATATTAGAAGAACTTTTTACTTACTTTTTTTCAAGGTTAATCACTCATGACAATTTCATAAACCTTTAAACAATTTTTGAGGTGAACACAAAACTTACCAGAGGCACTCTGTACAAACCTAAGACTGTGGATATGGCAATAGTACCTGTGGAGGAATAATCACCCACAACCCCTAGGACTGGAGGAGTTCCTACACAATTCTCCTCCAATGTAACTTGCTCTTCTTGACCACTGACTAAGGTCAGTGCTGCACGAAATCCAATTCCTAGTTGAAGGCAGTTATCATACAGACTGTATCCCAGAGTCACATTAGGCAGCAGGTTGGAGTTTCTGTTGATCTCATCAATAGCAAAGGCCATGGTCTGAGCCTGTCTGAATCCTATAATATCAAAACTAACAACATAACACAAGTGTTTACGATAAATTAAATAGTAACAATACAAAATGTAACGGCAAACGAAACATGACTTAAATGGCATATAACACACTGTAATTATTTTATTTTACATTAATCATATATACGTATATATGTATATTACATATATACGACAGTATATATGTAATATACAGTCTACTTATAGACTTGGGTTTCATCAGCTCTGCACTGTTTCCCTCACTGACTCACCCATAGCAGTCAGGCTTTTGAGGCTCTGAGGTAAAAGACAGGTCAGCATAGGTGGAAATGAAGTTGACTGTAAACAGTCCACCAAGAATCACATCTCCATTTTTGTGCATCCCATTTAAATTAAACTTTTCCTTTAACTGACAAGAGGAGGAATAAAGAGAAGAGGACACGGCAGAGGAGAAGCAACAATACAACATGAGGAAGATGAGGCTGGTGTCTAGAAATGTCCTCATGACTTTCCTCTGGCTCATCTCTTCACGCAGTGCAGTCGTATCACAATATCACCACATTTTATTGATGGTGCCCCTTAATCTTGTAACACCACCCATCAGTGCAGAGGAGGATGTAAAGCTGTAGGGGCAGGGCCCAAAATAAATCCCATCTGATACTGATTTGAATATTTTATTAATTATTTTTTATTATTATTTTAGCTTTGGTATTAGAATGGATACCATGATAAAAATAACAGCTTTTGATATGTGATTGTTGAAATTATAAAATACAAAATATATAAAAATAATTACATTTTACCTGCACTACTCTGCTTTTTTTCTGTCAAAAACTTGGTCATCATTTTTAATTAATTTTAATAATACATAAAACATAAAATGTTACCCTTTTTTTTTTTTTTACCCATTTTACCCTTCACTTACTTACATGGTGCAGTACTTATTTCTATCAATAGATGTCAGTAGTCGGTTGGCTACTCAGCTGTTTAGTGCTATACTGTGAAAAGGAAGTACTTAGGCGTGGACGTGGTGCAAAGCTAAGACTGACCTGTTGTTTCGTTACAGGTGAGGAAAAGTACACCAGCACCATATAACGTTATATTAAGATTATTTACACTGTTGGTATGAGGTTATTTGTGTTTCAGGTTGTTAACTGACAAATAAACCAAAACGCTAACCGTTGCTAGCCTCCAATGCTAATGCTAATTGCAAGCCACCCATATTAGCTGTGCAGCCTTGTAATAATACTGGTGATTTGCAGGTGGAATGCAGGTGGAATAGTTAATGTGTACAATTTATGAATGTGTTTTTCTGTATCACACTGGATGGAACTAACATTTTAAAGTGTTAAATGCTCACTTTTGCGTCTGTAATTCCTAATCAAATAATAAATAAATAAATAAATAATAATAAAGCTGTCAGGATTCAGGGTTTGTATTCCGAAATGTGAGCAGCAGATGGAGGAAATAACTCCCTTGGCTGCTCACTCAGGAGGAGACGAAAGTGATGCGCTGTTCAAATGAGACGGTCTAGCCCCATGGATGTATTGTAAGAACTGGACAGTGGTCACCAACACGGTGCCTACGTGCCTGGTTGCTTGTTGGCAGCGAGTAAGGTGCCCGCAGCACAGTTCAAGAAATAACAATGACGTAATTTTTATGTCCACAGTCGGTGGACATGATGCTCTGTGAATGTAAACAACATAGAGCTGCTGCTAAGGCTGCTTCGGTCGATCTGGCATGTTAATGATGGTTGATTGTTGCTATCGCTCATTGAATTGTTTGCTGATGTCCATCAGGAAAAATGTGGCAAAGAACATTCACGGCAAACCGCTGACCTCTTTTAATTATTTTCATATCAACATTTCTAGTTTTTCATGTTTCAATTGTGATTTTCTTAATGCGAAATGACAAATGTAAAATTCACAGGACTTGTTTGCTTTACGAAGACAAATACACAGTATTGTATGATTTTACGTACATCCTGCTGATATTAAAACTGTTATGCACGGTGTTGCAAATGTTGTGCATGTTTTGTTTTCATAGGATAACTGCATATATGAGAGCACATGCATGTTCTCATAAGATCACTCAGCAAAATATGATTGATATTGTTCATAAAGAAATTGTGATAATCATTAGAGGTATGCGCTGGAATTGATGTGCTCACAATTTACTGCATCGTTTTCATTGTTTAAATGGTAAAATGCAAATACGTTAAATTAGCCTTCTGTATTATTCTCTACCCCTCAGGTCTCAAAAAGGTTGCTGACCCCTGATATAGACCCTGAATTGAGAAATATCGGCTATATCAGCTAGGGGAGTGCAGTGCAGAGCTAAGGCTGTCTTTTTGTTTGGTTACAGTCTTACGTACAGTAAGTGTGAATATTTATGTTTTACAGTCATTTGTTCTTTACCAGGTATATACACTATATCTATTTACAGTATATCAACAAATAATACTATGTGTGTGTATGTATGTATGTATATATAAAAATGTATGTACATATATACAGATGTTGATCGTTTCCTGCACATAAAAAGGTAAACCAGACTACTTACTGTCTTCAATTTTATTTGACGATCAGAATTAAGTCTGCAATTATCTTGCATTGATAACAATTATCACTCAACTGATTTGACAACGTTTATTGAGTAGACATTGGCTATATTAACCAGCCCATATGAAAACAGTGAATAGTGAATCATGTCACAAAAGGAGCAGGAATAAATGAACACACATTAAATCCTAAACCTATTTTACATGTTATAAAATGTGAAATATACACTGATCCCCAACACTTTAAAAGTCATTTGTTTTTCCAAATAGATTTAGAATATACAACATATCTAGTTAAAAATTTCACAGAAATGGATCCAATAATTTTTGAGTAATGCAAGAATAGATGTCTCAGACCTAGACAACCTGAAGTCAGAGTCTGCGATTCTAGAAAGAAACGTCACAGTTCACATAATATAAATATTGCCATCTGCTCATTTCCTTGATAGGATATATGTGAGAACCCCAACATCTTGTGACCACATGCACTGTCCACCGATGCTCCAACACTTCTCTGTCCAGTTGGTGGGAGCAAAGAAGACGAACAAAAATGATGGTAACCATGGGCACTGGCTTGAGGTAATGTGAGGAGTTAAATTCATCCCTTAGCTGTACAACAATTGGTATATTTTCAGATCTTCTAATAGCGAGACATTTTAAGTCTGTTGATTGTATGTTTCCTGCAGTTCAGTCATAGTGAAGGATATGGAGAAGTTTTAAATTGTTGCATGTTCTCCATCATTATGTGACTGATGATGTTTTCAAGGAGAGGAGGTGTTTAAATTTAGCGGGACAACCAGTCTGTGGAAATCGTGTCTTCAACTCCAATCAGCTCCACACTTTCTGAATGAATACTGTTAGATTCAAGTTGGCTCAATTCTTATTAAGTTTAATGGGAAAGTACTTTGTTAATTTTAATGGTACAAATTAGCCAAAAAAAGTTAGACCTTTATTTATGTCCTCATGACATGTTTTTTGGAGCATGAGATCCAGCTTTTGCATATTTACATATTAATGGTAAATATGTTGCCATATTAATTGGGGATTACAGTAGCCAAAAGCGTTGATTGGGCATTTAAGCTATACCACAGCATGATAACATAAATAAACATGGAAAATAGCTGACTTCTGTTATGGAGGACATCTGCCCACCACCATTATCTATGTATATGGTGCTAACTGAACAGGAAGCTTAGGGATATGTTTCTGAGGCGAGAAAGTTGATACATCTGAATGAACGGATCGTCCATTGAGCAGCATCGAAAGAAACATACACATACATAGATGTTAATAGCACACTGGAAAAGAGAAAAGTCATTCAAAAAAGAGAGCATGAATAGATTGCACAAGTTATAAGATATATTACACTTAAATACATTTATTTACAATTCATCTTTTTTCATATACATAATATTGAAATATATATTAAAACATTATTTTAGCTGTATTTTTGTGTGTAAATTTAGCTAGAATTGACTAATGTGGTCTCTTGGCATTTCTATGATACAATGCCACGACCCATGATGGCTTTCTTTGTGTTTTTCTCTGGTCTGAACAGGATTATATAACATTTTGGTCCAAACAGCGCCACCAAGAGGCCAAAACTGGAGGCTAGGATGGCAAATACCTCCACAGCATCTGTATATTTGCCTGGTGAGCTGATGTAAGCTGGGACAAAGGCCACCCACACTGCACAGAAGATCAGCATGCTGAAAGTGATGAGTTTGGCCTCATTGAAACTGTCTGGAAGATTCCTTGCTAGAAAAGCTAACAAACAACTGAGGACGGCCAGTAAACCAATATAACCAAGTAAAACTGCAAAACCAACTGTCGACCCAACTACACATTCATAAACTATCTTTTCACTGTGATACTGGGTGTTTTTATGAGGCACTGGTGAAGCAGAGACAAGCCAGGCACTGCAGATTGCGGCTTGAACAGAAGTCAGAACCAGAACTGTCCCTCTCTGCTGCACAGCACCAAACCACTTTAAACTGGACTCACCTCCTGGTTTGGAGGCCCTGAAGACAGCCAGAACCACCAGGGTTTTCACCAGAATACATGAAACACAAAGCACAAAGCTGATGCCAAATGCTGCATGTCTTAGTTGGCAAGTCCATGATCTGGGTCGTCCAATGAAGAGCAACGAACACAAGAAACACAATTTGAGTGACACCAAGAGAAGAAAACTGAGTTCTGAATTGTTGGCACGAACTATAGGTGTGCTGCGATGATGGATGAAGATGCCCAGAACAACAAGACAGATAAATGTGCCCAACAGTGAGGTGGTTGTCAAGCAGATACCCAGAGGCTCATGGTAGGAGAGGAACTCTGTTTTCTTAGGAACACAGTGGTCACGCTGGGGGCTGGACCAGAAATCTTCTGGACAACTGGTACACTCCATGGAGTCTGAGAAAAGAGGGAAAGTGATGAGATACATGTTTATACAACATCTCTGAACTGTGGTGTTTAAAATGTTACACTCACCAGTTGTATTGCTGATCTTTCCTTCAGAACAAGGGACACAATCAAAACAACACTCAGGTTCCCCCTTCTTTCTGACCATACGGGTACCTGGAGGACAGCTCTCACTGCACACTGACCGAGGAGGCTGTGTGGAGAAAAATCAGTGTCTGTTAGACTTATAATGTTTAAGGTAGAGTGATGGTAGTCTGAAAAGTAAGACGTAACCTGTTTAGATTCAAAGTTCCAGAAGATTTTGTCTTCATCCAGTGTGAGTTCTTCATCTTTGAAGGCTGACCTCTTAACCTCACCCACTCTCTGAACTTTAGTTCTTCCATCAGGGAGCCACACCCAGTTCATGATGTCGTATATTGGTAAGGCATTACCATTCTCATCAAATGACACTTGATCACCAAATGTTGTTGTGAAGTTGACTTTTTCCAAGTAATGTATAATCTATGAAATTCCAGATTAGGGACAACAATTTAAATGAAAGTGATTACTATTGTGTTAAAGATAACTCATGACCACAGTAAATAAAGCAGTTATTAACATCTACATCAACAAATCTAATTTACATTTATTACAGACGGGAACATAAACTACTGATTGAATATTGTTGTGTTCAAGTATTAAATGTGCACTAATTTCTACACACTATATTCTACACATAATCTATGAAAATCCAGATTAAGGACAAACATTTAAATGAAAGTGATTACTATTGTGTTAAGGATAACTCATGACCACAGCAGTTATTAACATTGAAAAATCAAATGTAACTTTATTACAGACAGAAACATAAACATACTGATTGAATATTGTTTTTTTCAAGTATTAAAGGTGTACTAATTCCTACACACTAAATTTCACTCTATGAAGAATATCAGAAGTAGGATTTAGTGTCGAGTTCACTGTAAACTGATATCTCACCTGCCACGGTTCCAGTGTATGCAAATGAGCACAGGTGTTGTTGCTGAAAGGTCCTCTCCCTGGCTCACACTGCAGCATGTCATCAAGAGCATATGCCAGAGCGTACACAGCCTTATACACATTATACTCTGACCTGAGGTCTGAAACATCCAATAACTCAGTCTCCACATTCTCCATAACTTCCTGTCCACTGCACAATTCTCCTCCATCTTCCACCCAACCTGCTGGAGGTGGTGCAAATCTACACTGAAATGTGTGTTCCCAAAACTGATTCACCTGCAATATAGTGCATCTTAAATTGATCACAATATATTTTTTCCTAAATATATCAAATCAGAGGGAAACTCTCACCATGCTGTTTCTGTCTGTGTTGTTGTGATGTAGGTCAGGACGTATTTGTAACAGGAAGTCCCTGAGCCCTGGTATTTCTCCTCGACGGATGGTGATGCCCAGTGTTCCACCCAGGTACGGCATGAGGTGAGGAGTCTGGAGCACAACAGCTGATGACCAGGCTTCACTGGCCATCCACTGCAGGCCTGTCACATTCTGCTTCACCACCTGTTGTTGCATAATAACAAGTAAATAAATTTATCATTCATTCATCACTGTCATAGCAGTAACATTTGATATAGTTTCCAAAGATGATATCTAGACCAACGTATGTTTTAGACACTATTAAAAGTAAAATTCAATAAAACTTACTAACCAGTATTTTACAAATTGCAGTTATAATATTATTAATGGAATGCATTTTGTTTATAGTCAAACATTTTGTCCATCTAATCTCTTTTTAAGGACTGACCTCTTCCATGAGGTTAATCATGTGACTGTCATATCCAAACACAATCACCACTCGAGCTGTAGATTTCCTTATCACATCCACTATTCTCCTAAATTCAGCAGGGTTGCCACCCTGGGGCAAGATTTCTGTGTAAGCCAGACAACCTCCACCAGCTGGACCCAGATCAGAGTGAAAGGATCGGGCAGCGTGGACTCCATAATCAGAATCACTGATGATCAGACCTGTCCAAGTCCAACCAAAGTGTTTTAGAACCTGAATCATAGCATTCACCTATGTGGACACAGAACAGAGGGATTAGTGCACAGGCTGGAATCATCTTTCACTAGAAATCCTGCTATACACGTTAATCAAAGACTCATGTTTAATCACTGTCTGTTGTGTATCTGAAGCCACTCAATACTGTAAATGAGACGCCTAACATGACTAGTGATACCCAAAATATTGGATATTGTTAATTCAAACATATATGTAAATGTTCATGAACTATTTACTTTTTTCTCATTCAGTATTTTGAAGATAGATTTACCTGAAAATCGTCACTCGGGATCGTCCTAAAGAAAGATGGAAACCTTTGTCGGTCGCTCAGGCAGGAACATGTGGCAAAATAACTCACCTACAAAAAATACAGACTTTCATTCATTCAATATTCTAAAACATGTTTTAATGTTAATTGTTATGTTCATAGATTTAATTTATTTAAACTTACCAGAGGCAATCTGTACAAACCTAAGACTGTGGATATGGCAATTGAACGTGTAGAAGAAGAACCACCCACAATCCCTAGGACTGGAGGAGTTCCGACACAGTTCTCCTCTAATGTAACTTGCTCTTTTTGACCACTGAGTAAGGTCAGTGCTCCACGAAATCCAATCCGTAGTTGAAGACAGTTATCATACAGACTGTATCCCAGAGTGACATTAGGCAGCAGGTTGGAGTTTCTGTTAATCTCATCAATAGCAAAGGCCATGGTCTGAGCCTGTCTGAATCCTACAATATCAACCCTAAAAACATAACACAAGTGTTTACGATAAAAAACAAACATTAAATCGTAAGTATATAAAGCAACATGTTTCACAACTACATATTATGAATTCAGTCAGATAAATAGTTCACACATAAAAACAAAATGTGAAAGCAAACATAACATGACTCAAAATGGCATATACACACAGTAATTATTTTACATTAATCATACATACAGTCTACTTATATATAGAGTTTGATCAGCTTTGTGCTGTTTCCCTCACAGACTCACCCGTAGCAGTGATACTTTTGTGGCTCTGAGGTAAAAGACAGGTCAGGACCTGTTGAAATTAAGTTGACTGTAAACAGTCCACCAAGAATCACATCTCCAGTTTTGTGCATCCCATTTAAATGAAACTGTCCCTTTAACTGACAAGAAGAGGAATAAAGAGAGGAGGACACAACAGAGGAGAAGCAAAAATACAACATTAGGAAGATGAGGCTGGTGTCTAAATATGTCCTCATGACTTTCCTCTGGCTCATCTCCTCATCTGCAGTGGAGGCTTATCACAATATCACCACATTTTATTGATGGTGCCCATGTTGATTAATGTTGTAACACCCGCCCATCAGTGCAGAGGAGGAAGTAAAGCTGTAGGGGCAGAGCCCAAAATAAATCCCATCTGATACTGATTTGCACTAAATGACTTTGTAGAAATTACTGTTCATGTTTTCCTTTGGCATTTTGATGTTTGATTGTAGAAATTCGAAAATGAAAAGCCACAACTCAGAATATTATTAACACTTTTTATTCAAAAATGTAAATTTTACAGTTCCTACACTTCAAACAAACTTAAAAAAAAATATATTTACATTTTTAAAACATTATTTAAATATTATTTAAAACATGTTGTGTTGGACAGTACTTATTTCTACCAGTAGATATCAGTAGTGAGCTGGCACAGCATAGCATACACCAGAGACCCCGTTGCACAGCTGAGACTCTTTCTGTTTTGTTACAGTGACAGCTAAATAAAATACATATGCATATGTCTAACGTACAGTGTGATTGTTCACTGTATGTTTTACAGTAATTTTCTTCATCTCCAGGTTTATAAGTTACACCCATACTATCTGTAAATATGTGTGTGTGTGAGATAGGCTAATTCAATCACAATATAATATTGTTAATTGTAATGTGACAGAGGTTCAATATACATCAATTTAACGATTATTTATTGCAAGAACACAGATTGCCTCAGATGTGTAATGGAACAGTGCCAAATAATGAGCAGTTCTCGATATGCACCAGGACACTGACTATCAATTAATGAGCTGTTCTAAACATCCACAAACAATCCAAAGAAGAGACTAGTCCCAGGTATATAACATCAAAATTCAGAGGAAGTTGAGTGTTAAAGATTGTGCTTAAGGAAGCCTGGATACCCTTCCAGAAAGCATTTAATTTGGGATAGTCCCAGAAGATATGATAATGGTTAGCAACAGTCGAGCTACATTGTCTCCAGCATGGCATATATGCACCTTTATACCTCTTCTGATATGGTGTCCTGAAATATCTAATAATATTCTTCCAGCAATGCTCTCTCCAGCTCATAGAGCTGGATGTTGACCACTGAAAGGACCAGATACTGCCCCACGCCTCGTCAGAAATCTTAATCCCCAATTCCCTTTCCCATTTACCTTTAATGTATAGATTGTTGTTAGCATTAGCATTGGAAAGAGCTGTGTAAATCTTCAAGGGTCATAGTCATGTCATTTTTCAGGATGTGGTCAAATTCTGATTCAATATCTGAAAGGTCAGTTACATTCAGGGTCAATATATGATCGTAATTGCAGGTATCTATGAAATTTGATTTGTGTCAAGCCACGGGTCTCAAGGTCTCAAAGCTGTGTACAGTGTTTTTTTGAGTAAGTGAAATGAGTGTTGTGAGGCCATACCTCAACCACGATTTGTTAGGAACAAAATCTGAGTCATAAGCAAATCTGAACCATCTGAATATTCCCAACATTCTATGTATCTCACAAGCTTTGATGACCTTCTGCCAGACTTGGAGTGTGTAGGTCAGGGGTGTCAAACATACGGCCTGGGGGCCAGAACCGGCCTGCCAGAGGGTCCAATCGGCCCACAGGATGAATTTGTTAAAATTTCACACTAATCTAAACATAATGTCAAATGCTCCAGATACCCGTCACTAAATGTTTGTGCCTTTTATAGATCCAGTGTGCTGTGTAAATGGTAAATTTAGGCATGATATTGTTGAAATTGCACTTACAAAGGAGAAAAATCAAAGGGGTTCTTGTTGTTCATAGGTTATTATGCTATTATTTTACTATTTTTACTGGTCCGGCCCCCTTGAGATTAAATTGTGCTATATGTGGCCCCTGAACAAAAATGAGTTTGACACCCCTGGTGTAGGTCAACCTAGGGTTCCCCAGCTTGACACATTAGACCCCTGTCCACTGGGGAACTGATTAGACATATAGGACTCCAGCTCTTCCCACCTGGCAGTATATGTTTCATTATACCAGTATAAAGGTGTGGCTATTTTGTGCAGCATAATAATAGTTCCTTAGACAAGGGAGACCCAACCCTCCACTTTCCTTGGCGAGTTGAAGGGTGGCATATTTAATCCTTGGTTTCCGGCCCTGCCAGATAAATCTGGAGATCCACTTGTCCCACTCCCTGAATTGATTTTCACTGACCTCTATGGGCAAGTTTCTAAAAAGGTAAAGCAGTCAGGGGAGGATATTCATCTTAACTGCACTTATCCTAGAATTAAGGCTCAAGAAGATGATCAGATTCCATCGGTGTAAATCAGCTTTTATACTTGAGGATATTGCCCGGAAGAGCCTCAAGAGGTCTGCAGTCAGGTATTACTCCCTCCTGTAGGATGTGGTTCTTCAAAATTTAACATGTTCTGTAGTTTCTCTCTGAGAGTTGCTGGGGTTTGTTCCCTTTCACCGGGAGCCCTTGGCTCGCCAGATCTGCTGTCGCTTCCTCCACCGTACTGTAGATTTTCGGCCCTTCTTCGTAGGACACCTTCAGGTGTGCTGGGTAGAGGGTCCGGAACTGCAGATCTTTATCTTTCAGGATCCTCCATGCCTCTGCATACTCCTTCCCCATGGCTATGATCTCCAGAGGATAGTCGTGGTCGAGGTTTATCTTGTTGTTTGTTCCACATAAAACCTCTCTTCTGCCACGCCAGGCTAAGCACTTCTTCCTTAATGGTGAACCACAGGAATTTTACAAGGATCGACCTGGGCTGTGAGCCATCTAGTGGGGGAGATGATAACGCTCTGTGTGCTCTTGATGAGGGCATGTTGAGATTCTTTCAGAAGTAGCCTCTCCACCAAATGGGTCATAGATTGCGATTCCGATTCCGCTCCCTCCGGGACCCCGTATAGTCTGAGCGTCTCCCTCCTCGAGTAGGCTTCCAACGATGTCACTTTTAATTGGAGCTCTTCCTGTGTTGTTATCATCTCGGGCAATATCTCGAGATATATCAGAATTTTAATAGCCATTAATATTCTGCTGTGGTCTTTTGTCAAACTCCAAATAATTAGAAAATACAAATAAAATCATCAGGTCCATATAGACCCTTTCATTGTATACAAACATTCCAAGCCTAGTAGCCTGTAGCCTGTCGACTAGTTCCACTTTTACTTGTACAAACTTGTACTAGTTCTACTACTTCTACTAGTTCCAGGCCGAGTGTGTTTTCTGGCCCCAAACTGCACTTGACACCCCTAGTGATACATCTGAATAGTCCGTCCATTGAGCAGGGCATCGAAAGAATCATACACATAAAAAAGGGATCCTGAAGTAATTTTACATTTAAATGAAACAAATTTTAACCATTTTTTTTGTTTACATAATATTGAAATATATATATGTTAAGAAATTATTTCAGCTGCATTTTTGTGTGTACATTTTAGCTAGAATTGACTAATGTATTCTCTTGCATTTACTATGATCCAATGCCTCGACCCATGATGGCTTTCTTTGTGTTTTTCTCTGGTCTGAACAGGATTATATAACATTTTGGTCCAAACAGCGCCACCAAGAGGCCAAAACTGGAGGCCAGGATAGCAAATACCTCCACTGCATCTGCATATTTTCCTGGTGAGCTGATGTAAGCAGGGACAAAGGCCACCCACACTGCACAGAAGATCAGCATGCTGAAAGTGATGAGTTTGGCCTCATTGAAACTGTCTGGAAGATTCCTTGCTAGAAAAGCTAACAAGAAACTGAGGACGGCCAATAAACCAATATAACCAAGTAAAACTGCAAAACCAACTGTGGACCCAACTACACACTCATAAACTATCTTGTCACTGTGATACTGGGTATTTTTATGAGGTGCTGGTGAAGCGGTGACAAGCCAGACAGTGCAGATTGCTGCTTGAACGGAAGTCAGAACCAGAACTATCCCTCTCTGCTGCATAGCACCAAACCACTTCAGGCTGGACTCACCTCCTGGTTTGGAGGCCCTGAACACAGCCAGAACCACCATGGTTTTCACCAGGATACATGAGACACAAAGCACAAAGCTGATGCCAAATGCTGCATGTCTTAGTTGGCAAGTCCATAATCTGGGTCGTCCAATAAAAAGCAAGGAGCAGAGGAAACAGAGTTTAAGTGACAGCAAAAGCTGGAAGCTGAGTTCTGAATTGTTGGCACGAACTATCGGTGTGCTGTGATGATGGATGAAGATGCCCAGAACAACAACACAGATAAATGTGCCCAACAGTGAGATGGTTGTCAAGCAGATACCCAGAGGCTCATGGTAGGAGAGGAACTCTGTTTTCTTTGGAACACAGTGGTCACGCTGGGGGCTGGACCAGAAATCTTCTGGACAACTTGTGCACTGCATGGAGTCTGAGAAAAGAGGAGAAGTGATGAGATACATGTTTATACAACATCTCTGAACTGTGGTGTTTAAAATGTTACACTCGCCAGTTATATTGCTGATCGTTCCCTCAGAACAAGGGACACAGTCAAAACAACACTTAGGTTCTCCCTTCTTTCTGGCCATACGGGTACCTGGAGGACAGCTCTCACTGCACACTGACCGAGGAGGCTGTGTGGAGAAAAAAAAACAATATTCGCTGTAGTTATTTATAATGGTTGAGGTATAGAGATGGTAGTCTGAAACAGTAATAACTAACCCGTTTGGATTCAAAGTTCCAGAAGATTTTGTCTTCATGCAGTTTGAATTCTTCACCTTTAAAGGCTGACCTCTTAACCTCACCCACGTACTGAACTTTAGTTCTTCCATCAGGGAGCCACACCCAGTTCATGATGTCATATACAGGTAAGGCGTCCCCATTTTCATCAAATGACACTTGATCACCAAATGTTGTAGTGAAATTGACTTTTTCCAAGTAATGTATAATCTATGAAAATCCAGTTTAGGGACAAAACACACTGACAATGAAGTATGTTAAGTAGAATCAAGTTCAGACAAACATAATGTTTGAATCAATTGTTTGTGTAGACAATGAAAGTGTAGTCATTTCTATACACTAAATTTTACTAGAATACCAGAAGTAGAATTTAGTCCATTATTTCTTTACATTTCACAACTCCAAATGAAATACAATGGATCAAGTGGAATTGACCAAAGTTATATCACACCTGCCATGGCTCCAGTCTTTGTAAATGAACACAGGTGTTGTTGCTGAAAGGTCCTCTCCCTGGCTCACACTGCAGCATGTCATCAAGAGCATACGCCAGAGCGTACACAGCCTTATACACATTATACTCTGGTCTGAGGTCTGAAACATCCAATAACTCAGTCTCCACATTTTCTATAACTTCATGTCCGGTGCACAATTCTCCTCCATCTTTCACCCAACCTGCTGGAGGTGGTGCAAATTTACACTGAAATGTTTGTTCCCAAAACTGATTCACCTGCAATATAGTGCATCTTAATTTGAATTCAATATATTTTTTCCTATATTTTTTACCAAATCAGAGGGAAACACTCACCAGGTTGTTTTCATTTGTGATATTGTGATGTAGGTCAGGACGTATTTGTAACAGGAAGTCCCTGAGCCCTGGTATTTCTCCTCGACGGATGGCGATGCCCATTGTTCCAGCCAGGTACGGCATGAGGTGAGGAGTCTGAAGCACAACAGCTGATGTCCAGGCTTCACTGGCCATCCACTGCAGGCCTGTCACATTCTGCCTCATCACCTGTTGTTGCATAATAACGAGTAAAAACATTCATCACCATTTGTTCATCACTGTCATAGCAGTAACATGTGATATAGTTTCCACAGAAGATGTCATACACCGACGTATGTTTTAGACACAATCAAAAGTAAAATTCTATACCATTATTATTGAAATGCATTTTTTTTATTGTCAAATGTTTTGATCACAAATCTTTTTAAGGACTGACCTCTTTCATGAGCTTAATCATGTGACTCTCATATCCAAACATAATCACCACCCGAGCTGTAGATTTCCTCATCACATCCACTATTCTCCTAAATTCAGCAGGGTCGTCACCCCGGGGCAAAATCTCTGTGTAAGCCAGACAACCTCCACCAGCTGGACCCAGATCAGAGTGAAAGGATCGGGCAGCGTTGAATCCATAATTAGAATTACTGATGATCAGACCTGTCCAAGTCCAACCAAAGTGTTTTAGAATCTGAATCATAGCATTCACCTATGAGAACACAGAGCAGAGGGATTAGTGCAAGGCTGAAATAATCTTTCACTAGAAATCCTGCTAAACAGGTTCATGAAAGACTCATGTTTAATTACTGTCTTTAATTGTTGTATATCTGATGCCAGACAATGCTGTAAATGAGAAACATAATATGACCAGTGATACACAAAATGTTGGATATTGTTAATTCAAACATATGTGTTCTTGCTCTATATACATTTTACTCTATCAGAATTTTGAGGATAGATTTACCTGGAAATCGTCACTCGGGATCGTTCTAAAGAAAGATGGAAACCTTTGTCGGTCGCTCAGGCAGGAACATGTGGCAAAATGACTCACCTGCAAAAAATACAGACTTTCTTTCATTCAATATTCTAAAAAAATATTTTAATGTTTATTGTTATATTCATAGATTTAATTTATTTAAACTTACCAGAGGCAATCTGTACAAACCTAAGACTGTGGATATGGCAATTGAACGTGTAGAAGAAGAACCACCCACAATCCCTAGGACTGGAGGAGTTCCGACACAGCTCTCCTCTAATGTAACTTGCTCTTTTTGACCACTGAGTAAGGTCAGTGCTCCACGAAATCCAATCCGTAGTTGAAGACAGTTATCATACAGACTGTATCCCAGAGTCACATTAGGCAGCAGGTTGGAGTTTCTGTTAATCTCATCAATTGCAAAGGCCATGGTCTGAGCCTGTCTGAATCCTACAATATCAACCCTAACAACATAACACAAGTGTTTACCATTAAAAAACACACTAAATAGTCAGTATTACAAAGCCACATGTTTCACAACTACATATTATGAATTCAGTCAGATAAATAGTTCACACAAAAACAAAATGTGAATGCAAACATAACATGACTTAAAATGGTATGTATACACTCTGTAAGTATTTTATATTAATCATACATACAGTCTACTTATAGACTTGTGTTTCATCAGCTTTGTGCTGTTTCCCTTACATACTCACCCGTAGCAGTGAGACGTTTGTGGCTCTGAGGTAAAAGGCATGTCAGGAAAAGTTGAAGTTATGCTGACTGAAAACAGTCCACCAAGAATCACATCTCCATTTTTGTGCATCCCATTTAAATTAAACTTTTCCTTTAACTGACAAGAAGAGGAATAAAGAGAGGAGGTCACAGCAGAGGAGAAGCAAAAATACAACATTAGGAAGATGAGGGTGGTGTCTAAAAATATCCTCATGACTTTCCTCTGGCTCATCTCCTCATCTGAGTGCAGTCTTATCACAATATCACCACGTTTTATTGATAGTGCCCATGTTGATTAACCTTTTAACACCACCCATCAGTGCAGAGGAGGAAGTGAAGTTGTAGGGGCAGGGCCCAAAATAGATCCCATCTGCTACTGATTTGTACTAAATGACTTTGTAGTAATTATTATTAATTTTTGATGTTTGATTGTAGAAATTAGATTAGTATGTTTTACAATAAATGTTACCAGGTTCAAAAGGTAAATCCATACTATCTGTAAATATGCCTGTGTGAGATAGGCTAATTCAATCACAGTTTAATATCTTTAATTGTAATGTGACAGAGGTTCAGTAAACATCAATTTAATGTTTATTCATTGCATGAACACAATTTATGGTACAACACATGTTGACACAGGTTTACCTGGGATAGACATAGCCAGATGAGATTCACATGTTCACTCTAATACAACTTGTAGATAGTTTACATGAAACTATATGGTTGATGTCTGCTGCTGCTGTCATTTAAGAAATCATACATAACCAGTCAGAAAATAACTAAGTAAATTTATAAAACAAAATTATCAGTGAGATCAAATAAAGTCTGCTCTTGTGGGGGCTATGAATATAATCCAGTTGTTCCAGATTTTACTTTGTTCATTTTAATGGTGCATGTTAACCTCACCAAAAACAACTAAGACCTTTATTTATGTCCTCATGACATGGTTTCAGAGCATGAGATAGCATATTTACATATTTTTGGTGAAAACGGACTGCAAGGTAGGGTCTTGTCGCCATATCGATTGGGGATTACAGTAGCCAATAGCGCAGACTGGGCATTGAAGATACACCACATTAAGATAACGTAAATAAATATGGAAAACAGTGGACTGTTTTCTGGTGTGTTCACCACCATTGCTTAAGCATGTGGTACTAACTGAACAGGGAGCTGAGGGATATGTTTTTAAAGGAAAGATGAGGACATTTTTGGACTGTGGTTATATCTGTCTAACTGACACCTAATGCTGAGGAGCTGGTGAGGAAAGAGAGTTGCTATTAGTGCTGTCAAGTGATTAAAAAAATTGAGAAAAGTCATTAAAAAAAAGTGATCCTCAAGTAATTTACATTTAAATGAAAACATTTTTAAAAAAAAATTTGTTTACATAATATTGAAATATATATATTAAAACATTATTTTAGCTGCATTTTTGCATGTACATTTTAGCTAGAATTGACTAACGTATTCTCTTGCATTTACTATGATCCAATCCCTCGACCCATGATGGCTTTCTTTGTGTTTTTCTCTGGTCTGAACAGGATTATATAACATTTTGGTCCAAACAGCGCCACCAAGAGGCCAAAACTGGAGGCGAGGATGGCAAATACCTCCACTGCATCTGCATATTTGCCTGGTGAGCTGATGTAAGCAGGGACAAAGGCCACCCACACTGCACAGAAGATCAGCATGCTGAAAGTGATGAGTTTGGCCTCATTGAAACTGTCTGGAAGATTCCTTGCTAGAAAAGCTAACAAGAAACTGAGGACGGCCAGTAAACCAATATAACCAAGTAAAATTACAAAACCAAATGTGGACCCAACTACACACTCATAAACTATTTTGTCACTGTGATACTGGGTGTTTTTATTAGGCATTGGTGAAGCAGAGACAAGCCAGACAGTGCAGATTGATGCTTGAACAGAAGTCAGAACCAGAACTGTCCCTCTCTGCTGCAAAGCACCAAACCACTTCAGACTGTACTCACCTCCTGGTTTGGAGGCCCTGAACACAGCCAGAACCACCATGGTTTTCACCAGGATACATGAGACACAAAGCACAAAGCTGATGCCAAATGCTGCATGTCTTAGTTGGCAAGTCCATAATCTGGGTCGTCCAATAAAAAGCAAGGAGCAGAGGAAACAGAGTTTAAGTGACAGCAACAGCTGGAAGCTGAGTTCTGAATTGTTGGCACGAACTATAGGTGTGCTGTGATGATGGATGAAGATGCCCAGAACAACAACACAGATAAATGTGCCCAACAGTGAAATGGTTGTCAAGCAGATACCAAGAGGCTCATGGTAGGAGAGGAACTCTGTTTTCTTAGGAACACAGTGGTCACGCTGGGGGCTGGACCAGAAATCTTCTGGACAACTGGTGCACTCCATGGAGTCTGAGAAAAGAGGTAAAGTGATGAGAAACATGTTTATACAACATCTCTGAATTGTGGTGTTTAAAATGTTACATTCACCAGTTTTATTGCTGATCTTTCCCTCAGAACAAGGGACACAATCAAAACAACACTTAGGTTCCCCCTTCTTTCTGGCAATGCGGGTACCTGGAGGACAGCTCTCACTGCACACTGACCGAGGAGGCTGTGTGGAGAAAAAATAAATGAATCAATATTTGTTAGTTATAGATAGATAGTTTTTTTTAATGTTTGAGGTATAGAGATGGTAGTCTGAAAAATAATAACTAACCTGTTTGGATTCAAAGTTCCAGAAGATTTTGTTTTCATGGAGTTTGAATTCTTCACCTTTAAAGGCTGACCTCTTAACCTCACCCACGTACTGAACTTTAGTTCTTCCATCAGGGAGCCACACCCAGTTCATGATGTCATATACAGGTAAGGCATCACCATTTTCATCAAATGACACTTGATCACCAAATGTTGTGGTGAAGTTGACTTTTTCCAAGTAATGTATTATCTATGAAAATCCAGTTTAAGGACAAAACACACTGACAATGAAGTATGTTAAGTAGAATCGAGTTCATACAAACATAATGTTTGAATCAATTGTTTGTGTAGACAATGAAAGTGTAGTCATTTCTATACACTAAACTTTACTAGAATACCATAAGTAGGATTTAGTCTATTATTTCTTTACATTTCACACAATAGATATTGGATATTAAATACAATATCACACCTGCCATGGCTCCAGTCTTTGTAAATGAGCACAGGTATTGTTGCTGAAAGGTCCTCTCCCTGGCTCACACTGCAGCATGTCATCAAGAGCATACGCCAGAGCGTACACAGCCTTATACACATTATACTCTGGTCTGAGGTCTGAAACATCCAATAACTCAGTCTCCACATTTTCTATAACTTCATGTCCGGTGCACAATTCTCCTCCATCTTTCACCCAACCTGCTGGAGGTGGTGCAAATTTACACTGAAATGTTTGTTCCCAAAACTGATTCACCTGCAATATAGTGCATCTTAATTTGAATTCAATATATTTTTTCCTATATTTTTTACCAAATCAGAGGGAAACTCTCACCAGGTTGTTTTCATTTGTGATATTGTGATGTAGGTAAGGACGTATTTTTAACAGGAAGTCCCTAAGCCCTGGTATTTCTCCTCGACGAATGGCGATGCCCAGTGTTCCAGCCAGGTACGGCATGAGGTGAGGAGTCTGAAGCACAACAGCTGATGTCCAGGCTTCACTGGCCATCCACTGCAGGCCTGTCACATTCTGCCTCACCACCTGTTATATAACGAGTAGAACGACATAATTACGAGTAAAAAACATTCATCACCATTCATTCATCACTGTTATAGCAGTAACATATGATATAGTTTCCACAGGTGATGTCATACACCAACCTATGTTTTAGAGACAATCAAAAGTAAAATTCAATAAATCATAGCAATCAGTATTACTTTTTACAAATTGCAGCTATAACATTATTATTGAATTGTGTTTTGTTTATAGTCAAATGTTTTGGTCACAAATCTTTTTAAGGACTGACCTCTTTCATGAGCTTAACCATTTGATTCTCATATCCAAACATAATCACCACCCGAGCTGTAGATTTCCTTATCACATCCACTATTCTCCTCAGTTCAGCAGGGTTGCCACCCCGGGGCAAAACCTCTGTGTAAGCCAGACAACCTCCACCAGCTGGACCCAGATCAGAGTGAAAGGATCGGGCAGCGTGGAATCCATAATCAGAATCACTGATGATCAGACCTGTCCAAGTCCAACCAAAGTGTTTTAGAATCTGAATCATAGCATTCACCTATGTGGACACAGAGCAGAGGGATTAGTGCACAGGCTGGAATCATCTTTCACTAGAAATCCTGCTAAACCGGTTAATCAAAGACTCATGTTTAATCACTGTTTTTAAATGCTGTATATCTGACGCCAGACAATTCTGTAAATGAAAAACATGATATGACCAGTGATACACAACATATTGGATATTGTTCATTCAAATATATCTGTTCTTGCTCTATATTAATTTTTCTCATTTAGAATTTTGAGGATAGATTTACTTGAAAATCGTCACTCGGGATCGTCCTAAAGAAAGATGGAAACCTTTGTCGGTCGCTCAGGCAGGAACATGTGGCAAAATGACTCACCTGCAAAAAATACAGACTTTCTTTCATTCAATATTCTAAAACATATTGTAATCTTGATTGTTAAGTTCATGGATTAATTTATTTAAACTTACCAGAGGCAGTCTGTACAAACCTAAGACTGTGGATATGGCAATTGAACGTGTAGAAGAAGAACCACCCACAATCCCTAGGACTGGAGGAGTTCCGACACAGCTCTCCTCTAATGTAACTTGATCTTTTTGACCACTGAGTAAGGTCAGTGCTCCACGAAATCCAATCCGTAGCTGAAGACAGTTATCATACAGACTGTATCCCAGAGTCACATTAGGCAGCAGGTTGGAGTTTCTGTTAATCTCCTCAATTGCAAAGGCCATGGTCTGAGCCTGTCTGAATCCTACAATATCAACCCTAACAACATAACACAAGTGTTTACCATAAACAAAAAAAATACATTTAATAATAAGTATACAACACTACATGTTTCAAAACAACACATTATGAATTAAGTCAGATAAATAGTTCACACAAAAACAAATTTGAAGGCAAACATAACATGACTTAAAATGGTATGTATACACACTGTAAGTATTTTATATTCATCAAACATACAGTCTACTTATAGACTTGTGTTTCATCAGTGTTCCCTCACAGGCTCACCCGTAGCAGTGAGACGTTTGTGGCTCTGAGGTAAAAGGCATGTCAGGAAAAGTTGAAGTTATGCTGACTGAAAACAGTCCACCAAGAATCACATCTCCAGTTTTGTGCATCCCATTTAAATGAAACTGGCCCTTTAACTGACAAGAGGAGGAATAAAGAGAGGAGGTCACAGCAGAGGAGAAGCAAAAATACAACATTAGGAACATGAGGCTGGTGTCTAAAAATATCCTCATGACTTTTCTCTGGATCATCTCCTCATCTGAGTGCAGTCTTATCACAATATCACCACATTTTATAGATTTGTAGGTGCCCATGTTGATTGATCTTGTAACGTCAGTGCAGAGGAGGAAGTGAAGCTGTAGGGGCAGGGCCCAAAATAGATCCCATCTGATAGTGATTTGTACTAAATGACATTGTAGAAATTATAATAATGTTTTCCTTTGGCATTTTGATGTTTGATTGTAGAAATTAGAAAATGAAAAGCCACAACTCAACACTATTCATTAAAAATGTAAATTTTAAAGTGCCTACACTTCAAACACAACTAAAAAAAAAACACTATAAAACACGAGCACTTACTCAATGCTCAATTTGTCGCCATCATTTTCCGAATTACATAAAACGCTTTGTAATTTTTCTCAAACCCATGTCTGTAATTTGTTTTCTTAGTTTTCTTTTCAAATGTTAAAAATAACTATATTCAAATTCAAACTCACTACCCCCACCCTTGTTTTTCTGGTTAACATAATTTGAATATAATTTAAAACAAATTCTGAAGGACAATACTTATTTCTACCAGTAGATATCAGTCGCGAGTTGGCACAGCATAGCATACAGCAGAGAACCTTTTGCACATCTGAGACTGTTTTTGTTTTATCACAGTGACAGCTAAATAAAATACTTATGTGGTACCCGGATGCTGGTAAGTCTTCCGCACAGTAAGTGTGAATATCTACTGTATGTTTTACTGTAATTTTCTTCATCACCAGGTTTATAAGTTACATCTATCCATCCAACACAATGTCTGACACAGCACATGTTGATGTTTATTTTGGCACTGGAACAGTTTAAAAGTGTTACATGTTCAAAAGGTAGAGCCTCCATCTTACTGTTGATGTTTTGAAATACAGGAGAGCATATTAGGGGACATCCAGTCAGTGGAAATTGTGTCTTCAAGTCTAATCAGCTCCACACTTCCTAAACAAATACTGTTGGATTAATTATTATTATGTTTAAAGGGAAAATAACTTTGTTAATTTTAATGGTACAAGTTAACCTCAGCAAGACCTTTTTTTATGTCCTCATGACATGGTGTTGGAGCACGAGTTCCAGCTTTTGCATATTTATATATTTCTGGTGAAAACGGACTGCAAGGGAGGGTTTTGTCGCCATATCGATTGGGGATTACAATAGCCAATAGCGCTGACTGAGCATTTAAGATATACCACATTAAGATAACATAAATAAACATGGAAAACAGTGGACTCTCTGTTATGGAGGACATCTGTTCACCACCATTGCCTATGCATGTGGTACTAACTGAACAGGAAGCTGAGGGATATGTTTCTAAAGGAAAGATGAGAACATTTTTGGACTATGGTTATGTCTGTCTTAACTGACACGTAACGCTGATGAGCTGGTGAGGAGAGAGAGTTGATACATCTGAATGGACCGTCCAATGAGCAGGGCATTGAAAGAGTCATACACGTACGTAGACTTTAATAGCACGCTGGAAAAGAAAAATGTCATTTAAAAAAGTGATCATGAATATATTTCAAGTTATTTTACATTTGAATACATTTCTTTTTTTTCATTTACATATTATTGAAATATATATTTAGCTGCATTTTTGTTTGTACATTTTAGCTAGAATTGACTAATGTATTCTCTTGCATTTTCTATGATCCAATGCCTCGGCCCATAATGGCTTTTTTTGTGTTTTTCTCTGGTCTGAACAGGATTATATAACATTTCGGTCCAAACAGCGCCACCAAGAGGCCAAAACTGGAGGCCAGGATGGCAAATACCTCCACTGCATCTGCATATTTGCCTGGTGAGCTGATGTAAGCAGGGACAAAGGCCACCCACACTGCACAGAAGATCAGCATGCTGAAAGTGATGAGTTTGGCCTCATTGAAACTGTCTGGAAGATTCCTTGCTAGAAAGGCTAACAAGAAACTGAGGATGGCCAGTAAACCAATATAACCAAGTAAAACTGCAAAACCAACTGTGGACCCAACTTCACACTCATAAACTATCTTGTCATTGTGATACTGGGTGTTTTTATGAGGCACTGGTGAAGCAGAGACAAGCCAGACAGTGCAGATTGCTGCTTGAACAGAAGTCAGAAGCAGAACTGTCCCTCTCTGCTGCACAGCACCAAACCACTTGAGACTGGACTCACCTCCTGGTTTGGAGGCCCTGAACACAGCCAGAACCACCAGGGTTTTCACCAGGATACATGAGACACAAAGCACAAAGCTGATGCCAAATGCTGCATGTCTTAGTTGGCAAGTCCATAATCTGGGTCGTCCAATGAAGAGCAATGAACAGAGGAAACAGAGTTTAAGTGACAGCAACAGCTGGTAACTGAGTTCTGAATTGTTGGCTCGAACTATAGGTGTGCTGTGGTAATGGATGAAGATGCCCAGAACAACACCACAGATAAATGTGCCCAACAGTGAGGTGGTTGTCAAGCAGATACCCAGAGGCTCATGGTAGGAGAGGAACTCTGTTTTCTTAGGAACACAGTGGTCATGCTGGGGGCTGGACCAGAAATCTTCTGGACAACTGGTGCACTCCATGGAGTCTGAGAAAAGAGGAGAAGTGATGAGATACATGTTTATACAACATCTCTGAACTGTGATGTTTAAAACTTCACACTTACTAGTTGTATTGCTGATCTTTCCCTCAGAACAAGGGACACAGTCAAAACAACACTCAGGTTCCCCCTTCTTTCTGGCCAGGCGGGTACCTGGAGGACAGCTCTCACTGCACACTGACCGAGGAGGCTGTGTGGAGAGAATATCAGTGTCTGTTAGACTTATAATGTTTAAGGTAAAGAGATGGTAGTCTGAAAAGTAAGACCTAACCTGTTTGGATTCAAAGTTCCAGAATATTTTTTTTTCATCCAGTGTGAGTTCTTCTCCTTTGAAGGCTGACCTCTTAACCTCACCCACTCTCTGAACTTTAGTTCTTCCATCAGGGAGCCACACCCAGTTCATGATGTCATATATTGGTAAGGCATCACCATTTTCATCAAATGACACATGATCACCAAAAGATGTGGTGAAGTTAACTTTTTCCAAGTAATGCATAATCTATGAAAATCCAGATTGGGGACAAAAATGAAAATGATTACTATTGTGTTAAGGTTTATTTATGAACACAATAAGTTTTTAAGGTTATTACAGACAGGAACATAAACTACTGATTGAATATGGTTTTATTCAAGTATTAAATCAATTACATTACATTTATTTGTATAGCGCTAAATCACAACTTAAATTATCCTAAAACACACTACATAGTAAGGCAAAAACCTTCATTGAAGCTGTATTTATTTCGTTTCACTATATTTCACAATATGAAGAATATCAGAAGTAGGACTTAGTGTATAAATTATTTACACTTCACACACACGATGCACAAATGATAATATGAAAATAAGAGTTGAGTAAACTGAAATCTCACCTGCCATGGCTCCAGTCTTTGTAAATGAGCACAGGTGTTGTTGCTGAAAGGTCCTGTCCCTGGCTCACACTGCAGCATGTCATCAAGAGCATACGCCAGAGCGTACACAGCCTTATACACATTATACTCTGGCCTGATGTTTGAATCATCCAAGAACTCAGTCTCCACATTCTCTATAACTTCCTGCCCAGTGCATAATTCTCCTCCAGCTTCTACCCAACCTGCTGGAGGTGGTGCAAATCTACACTGAAATGTTTGTTCCCAAAACTGATTCACCTGCAATATACTGCATCTTAATTTGAATTCAATATATTTTTTCCTAAATATACCAAATCAGAGAGAAACTCTCACCATGCTGTTTCCATCTTTGTTATTGTGATGTAGATCAGGACGTATTTGTAACAGGAAGTCCCTGAGTCCTGGTATTTCTCCTCGACGGATGGCGATGCCCAGTGTTCCACCCAGGTACGACATGAGGTGAGGAGTCTGGAGTGAGGGGCCTGTTGTCCAGGCTTCACTGGCCATCCACTGCAGGCCTGTCACATTCTGCCTCACCACCTGTCATAGTCAAGTCAATAAATAATCACAATTCATTCATCACTGTCATAGTAACATGTGAGATAGTTTCCACATATGATGTCTTAACTGTGTTTTAGACAGTCACAAGTAAAATTCAATAAATCATAGTAAGCAGTATTACTTTAAGAAGCTTTAACAAATTGCACCTGTAACATTATTAATGATATTATTATTTTTTTATAGTCAAACAACATTTTGGTCACATATCTTTTATCTAAGGACTGACCTCTGCCATGAGGTTAATCATGTGACTCTCATATGCAAACACAATCACCACCCGAGCTGTAGATTTCCTCATCACATCCACTATTCTCCTTAATTCAGCAGGGTCATCACCCCAGGGCAAAATCTCTGTGTAAGCCAGACAACCTCCACCAGCTGGACCCAGATCAGTGTGAAAGGATCGGGCAGCGTGGACTCCATAATCATCATCACTGATGAGCAGACCTGCCCAAGTCCAACCAAAGTGTTTTAGAATCTGAATCATAGCATTCACCTATGTGGACACAGCGCAGAGGGATTAGTGCACAGGCTGGAATCATCTTTCACTAGAAATCCTGCTAAACAGGTTAATCAAAGACTCATGTTTAACTACTGTCTTTAAATGTTGTGTATCTGATGCCAGACAATTCTGTAAATGAGAAACATAATATGACTAGTGATACACAAAACATTGGATATTGTTATTTCAAACATATGTGTTCTTGCTCTATATTAATTTTTCTCATTTAGAATTTTAGCAAGTGCACAGTGAAAGTGAATTTAGAGGATAGATTTACCTGAAAATCGTCACTCGGGATCGTCCTAAAGAAAGATGGAAACTTTTGTCGATCACTCAGGCAGGAACATGTGGCAAAATAACTCACCTGCAAAAAATATAGACTTTCTTTCATTCAATATTCTAAAACATATTGTAATCTTGATTGTTAAATTCATGGATTTAATTTATTTAAACTTACCAGAGGCAATCTGTACAAACCTAAGACTGTGGATACGGCAATTGAACGGGTAGAAGAAGAGTCACCCACAATCCCTAGGACTGGAGGAGTTCCGACACAGCTCTCCTCTAATGTAACTTGCTCTTCTTGACCACTGACTAAGGTCAGTGCTGCACGAAATCCAATTCGTAGTTGAAGACAGTTATCATACTGTATCCCAGAGTCACATTAGGCAGCAGGTTGAAGTTTCTGTTGATCTCATCAATAGCAAAGGCCATGGACTGAGCCTGTCTGAATCCTACAATATCAAAACTAACAACATAACACCAGTGTTTACGATAAAAAAGACATTAAATACTAACAATAAAAAGCTACATGTCTTACAACCACATATTATGAATTCAGTCAGATGAATAGTTCAGACATAATAACAAATGTGAGGGTGAATGTAACATGACTCCATATATACACAATGTATCTACTTAATCATACATACAGTCTACTTATAGACTTTTGTTTCATCAGCTTTGTGCTGTTTCCCCAACAGACTCACCCATAGCAGTGAGGCTTTTGTGGCTCTGAGGTAAAAGACAGGTCAGGATCAGTTGAAATGAAGTTGACTGTAAACAGTCCACCAAGAATCACATCTCCAGTTTTGTGCATCCCATTTAAATGAAACTGTCCCTTTAATTGACAAGAGGAGGAATAAAGAGAGGAGGAAACAGGAGAGGAGAAGCAGAAATACAACATTAGGAAGATGAGGTTGGTGTATAAAAATGTCCTCATGACTTTCCTCTTGCTCATCTCCTCATCTGAGTGCAGTCTTATCACAATATCACCATGTTTTATTGGTTTGCAAGTGTCCCTGTTGATTAATCTTGTAACACCACTGATCAGTGCAGAGGAGGAAGTGAACCTGTAGGGGCAGAGCCCAAAATAAATCCCATCTGATACAGAGTTGTATTAAATGACCTTTTAAGAAATTATTGTTAATGTTTTCCTTTGGTATTTGGTTGTTTGATTGTAGACATTACTATTAAATTTCATTAAAAGGGGTTAAACCAAGAATAATAGTAACACCATTTATTAAAAGTATTTTATAAATAAACATTAAAAAAAATCAGGTACACCCTCTCTCATGTCCTTATTAACTTGTTATATATTTTTTACCTTCTCTACTCGTCTTTTTCTGTCAAACACTGGCACTTAGATACTCATTGTGTTGCCAGCATTTGCTCAATTACATTGACACCTTTTGAATTGTTTTGTAGAAACCTACTTAGTGTTAAATATAGTTTATAAATATCATTAAGTCATTCATTAATCAATCATTAAGTCCCCTGTCCTCATTTTTCTGGTTAACGTAATTCACCCCTCAGTTACTCGAAGGACATTACTTATTTCTACCAATAGATGTCAGTGGTGAGTTGGCACAGCGTCGCAGACAGGAGAGAACCCAGTGCACAGCTAAGACACTTTCTATTTTGTTCCAGGTGAGAAAAAATGCACAAGCACCATGGATATAATATAGTTGTTGTTTGTGTTTCAGTTTTTTAGTGATTAAAAAAGACCCATAGTTTTTGCTAGCCAATAATGCTAATTCAGCCAACTATATTAGCTGTGCAGCCTTGTAATAACGCTGTTGAGCTGACATTACAGTGTTATGGTTCATGTGTACAGTTAATATATTTTGTTCTTTTTTTTTCGTCTCATATTGAATAGAACAATAATTTTAAGGTGTTATATGCTCACTTTTACATTGGTAGTTTTAAATGATATTAAGCTGCATTATTAGTGAGACAGGAAATGCCCATACATAACACAAGGCACTCTATACCAGCAAGGAGAGCTAAGACTGTCTTTTTGTTTGGTTACAGTGATGGCAAAATAAAATACATATGCAGCAACATGGATGATGGTAATTCTTAATATTTAAGTGTAAATAATACAGTAATGTGTTTATCACCAGGTGTATAACACTGTGTACTTAAATTGTCTTAATTCTGATGAGCAAATTAACAAAATAGTTTTTATATGAGATTTTCTAACATTGATTTCAGTGTGAGAATCAGTCACATGAGTGAGAATTTGGTCAGTGACTCCCCTGTTTTTGATGTCTTAAAGGTCAAATTATTATTTAAACAAACTAAGGTCAGGAAAAGTCCTGGCCCTGACAACATCAGTGGTCTTGTCCTTAAGTCTTGTGCTGGTCAGTTAAGTGAGATCTTCAAAGTGATTTTCAATTAATCACTCCAGATGCAAACAGTGCCAAAGATTTGGAAACACTCCACAATCACTCCTGTGGCTAAGTGTAAGAACACCAGGGTCTTAAATGACTCATCTCATTGGTGATGGAGATCTTTGAGAAGCTGGTTAAGCAAGAGTTTCTGAAGCAGGTGCAGTGTGTTCCCTAAAATATGCAGTAGACAGAGATGTTTATAAAGTAGAATAGATAAGATAGTCCTTTGTTTGTCCTGCATTGGGGATATTTACATTGTTACAGCAGCAAAGACAGTAAAGATAAAGATGATAAATGACGTTACAGCTGCTGTTGGCTGCCATTTAGTGTATGTTCATTGTATTGTTTCCATGAGTGATTCTACCAGGCATGCAAATCCAGCTGTGTGATTCCCTGTTGAGGATCGGTCCTTCTGGAGCAGAAGCTGTCAACTTCCTGCTTCCTGTTCACTGGTGTCTGTGATTGGTGTGGCTGTGATTCGACCAAGTCTACCAATCAAGAACCCCTGCTGCAGTATAAATAGCTTGTGTGCCCTCAGTTCCTGGCAACTTTGAACCAGTGATCAGTTTGTCGCACTCTTGGTTGCATACTATTGTGTGTCTAGGAGTTTTTAGAGGGTGTGTTCCCCTAGTATTGCCTGTGTGGTGCCTGTCTGATTGGTTCCAGTTGGTGTATAAGAATCTTTGTAGAACCATTTTATTTGATGTAGAGAACCTGAAAGAGTTGGTCACTCCCTTTCATTTGTTTTGAGACTGTCCAGTTGCAGAATAGCTGCATGTTTGTTTTTGTCTGTTGTATTTTTATAAGCTTGTGGGTGCTGATCACCTTTTGTTCTTGGCTGATTGAAGAGTCTTGATTGGTAGACTTGGTCGAATCATAGCCACATCAATCACAGACAAAAGTGAACAGGAAGCAGGAACCAAAGGACCAATCCTCAACAGGGAATCACACAGCTGGATTTGCATGCCTAGTAGAATCACTAATGGAAACAATACAATGAATATACACTAAACGGCAGCCAACAACGGGCTGCAAGCACGGGAGTGTGACTGAACAAAGTCTTTACACTATTGAACGCTACCTGGCATTCTGTGGATAAAATAAAGTGAAACTTTATAAGTTACACTCGTTATATCCATATGCATGTTTATATATATATATATGTATTGTATGTCTGTGTATGTGGCATATTTAATCATAATATATTTGACTGTAATGTAACGGAGGTTCGATATCTATCTATATTTAACGTTTATTCATTGCATGAACACAATTTGTGGTACAGCAAATATTTTACCTCAGATGGGTAATGGAACAGTGTCAAATAATGAGCTTTTCTAAACATCCATCAACCGACTGACTGCTCAATAATGAGCTGCTCTCGATATGCACTAGGAGACTGCCAATTAATGAGCTGTTCTAAACATCCACAAAAAAAATTGATTGCCAAATAGTGAATTATTCTATGCATCCCCCAACCGACTGACTGCAAAATAATGAGCTGTTATTTATATCCACCACTTCCACGCACATTGAATCCAACACCTTTCACATTTCACAAGTTCCAAAATAAAATAGGGCATGTGCACTAACCCCCAATACTTTTAAAGTCATTAGTTGTGCCAAATAGTTTTACATACTGTGATTTTGTAATCCATTAACTTTTGCCTAGGTGTGTGCTTTCACACACACCATATTACAAGTTAGAAACCCATAGGTTGTGGAAACTTGATTTTCCACAACCTAAAAGAAAAACAATTAGAAAAAAAACGTATCATGAAAATATTTTAGGTTATATGATATTTAACGTTTACATTTTTTTGCAGTTTCTATGATCCAATGCAGTTTCTATGATCCAATGCCTCGACCCATGATGGCTTTCTTTGTGTTCCTCTCTGGTCTCAACAGGATTATATAACATTTGGGTCCAAACAGCGCCACCAAGAGGCCAAAACTGGAGGCCAGGATGGCAAATACCTCTACTGCATCTGCATATTTGCCTGGTGAGCTGATGTAAGCAGGGACAAAAGCCACCCACACTGCACAGAAGATCAGCATGCTGAAAGTGATGAGTTTAGCCTCATTGAAACTGTCTGGAAGATTCCTTGCTAGAAAAGCTAACAAACAACTAAGGACAGCCAGTAAACCAATATAACCAAGTAAAACTGCAAAACCAACTGTGGACCCAACTACACACTCATAAACTATCTTGTCACTGTGATACTGGGTGTTTTTATGAGGCACTGGTGAAGCAGAGACAAGCCAGGCACTGCAGATTGCGGCTTGAACAGAAGTCAGAATCAGAACTGTCCCTCTCTGCTGCAAAGCACCAAACCACTTCAGACTGGACTCACCTCCTGGTTTGGAGGCCCTGAACACAGCCAGAACCACCATGGTTTTCACCAGGATACATGAGACACAAAGCACAAAGCTGATGCCAAATGCTGCATGTCTTAGTTGGCAAGTCCATAATCTGGGTCGTCCAATGAAGAGCAATGAGCAGAGGAAACAGAGTTTAAGTGAAAGCAACAGTTGGAAGCTGAGTTCTGAATTGTTGGCACGAACTATAGGTGTGCTGCGATGATGGATGAAGATGCTCAGAACAACAACACAGATAAATGTGCCCAACAGTGAGATAGTTGTCAAGCAGATACCCAGAGGCTCATGGTAGGAGAGGAACTCTGTTTTCTTAGGAACACAGTGGTCACGCTGGGGGCTGGACCAGAAATCTTCTGGACAACTGGTGCACTCCATGGAGTCTGAGAAAAGAGGAGAAGTGATAAGATACATGTTTATACAACATCTCTGAACTGTGGTGTTTAAAACTTTACACTCACCAGTTGTATTGCTGATCTTTCCCTCAGAACAAGGGACACAGTCAAAACAACACTCAGGTTCCCCCTTCTTTCTGGCCATGCGGGTACCTGGAGGACAGCTCTCACTGCACACTGACCGAGGAGGCTGTGTGGAGAAAGAAAAAACAATATTCGCTGGAGTTATCTATAATGGTTGAGGTATAGAGATGGTAGTCTGAAGCAGTAATAACTAACCTGTTTGGATTCAAAATTCCAGAATATGTTATCTTCATCCAGTGTGAGTTCTTCACCTTTGAAGGCTGACCTCTTAACCTCACCCACTCTCTGAGCTTTAGTTCTTCCATCAGGGAGCCACACCCAGTTCATAATGTCATATACAGGTAAGGCATCACCATTTTCATCAAATGACACTTGATCGCCAAATGTTGTAGTGAAGTTAACTTTTTCCAAGTAATGCATAACCTATGAAAATCCAGATTAGGGACACAACACACACTGAAAAGAAGGCTTAGTATAATCGAGTTTGGACTAACATAATATTTGAATCATTGTTTGTGTAGACATTGAAAGTGTAGTCATTTCTACACATTAAGTTTACTTATATCACACCTGCCATGGCTCCAGTCTTTGTAAATGAGCACAGGTGAAGTTGCTGAAAGGTCCTCTCCCTGGCTCACACTGCAGCATGTCATCAAGAGCATATGCCAGAGCGTACACAGCCTTATACACATTATACTCTGGTCTGAGGTCTGAAACATCCAATAACTCAGTCTCCACATTCTCCATAACTTCCTGTCCAGTGCACAATTCTCCTCCATCTTCCACCCAACCTGCTGGAGGTGGTGCAAATCTACACTGAAATGTGTGTTCCCAAAACCGATTCACCTGCAATATAGTACATCTTAATTTGATTTAAATTTTCAGTTTTCCTAAATATACCAAATCAGAGGGAACACTCTCACCAGTCTGTTTCCATCGGTGTTATTGTGATGTAGGTCAGGACGTATTTGCAACAGGAAGTCCCTGAGCCCTGGTATTTCTCCTCGACGGATGGCGATGCCCAGTGTTCCACCCAGGTACGGCATGAGGTGAGGAGTCTGGAGTGAAGGGCCTGTTGTCCAGGCTTCACTGGCCATCCACTGCAGGCCTGTAACATTCTGTCTTACCACCTATACATGGGATTATAACAATGTTAGAATGGCCCTTTAAGCAACACAGACAGATGTTAAATGGTGCCTTTTCATACTGTCCCTGACTGTCAGCTCTGGTACTATCATAATAATAAAAAAATCAATAAGCAGGTAACATATATAAATAAAATAAAATAAATTAATTAAATAAACAATAAGAAATATTTTTAACATGATTTTAATATTGCTCTACCACAATCCCCCTCTTCTATCTCCGTACTTGGTCTGTCCTAGAACCATAAGTGCTTGCTCCCAAACATGCGATGTGCAAATGTTCTCTGAAAAACTGCAACAAACTGAAAGTTTGGAAAATGAAATGAAACCATAACCCAAGTAGTGCAAGTTAACTTTGTTACAGACAAGAACATTATTATTAATGAAATTAATGTTTTTTTGGCAGTAAAAGGACTGACCTCTTCCATGAGGTTAATCATGTGACTCTCATGTGCAAACACAATCACCACTCGAGCTGTAGATTTCCTCATCACATCCACTATTCTGGTTAGTTCAGCAGGGTCTTCACCCCTGGGCAAAATCTCTGTGTAAGCCAGACAACCTCCACCAGCTGGACCCAGATCAGAGTGAAAGGATCGGGCAGCGTGGAATCCATAATCATAGTCACTGATGAGCAGACCTGCCCAATTCCAACCAAAGTGTTTTAGAATCTGAATCATAGCATTCACCTATGTGGACACAGAGCAGAGGGATTAGTGCACAGGCTGGAATCATCTTTTTTACTCGACTCTTGCACTTAACTTTACTCATTTAGAATTTGCAGATAGATTTACCTGAAAATCGTCACTCGGGATCGTCCTAAAGAAAGATGGAAACCTTTGTCGATCACTCAGGCAGGAACATGTGGCAAAATAACTCACCTGCAAAACACACAGTTCTTAAAAACACATTTTAAGGTTGATCACGCATTTCCCATGTTAACTATGTTCATAACTCAATCACAATAATATAATGCATTTTTTTAGAATTTTAAAATGTAAACTTACCAGAGGCACTCTGTACAAACCTAAGACTGTGGATATGGCAATAGATCGTCTAGAAGAAGAATCACCCACAATCCCTAGGACTGGAGGAGTTCCTACACAGTTCTCCTCTAATGTAACTTGCTCTTCTTGACCACTGACTAAGGTCAGTGCTGCATGAAATCCAGTTCGTAGTTTCTCACAGTTATCATACAGACTGTATCCCAGAGTCACATTAGGCAGCAGGTTAGAGTTTTTGTTGATCTCATCAATAGCAAAGGCCATGGTCTGAGCCTGTCTGAATCCTACAATATCAAAACTAACACCATAACACAAGTGTTCACGACAAAACATACATTAAATAGTAACTATGCAAAGCTTCATGTTTCACAACTACATATTATGACTTGAAATGGCATATATACACATTGTAAGTATTTTACATTAATCATATATACAGTCTACTTATAGACTTAGGTTTCATCAGCGCTGTTTCCCTCACAGACTCACCTGTAGCAGTGAGACTTTTGTGGCTCTGAGGTAAAAGACAGGTCAGGATCAGTTGAAAGGAAGTTGACTGTAAACACTCCACCTAGAATCACATCCCCTGTTTTGTGCATCCCATTTAAATGAAACTGTCCCTTTAATTGACAAGAGGAGGAATAAAGAGAGGAGGTCACAGCAGAGGAGAAGCAAAAATACAACATTAGGAACATGAGGTTGGTGTCTACACAATTCCTCATGACCTTCCTCTGGCTCATCTCCTTTTCTGAGTGCAGTCACCTCAATATCACCACATTTTATTGATTTGTAGGTGCCCATGTTAATTCCTCTCGTAACACCAGTGCAGAGGAGGAAATGAAGCTGTAGGGGCAGGGCCCAAAATAAATCCCATCTGATACTGACTTTGTATCATTATTCATGTTTTCCTTTGGTATTTTGATGTTTGATTGTAGAAATTAGAAAATGAAAAGCCACAACTCAGAATTTTATTTACACTATTTATTAAAAATGTACATTTTACAGTGCCTACACTTCAAACTAACTAAAAAAAGACATTTTTCTTCATTTAAGCTCTCTCTCATGTCCTTATTGTTCTGTCTGTCATTTTTGAGCATTTTCCCAATTACATAAAAAGCTTTGGAATTTTTCTCGAAGCCTCCTCTGTGTAATTTATTTTCTTAATTTTCATTTCAATTAAATATAGTTTATAAATATCTACAACTAAACTTTAACCAACTACCCCCACCCTTTTTTTTCTCACATAATTTTAATATTATTAAAAATTTATAATTTGCCCCAATTCACCCCTCAGTTACTCGAAGTTACTTATTTCTACCAATAGATGTCAGTAGTGACAAATAGATGTCAGTAGTGACATCTATAGCAGAGAACCGAGTGCACAGCTAAGACTCGTTTTGTTTTGTTCCCGGTGAGGAAAAAGTGCATAAGGACCATGAAAAAAAAAAATAAGATTAATCTCACTGTTGGTACCAGGTTCTTTGTGTTTCAAAATGTTAACTGTGATTAAAAAAGACCCGTAACTTATGCTAGCCTCCAATGCTAGCCTCCAATGCTAATTTAAAACTTAATTTTAAGTTTACATTTTAATATATTTGAATAATTCAGAGGCCAGTGACGTTGCTTGAGCTTTGTTTTTGTTTCGCTTGTATTTGATATCTTTTTGAGCTGCGGTCGGTTTACGGTATGATGTCATCAGCCAGTGCCAGAGAGGAGTATTGAATTGATTGAATTGAATATACACATTAAATCCAAAAAAAAATAGGCTACAATACCCCCACCACTCATTGGTTGTGTGAAATAGATTTACATATATCGACTTTGAAATCTATTAACCTTGGCCTATGTGTGTGTTTTCATTTTCCTGTTGCTGTTTTCAGTCACACGTCATATTACAAGTTAGAAACATATACTTTGTGGAAAATCATGGTATCAAATTATACTTTTTAAAATTTTTTCATAATAATCTGCATTGTTAGCTGAGAAAAATATGTAAAAAAACAAACTAAAAAAAACCAAACTCGACCCCTGTAATTATACCTTTTTCAAAATTTCCTAGACATGGATGCAGTCATTTCTGACCACCTGACAATTGCTTTGTTTAGAGAGCTTTTAACTCCTGTCCAAATCCTCAATTCGGAATGAACAATATGTTTAGATGAGGTAAATTTCATTATCCACCCATTTCCGCAATGGGACATAAATGGGAACCGAACATCTTGTGATTACAGGAATCAGACACGATATCTGCCTATTCTCCATGTTACAGAACACCTCCCTGTTTGTGGCGGTAAAGAAGACAACAACAAAAATGTTGGTGCATGCCTCCTCCCACAGTTTTGAGAAAACCCCCATACGTTACATCAAAACGTGAGGCTTAATCAGGAATCGTGTGCTATGACTTTTCTAAGACTTTCGAGTAACCATAGCGACAAAAACTGCTTCACAGAGTCGTAATACTTTAAGGTATGTATGTAGTATGTTGTCCAAAATGTGACAAAATGTGATGGCTTAGACTGTCTTCCAAAATGTGAAAAAAATTTCATAGTTTAGTAAGTTGTCCAAAAAGTCCCTAAAATGCCATAGTTTAGTATGTCGTCCAAAATTTGACAAAAATGTCATAGTTTAGTATGCTGTCCAGAATTTGACAAAAATCTCAAAGTTTACTATGTAGCCCAGAATTTTACAAAAATGTCATAGTTTACTATGTCGCCCAGAATTTGACAAAAATGTCATTGTTTAGTATGTCGTCCAAAATGTGACAAATATGTCATAATTTAGTATGTCATCCAAAAAGTCTCCAAAAAGACATAGTTTTGTATGTTGTCCAAAATGTGACAAAAATGTCATAGTTTTGTATGTTGTCAACAATTTGACAAAAATGTCATAGTTTAGTATGTCGTCCAAAATTTGACAAAAATGTCATAGTTTAGCATGTTGTCCAAAAAGTCTCCAAAACGTCAAAGTTTAGTATGTTGTCCAAAATACGAAAAAAATGTCATACTTTAGTATGTTGTCCAGAATTTGACAAAAATATCATAGTTTAGTATGTCTTCCAAAATTTGACAAATATGTCATAGTTTAGGATGTCGTCCAAAATCGGTCAAAAAAGTAATAGTATAGCATGTCGTCCAAAATGAGAGAAAAAGTCATAGTAAAGTATGTCGTCCAAAATGTGACAAATATGTCACAGTTTAGGATGTCGTCCAAAATCGGTCAAAAAATTAATAGTATAGCATGTCGTCCAAAATGAGAGAAAAAGTCATAGTAAAGTATGTCGTCCAAAATCGGTCAAAAAATTAATAGTATAGCATGTCGTCCAAAATGAGAGAAAAAGTCATAGTATAGTATGTCTTCCAAAATGTGATAAAAATGTCATAGTTTAGTATGTTGTCCAAAATGTGACCAAAATGTCATATTTTGTATGTTGTCCAGAATTTGACAAAAATGTCATAGTTTTGTATGTTGTCAAAAATTTGACAAAAATGTCATAGTATAGTATGTTGTCCAAAATGTGATAAAAATGTGATAGTTTAGTATGACGTCCAAAATCGGTCAAAAAGTCATATTATAGTATGTTGTCCAAGATAGACTAAAAGGGCGTACAGAGCAGAAACCGAACCCATCACAATGTTGCAATTGCAACAGAATTAACTGTTTCTAACCACTACGCCACCATGGCCTGTGAATAATATAGCCAAATGCCATAGTATAGTACGTCGTCCAAATTTTTACAAATAGTATAGTATGTCGTCCAAAATCGGTCAAAAAAGGCATAGGTATGTAGTCCAAATTTATGTCGTCCAAATTTTGACAAAAAAGTCATAGTATAGTCTGTCATCCAAAATAAACTAAGATTGCGTCCAGAGCAGGAACCGAAACCATTGCAATGTTGCAGCCGCAACAGAGTTAACTGTTTCTAACCACTACGCCATCATGGCCTGTCAGTGACATAGTCAAATGACCTTGTATAGTATGACGTCGAAATTCGGTCAAAAAAGTCACAGTATAGCATGTCTTCCAAAAAAAGACAAAAGATCATCATATAATATGTCGTCCAAAAGTCACTAAAATGTCGTAGTTTAGTATGTCGTCCAAAAGTCACTAAAATGTCGTAGTTTAGTATGATGTCCAAAATTTGACAGAAATGTCATTTGGACGACATACTAAACAATGACATTTTAGTCACTGTGATGCTCCAAAGTGGGCGTGTTTTTTTGCCTTCTTTTGACTGTTTCCCATTCATGTGTATGTGGAAATTATCTTTGTGATTTTTGTCACATTTGGTAATTCAAAATGCTTTGAAAAGTCATAACACACCATTTTCAATCAAATCTCACGTTTTGATATAACATGTGTGGGGGTTTTCTCAAAACTACGGGAGGAGAACCTTAAAAAATTCACCCTTTAAAAGAGAATAACTCATAAGCCCCTCCCACTCCCTGTCTCCCCCCCTCTTCCAAAAATCTGTTTTTAGACAAAGTATTTAGACATAGTGGTATTTTGGTGGAATCAACCTTTAAAACATCAAGTTTTAAAGCAGAGAGAGAGAGACACCCTAAGCCTAATTAATAATTAAACTACATTAATTAACTTAAACTAATTAATTAATTGTATTAATCTCTGTATCCTTTGTTCTCTTTATTTTTCATAAATCTCTGAATCTTTTATTAATCTCTGTATCCTTGTAAATACCACCTTGTGTACACATGATGTGTTTATATTCTACATACATATTTATATATTTGCACTTTTCTACTCCTCATGAACCTGCACTATTTGTTTTTATTGTTTATATACACCAAACCTTCATTGCACACGTTCTTTACTTTTCAATGACAATAAACTTTAATCTAATCTAATTATAAACTTTAGTTATTCTTTTTTTACCAACCAATTACGGCACCTTCAGGAAATTATAATTTATGATTACTATTATTGTTATTATTGTTTTTAATATTATTACTTTTATGATTATTATTTTTATTATTATCATAATAACTGACTAAATTATTGAGTGGTGAATAAAGTATGTGGTCTTTAAACAAGGCATCTTGAGTCCGTTCCATCAGACAGAGTCCGCGCCAGTCTTTGCGCATGTCTCCTCCTTTTAAAGCCTCTGGAAGGAAGGAAAGAGGAGAAAAGGGAGGCGACCGCTCAAATACAATGATCTCTGCAGCTGCCAGCGACAATCCGAAGGCCGACTATCTCCAGTACGAAACCCGCTGCTGCCCCGCTGACTCCCCCGCCTCATCGTCCCCTGAAGCCGGCCAGCTGAGCCGAAGGCGGGACACTCAGACAACCAGCGGCTGCAGCATCAACAACCCGGAGGAGAGCGGCGGCGGCGGCAGCAGCATCCAGCCTCTGGTCTCCTCCTCCTCCTGCATCATGACATCGGGGGAGTTTATGCAGAGTGCGCCGCTGCTGGCGCACAGATCCAAGAGGAGCCTGATGTACAAAGCGCTCTGCTTCCTGCTGCTGGTCTTCCAGGGCGGCGTCCTGGACTTCTACCTCATCATCTTCACGGACCTGTACTGGTGCTCGTGGATCGCCACGGACCTGGTGGTGATCTCCGGCTGGGGGATTTTCTTCATGAAGAACGCGCGGAGCAAGAGGGAGCGGGCCTGCGGCTTCCACCAGAAGAGCTCCATCTTCGGCTGCAACCTGGGCGAGTTCACCTACGCCTACCTGGCCTGGCTCATCTACGTCATTGCCTGCACCCCGAAGGTGGTGCTCGTCCTGGAGACCTCCATTCTGGACCTGGTGGCGCTCAAGGTCCCGTGCGGCGCCACCGGCTTCAAGATCGTGGTGCTGCTCTCAGCGCCGCTGCTCTTCTGCCTCATCAACTCCATCATCGAGGACGCGAACGGCGCGACGCGGCACCACTCCCACAGCTGCTTCACCAGCACCTGCCTGGACCTGCTGGACAGCTTCACGCTGCTGGAGATGCTGCTGAGGAACGAGATCCCCACGCTGTACCTGAAGTACACCGTCATCTCCGTGTACTTCGTGGCGCTGGCCGTGCCGGTCATCTGGCTCTACGAGCTGACCGTGTCCGAGCTGCGCTGCCGCTGGCTGTGGGCGCGCTTCTCCACGGGCCTGCTGGTCAACGCGCCGCTGCTGGTGGTCAGGTGTTTCCAGGTGTACGTCTACAAGATGCCGGTGTCCGTGTTCATGTTCAAGAACATCTTCTTCCTCGCGTGCACGCTGCTGGAGCTGCTGGAGCAGTGCGCGGCCGTGCGCGGGGTGCGGCGGCTGACCGGAGGCGGAAACCCGGCCCAGTTCTCCCACTGCGTGTCCGAGAACGACATGTGTCCGCACGGATACGTCAACACCCTGGCCGTCACCCAGTCCTAGGAGCGCCACTGGTGCGTCCTGACAGACAGCTGGAAATTGGAAAATAATCCAGATTAGGCTCAATGTATAACCCCTGCTCGGCTTCATTTGGATGAGTGAGGTACTTAACATTCACTCTGACAACAGGCTGAATTCAAACTAAATCCCCAGGTGGTGAGTGGATATGTTTTGCTTCTAAACTTCCAGTGTTGGATTAACCTGCTAACAAGGACTGGGATGGGGTACATGGGGGCCCCACGTACCCCATCATAGTTATTTTAATGAAGTATTGCAGGAAAAAGGGTGCTTCCTGCTGAAGTGGTGCTGTTTTCCTGACAATTGGAGATTGGAAATAATCCAGATTAGGTTCAGACGATGGCTTCATTTGGACAGCAGCAAACCTGCATGTGTGGAGATGATTCACACTGTGAAAAAAAAAATAATATCAAGAAGGTCAGACTTTCCAAGCAAAGGATGAATTTAAAATATATCCTCACTTCTTTGTAATTATTGTTGGATTTTTTTTCTCTCCTTCCAATCCAAGGATTGGATTGACCTCCTAAAAGGCCCCATGGGCAAAAAAGGGAAGTGGGGCCCCCATGTTTTCCCATCTTACATGATACATTCATGAAGTACTTACAGTAAAAACTGAGCACGCTGTGCTTCCAGGTGAAGTGGTGTTGTTTTCCCTGACAATTTGAGATTGGAAATAATCCAAATTAGGCTTCATTTGGATGACTGGTGACGTGAAACAGTGATTTTATGGAAAGACAGATGTGTGATCAGTGCAAAATAATTTAACATCTAAAAGGTTAACCTTTACAGAAAAGGATGAACTTCAAATGTATCTCCATTTATCTGTAATGGTTAGTGGATATTTCTTTATTTTTCTTTGCTACACAGTGGCAGCAGGGCTGGATTAACTGGCTAAAAGGCCCCATGGACATACAAGGGAAAGTGAGCCACCGTGTTCCCCATCTTAGTTGTTCATAAAGTATGACAGGAAGAAAAGGTGCATTTTGTGTACAGTTGGAGATTGGAAATAATCCAGATTATGCTTCATTTTGATGAGTGATGACAGAAAACACAGACTTCAACGAACCTGCACATGATATCTCACTATATCGTGTGGGAAAGATTCACTAATTTAAAATCTTAAAGGTTAAACTTTACAAAAAAAAAAAAGATGTATTTGAAATATATCCCCATTTATCTTTAATGGTGAGCAGATATTTCTCCAGTTTCTCCATTTTATATTAACTTCTAATATTCATCAACACAGTAGCTGTCATGCTGAGGGTGCATTGTCTCCTGATGTGGTTCCATTTATAAAGCAAACTTCTCCTTCCAGACATTGGCTTCATTTGGACGAGCGAAGACCCCGAAACACAGACGGCAACAAACCCAAATGTGAGGTATTTAGACGGCAACTTCCTCCCACTAGTGTAGGAGAATGCGTCTCACACTGTGTGCAAAAATAGAAACAAACCATAATAATACATTAAACCTCAGTACTGTGCAAACAGCTTAGGGCCACCAGTAGATTTGTGGTTTCAGCAAAGTATTTAGCGTAACCTCCAGCAAGTGATTCAGAAAAACAGTTTTATATTATAAAAAAAAAACATTTCTTCTGGGAAGCATCTGATTGGGAAGGGTTTTTATCTTTCAGCATCATGACAACAATCACTAGAACACTGCTGCTGATGCAGGGAAATCTGACCTTCGCAGAGTCCAGACGTGAATATAAGGACGTCTAGGAAATGCTACTTAAAAACAAACATCTTCCTTTAATGTCCGGTGTGATGCTAATGAAGAGACAGAAAAATAAACATTCATTTGAAACTGTGAACTTTTGCACAGTACTTTATATACCCATGTACCTGTGATGGTGAGTTGATATTTTTGCTCACACATTGTGGTGGTTTAACTTGTTAAAAGCGCTATAGAAAATGCACATTTAAGTGTTTATTTTACTTGTTTATTTCTACTTTTTCCCCCTCATAATCTGAGTATTTACATGACCTAAAACCTTCAAGTCTTTATTGGAAGTGTATGCAAACTGGATTGTTCGGTTCAGTTCACCTGTGGCATACAAGGGACATTCCTTTGTTTTAATCCCGGAAACTAGTCCCTTTAAATCCACACTGCAGTTTCCTTAATTCCATGTGGCAGGTGTTAACTGAATCACATCCACCTCCATCGTTTTAGGACAACATTAGACAACTCAGAATCCATCCTTTAATCCTCCAGCTCTGTCTTTCAGTTATTGCTTTAAACTTGTACAAATGCTCTCCAGGAGCTGTTTGTTTGGACCAAATCCTCAGAGAAAGTATCTTTCTTTTCGGCGTTGTCGAAAAAGCCGCATCTTACACACCCGCACACTGTTAGCTGCGAGAACTCTCATAGCTAACTCGTCGTTTTGAGGTTTGGGTTAGTTGCAGCCCTACTACAGTACAAAGCCATCTTGGGGCAGTTTCCTGCCAGTTAATCCCAGCATGATCACCTGTGTGTGTTGAACGGTGGACTAACGGAAATGCCTCCGATACTGCCGAAAATGTGGGCATCGGTATCGGCGAGTACTGGAGTCCATGCACCGATCCGATACCACGTAATTTATTAGAGCTCCGTTAGCTCTGACGCGGTTCTTCTTCGCCGCTCCTGAAACAGTTGCGCTGTGCTGTTTTAGAGGTGTGAAGAAGAACTGATCACCCAACACCTGTAGACAAGGAGCTAACGTTAGCTCATCATGTCGGCGGTTTGGCAGTATTTACCAGTTAGCTCCGTCAGCGTTGTTAGCTGCGTTGTTAGCAGCGCGAGAACTAACCAGCGTACCTGTGTCCTGCGTATGTATGCCTCTGTTTTTAAAGTTTAGCGTTACTTCAGAGACTCATTTTAACAATCTGGAGTCATGTAAAAATGATGTCACACGCGTCCTTTCCCGGTCAGTCGTCATGGAAACATGAAGCTCTGCCAGTGCTGCGTTGTTTGGACCAGAGTCAAAACAAACGTACAAGCTGAAAAACGAAATAACTTATCACTGGTAAAAATAAATGGTGTCCAATTACTGTATTCGTTCATGTTTTACAGAGGGTTTAACCTGAGCCAAACCTTACCACCATATCACAGTCATGCAGGCGTAGTATGATATATTTTCTTTTATAACACACTGGTATCGGTATCGGTACACAAGTATTGGAATCGGTATCGGGAGGGAAAAAATGGTATCGGAACATCTCTATCTGAAATTTGAATATGACCAGAAATTGTGGCCCGAAATTTGCCTCATGCACAGTGAAAATGTTTTACTTTAGCTTGCAGTGAATTTCAGACGGACTTTATACTCTTTGTGTCGAGGGAACCTAGCAAAAAAACAAGCTAGCCAAAAGGCTACGTCAATTCAATTTTTTTGTTTGGCTTTGTAGATAGCCAGACCGTATACTTGTATCATTTAATTATATTTTCCAGTCAATCTAACAAATTGTGCTTTTAACTAACGTAATTTTGTTACAATGAACTTAAGTACATTTCTCTATTTATACAGTATATATATATCAAAAGATGTCTTGATAATATCATCAGATTATACAATGTGTGTTCATCACTAATCTCATAGCAATATCAGACAAACGTGATCTTCCACAAAACTAGGCAGTAACCCTTCAATAAATAACATCTGCATAGAAGTGCTCTTCTGTGTTTTAAACACAAGGGGGCAGAGTCTGAAAATCACCATATAAAAAACGACAACAAAAAAAGGTGTCAGCATCATGTAATGGACAAGAAAAAAAATAAGTACACAATGTGATTCTTTCCCGGAGCCGAATGAATCATCGGACAATCTTTTTGTGACACGTTTATAGCGCATTGTCGTTTCCAGCCTTACCTCCTTTCATTTCCCAGACCAGTCTTCAGGTGCTACAGTCAAAAACACCCAACGCCTGCCACAGCTGATAACAGGGAGGACTATACGTACACCAGACTATTTCGAGATGTGTGTGTGTGTGTGTGCGTGTGAGTGTATGTAGTGTTGCGAACGTCAAGTGCAATTCCAAGAATACTTACTCCACTCATGTACTTCAGTGTTTTACCTATTGACGGTGTCGTCCGCTGTTCTTAGTGCTGCTTCTAAACGGTCCTTAGAGTAGACAGTGTGTGTGTTCACGTGAAAACGCTGTACATAATGATTCAGTGGTGCCATGACAAACAGGTTTTTCAGCGGACTCCTGGACAACAGGAGTCCCTGCTGGTATTTGCTGGCTCGACTACTGTTCTACTACTTCTGTTACTTGTTTTGGGTCAGGGGTCCCAAAACAAAGGTCACTGGGTACTTGATTGCTATCACCGGATATTTTGAATGCCGTCATTCCCTCAGTTACTTGAGGGCTGAGCTCTAAGTGTTCAACGTAAAAGCCATTAGATAAAAAAAGCCAACCCAGTCTCCAGGACCATCACGGTACCGTTCAGTCAGATTTCAAAGATTTTCAAAGATTTCAAATGACACAGTGAATCCAACAAGTTGTGTTGAAAATGCATATAAATAGTGACATAAAGTACTGGTGAGCTGAACTGGGGTCTTATTCCCAACTCCTTGTTAGTGGCTCTTTGTATTATGTACCACAGGATATCCTAGAGTGACAGGTCATGGCTTTGTTTGAACAGTAGGAGTGGAGACATTTTTCCATATAAATAGAAAAGCTGCGTATGTGACAGACGAGTACGTACAGTCAAGAAAGTGTGCAATATGAGAAACATGTGAGAGGGGTTTCAGTGCCTATTTTACGTACGAGTCGTGAACTCATGAGATGTATCTAATCACAGTGACTGCGGGTCAGAGGTTCACGTGTTTTGTGCCTTGTGAGCGGCGTGGAACGTAGTCTACCAGGCACCAGAGAGTCTCGCGTACCTCCCACCTGAACAGTGTCAAGACAGAGTCAGTGAAAAAATATTACATAAGTTATAGAAGCGAGCTTAAAAATGTATAATTTGGTTAAAGCGACAGTAAAGAGATAAGTAGTTTTTGTAGTTTGAAAGCAGACTTCAGAGGCCTGGGCACAAAACCATATGCAATGTCCACATATGTTGAATTTCCTATAATAAATGTACATATGAGTTAAAAACACACACACATGTATACTGACTGTATGTCACCTGTATAGTGATATATTAATATTATCACTACATGAAAAACCCCATAAAGCACACTGCATTTATTTGTACTGAAATGTGCATATACTGTGTATAAATGCAGTATGATATGATAAAACCATATTATTAAAGAAGTAAAATGTGTACATGTATATATATTACTTTTTTTTCTTGTGCTATATAAAGAAATGTGCCATTTCCATATGTTAGTAATATGTTCATACACTGTATCTTCATACATGCAGTACATGTCATGATGTTGTGTATGTTTTCAGCTCGTATGTACATTTATTTCAATTATTTACGTTACCTGTATAGCCTTTTTCAGACTTGAACACTTATAAACTGAGTATTAACATTTTCAGGCGGTTGATGCAGAGGGAGACTGTCCAGAAAATGTCCATAACATCGAGGCAAGGGGTGGAGCAAGGGGTGGTGCAAGGGGTGGAGCAAGCTGGAAGCAGGACATTCATCCGTCCACTTGCTGTCAGTTTTCTAGAGATTTTCCTCACTTATTTGACTTTGAGGTGACAGGAAAAGTTACAAGATTAAAATGTACACAGTCACATTCGTATTTTTACTGGCGATGCACAGAGTTTTTTTTTTCTTTTGTTGTTCAGACAAAGTTCAAAGTCTGAACTGCCACTGAAACCAAATCTTGGTTCAGTCAATGTATTGCTGCAGACACCAGGGGGTGCTGTTGTGACGTGAACCCTGGTCTAACCTCTGACGTTGAACAAACCATTCCACCAGAGCGGAACAGCTGTTTTGTTTGTTGCTTATCATGTACTGTATATGTTTGCCAAAGTATTAAAAATGTTTAACATATTCTATAATATTTTATATAACTTCCTTGTGCCAGAAATCCTTTTGCAAATGCATTGTACGCTGTTGGAAAGGCAATCTTAAAAATATATCTATATATATATATATATATATATATACATATGTATATATATATAAATATAGATATATATATACATATGTTTATATATATATATGGATATATATATAGATATATCTACATATATATATTGATTTGCACAGAAACGTCACCTCACTAATGACAGTGGTCACATGTTTGTGGTTTAATCACAAACAGGAATCATTCAACAGTTACTACAGTGAGCCTTGATGCTGCATGAAGAAGCACAGTTTCACTGAAACTACCAAAGGCTTTCATGAACATGGCTATTCAAAAGAGCTAACTATCAAATGTTGCTTTCATCTTATTTCGGGTACACTGAAAATTTGAATGTCCACATCTTAAAACACTTTTTCTTCCAAACTTGTTTACAGGGGAAGGCCTTTGCTATTGTTTACACATAGGACTCTACCTGTACTATAAAGTTGCGTGGTGTGTATCTGTACCGATATAATCTTATCTGTGTACTGTCGATGTAAATCAGAGTACGATGTGGTTGACATCTGAAATAAAGTTGATCGAAGACCTTGAACAAAAGTGTTTATTTGTGGTGTGTTAAACATAAACAACAACAGAGGGAAATAATGAACCCAGAAAACATGACATGAATATTTTGGACCCAAAGATCCCGAACAAGTTAGTGCAAAGACAAAAATTAGGCACTGATTTTGATGCAATTGAGGCGAGTGATCATCAAAATGACTCCAAAGCTGCTGAATCACTACAGGCCAAAGTGCAACATCCACAATAAAAAGTCAACATGTAAAATATATGAACACGTTTTTGTTCCACACAATTTACTGGCCGTATGTTTTTAAATCCCATTGTCTGGAGTTTCTTCTCCTTCTTTTTTCTTTTCTATTACTTTTGGTCCATATTGCTGGGGTTGAGATTTTGGTCTTTGACCATCAGTTTTCTTCAAGACTTAATAAGTCGGAGTCTATGAGATTTTGCTGAAACAGCGCCTCCTGCAGCCTGGCCAGAGCCACCAGTGGATTCTCTTTGATGGTGGGTTCATGTTGGGAAGACATTTTAGATATGTAGCCCTGATCTGATCCACTGTTTGGACCCTTTCCACTGTGGCCCAGAACCTCCTCTTCCTCGACCTCTACAGGCAGAGAGCAGCTGATGGAGGACACGGATGAAGGCAAATTTTCACCCTGCATGTTTGTGAATGAGGATTCTGAAGGGTTTGAGCCAAGAGAGTCCTGTAGGGCCGACCTACTCGGGTACAAATGAGCCGAAATTTGACTTGAGGGCGCCAGTGAATCATCTTCGTCATCCTCATTGGGAATTTGAAGTGGTCCTTCCTCCACAGAAAGCCAGTATGGTCTTTGTGAAGGAGGACAGTTCACCGCAGACTGGACCGTGTAGACTGATTCAGGACTGCGAGGATACATGTGATCCGATCTCCCTTCAGCTCGGTTCGATGGATACGGCAGCTTGTACTCGGGGTTTAAGATTGGCGTAATCTCTGCCACCGATGACGGCGAGTGCTGTGGATTCAGTTCAGGTGTGAGGACGTGAATGCTGGTGTCATTTTCAGAGATTTCTACCTCGTGCACGTAGACGGGAGGGCCATTTCTGATCAGAGGAACACACTGAAGCACTGGAGGGATGGGAAGCGGATCAACGAGCCTGTCGGCCTCAGTCAGGACCTCCTCCTCACAACCCACACACTCCTTCTCAAACCAGTCACAATTTTCCAGCTGGTAGGCCTGGAAAGTTTCAATGGCGTCCTTCAGGGCTCTGCCCGAGGGACAGTTGAAATACTCGTCCCCGCCGATGCCCTGGACATGTTTGACGTGATCTGGCTGATACTTCTCAGTGTCTAGGAGGCGGAAGTACAGCTCCTCGAAATGCTTCATCAGCTTGTATTTGACAGCGACGTCAAAAACTGAGGGTATGTCTTGAACGCTGCTGATGTCATCGAAGTAAGCCACCATGTACTTGCCAAGCATGCCCGCCTGGTGCATGTCTGGCAGGAAAAGGTGGAGGAAGGGGATGAGCATATCGTCTGTGGGGGAGAGGAGGTCCTCCCTCAGTGTCACCTGACCTTGACCACACAAGGCCCTCCATTTTGCCTGGACTCCACGCGAGCACAGCACCAGAACTTTGTCGGAGGGGTTTTTCAGCTGTTGCCGCTGCCACTCGAGCCAGCGTAGGCGACCCATCACGCCGACCATGGTGGTGTCCAGCAAATCTACAACCACTTTGGCGCCACACTTGTCCTGGAGGAAGGCACAGAGCTTTAGCACTATGTCCCTGTAGAGGTAGTGGTCTTGGGAGTAGATGACCAACACTTTGGGAGGTGGAGGTTGCTGCACTTGTGGTGGTGGCTTCAGTTCTACATGAACACCCGGTTTGCCTGAAAATGCAAGGAGGGCATCACCAATAGCAACCATGACTCACAAACATGTTTTGAGGTTAGAAGTCAATCAGTACGTTTCCATGCACAGTTAAGTCGCACCATGACTACGCCATTTTTTTACGTACTGAAAGACAATAGTACAGTGCATTGTAGTTACTAACCTTGCTTCCTGCAGAAGATGCACATATTTACTGCCACTGTAATTATCAGTACCACTCCCAGGATGACAAATGTGTACACGAGAACATTTGTGGGAGGCGGGTCAGGTTTTGCTGCAAACAGAAAATCACGTTGAGAATGCAAATATTACTATCGCTGCATCCGAGGTTTAGTGTCGTAGCGGAGTTTAGCAGTTCTCCTCCTGTAAGTACATTGTTTTATATTCTGTATTTCCCGTGCTGTGTTTTGTTTTTTTTGTTTTTTTTGTAAATGAACTGTAATTAACGAGCTATCTTGGCCATGTCTGCATCATAAATCAATCAACTACTCAAGGGATTTACGGGTTAAATAATAATCAAATAAATCATGGGATTAAGGGATGTGTAGTTCCTTCACTCTTAAAATAATGAAGTACCCTTTTTTTTTTTGTTTTCCACTCTGAATCAGCCTCGTTCCAGGCTTCAGTCTTTTTTAAGCTCTCAATGGAGAAAAGGTAAGGGAAATTTACATAAAAGTGGGCGGTCATTACCACTCTGTACAAACCAGTATGTTGGGTTTTTCCCCCAGCATTTATACATCTTGATAATCTGTCAGTTATCTAATCTTTCCTGGTTGTTTTTCAATCATCTATTGTCTCACACTTCCTCTTTACTTGCTTCCAAGTAAAAACAGGCGGAGGAGGGGTAAGAACGCGAGGAACGTGGAGAACAGGTGGAGTTCTTTCCTCTTCTCTTTCCCTCTTACTGGGAACTGCAATTGAAAGCCTGCGGCAACTGTCAACTTTTATGAAATGACCAAAATTGGGAAATGCTAGCAGTTTGGAGGTTGAACGTGGAGCTATGTTGTATTGGTAAAACTAAAAGGAAAGTTCAGTCATTCATGATGCTGATATTCCACATTAGCCAACATACCACGACAAATATCCAGAGTTCCTTTCTTTCGGACACAGTCCTGGCCACATTGTGGGAAAAAAGGTTTGATCTGCAGTGGAGAGGAAGTTGTGTTAACATCAAGGTTGGATATGAGGGGGATTGTGAAAAAAATACTCTCAACCTGGCAGAAAAGATTTACCTCAACGTGAAACTGGCAGCAGGATCTCGGCCATTTATCGAGGCTGAATGTCACATTCAGAGTCGTGTGATTGTCCTTGGAAAAAAAGAGAGAGAAGTGAATGTAAGTAAGAACACATATGTATTATTTTGACATAACAAGCACTTCAAAAAGTGAGGTTGCATGAGGTACAGCCACTTTATCTTGCTGAAGTTTCTGTTGCCTTGTAAACTGCTCACACCAAACCCCAGAGAGAAAATCTGTGATTTTAAGACCAGAGATCCACTGTTGTCTGTATCAGTTAGATCATATGTGTTATTTTGTGACTCTAAACTTAACAAACGAGGCAGCAGAAGGGCAGCAAGTCCTGTGTTCATGCGTTTATTTTCACAATTGATTCATCTCTCATTTATTATCGTTTGGGCCACCGAATGTCAACCAGTGTTCTTCAAAATGAAAAATACAGACCTCAAAATGACAATGTTTTGTCTACAAACCATAATAATTCAGTCTTAATGATTTTTTTTGTGTGATTTTGAGCAAAAAAAAACAACCCAGAAAATATTTATTTTTCTGGGTTTACACATTTCACATATTTGGAAAAACAAAGAGAATGGTGTTAATCGCCTTTTTCTTAATGGGTTTACAAATCCCAAATATCGCTGCTAAATTTAGTGGGAAAAGGCTGCAGAGATGACATAAAGCAGTGCTATGAAGTTCCTGTTATTCATGAGGGAAAACACCGTGACACACCAGGGACTGCATTGTAGGAATGTGTGATGTGTGAGCTGCAAGTGTGCAGTTCAAGTACTCAGTAGAATGTAATGAAAAATCTGTTCTACAATCAGCAGAGATATGCTGCAGGAAACAGTATTTGCATTAAAAGAAAAAAAAAAAAAGAGAACTGGGGTAAAAACTAGGCTAAGTTACAAAACACAGGATGCTTTAATGAGCAGCTTCAGTCATAATGTTCTAGGTCACATCACTGAAAAGGAAACTGCTATTGCACAAGTACTCACGACAACAGGAACTTACCCTGTACACATGCTGCACATGGAAAGTGGAACATCTGACAATAACCAGGTATTCGTCACACAGGCTGTCGGGACTGAAGCCGACGGCCAGAACAAATCTTCCCTTCACTGTGGGGATTGTAGCCAGACTGATGTTGGCCTCCCACTGACTTCCTGCAGCACAGCAATGACAACAAGTTTGGAAATGGTTCATGTTTTACTCTTATGCTCTCTCTCTCTTACACTGGAATTTAGGCTGCCAGCCAGAAACTCACCTCTCTCAATGCAAAACTGGGTCTTCTGCATTGAGGAATCTTGACAATCTGAGAGAAGGAGAAGAAGATAATCTGTCAAAGTCAAGTCTAGAGGACCGACAGTTAAGACGAAAACAGGTGAACTGGTTTCCTCATTTCACCTGAAACTATTATGAAATCTTAGAAACTGTCCGACATCGTATTTTTGTTTACAGACAGCTGAACACTCCCTTACTGTATACCCAGTTAGGCTTAATTAGCTGGGTCAGTGATTGCCAACCACTGTATACACCATCCAACTTGTCGTTGCACACCATACACCTCGTATCCACTTAAACCCATCAGCTTGAAAGGGTTTACCACAATTTAAAAATCATATTGAAAAAAATCTAAATATGTTGGTTTGTGCTTCAAGCTGAGGCTAGTTCTTCCATTTAAAGCACTCATAACTCTGTATTAGTCCTTGTTTGAGCCTCATATTAATTATTGTAATGTGCATGGTGTAACACTTTTCCTAGTTATTTACATGGTCTAAGGTAAATGCTGCTTCTACAGCTACCGACCTCTGAAACTTACTGAATGTAATAATTTCCATAATGCTCGTACACAGAAACTTGACCCAAACACAGACAGTTTTGTCTGTAACTCACCTGGAACAATGACTTCCTTGCTGACATCATAGTTGCTGTGGAGCAGCTCAGGTTTGGGGATGTTGAATACAGAGATCAGGTATCTCTGACCAGGCTCCAACACCACCATGTTAGCTGAGAACGACCACTGAAGACACAAAACAGCAGTTTCAAAGGGGTGTTGCTGTGACACTGGTCATTCAAATTTATTCTTTTAATCCAATTAGGCATGGTACCATGTGAAAATTCATCACATGACTACCTAAACAAAATCATTGTAATTCATGATATTGCAATCACTGTCAAAATCTGCTTTAAACTCTTAAAATGGCTCTAAGATGCACTCACATATCTTGGATTGTCTTGTCATCACAGATAGGACACAAGTTTTTTTGGTGAACATATTAAAGTGGAAAACTAGAATAATTGACTGACTGGAAAGATGACTGGCATCCTCACCCCACTTACAAGCATGTTCAGGTCAGCAAGTCTACAATTTTACAATTTTCTCAATTCATGATTACACCAATAATAGAAATGCACTACAATCAACTTACTGTGGTGCTTTTCCTAATGATGTGTGAATTGTGTCCACAGCAGTTAATGAACAAACTTGGTTTTAATTAAAAACATTCAGCCGTAATGTTCTAATCTGAGATCAGTAAAGAGGTAGCATCAAGCTTCAAACACTTCCTTGGTTATCTCAAAATGTCCTCAGGCCTCCAGTGTGCTCTGGGTTTACTCCAGGATCTCTATTCCTTGGACTTTAGATGCATCCATGTAAAACAAACCTCAACCCTACATATAAGAACTCAAATTTTACAGTCACTACTTAAAGCTCACAACCAAGAGGGAGGTGATAAGATGCTTAATTCAAATCACTGCAAAAAAAAAACAGGATCAGAAATAGAATCTAAAATTTGAAATCACTTGTATAGTCACTCACCTTCTCCCCTGATGGACTTCTCATTGGGAGTGTGCCCTGGAAAGAATAGCGGATACACAGGTTCTGATTGGTGGACATCACCAGGACCTGAAGCTCTGTGGCCTTCAGGTAACGAATGCTGCCTGAGGAGACACACAGCAGAAGTCACATCCAGTCTGGATTCAACTCAAATTTGTATGACAATTAATTTGTAACGGACATTTTAACTATGTACCAATATCCCTGCTATTAGCTGCATCTTTAGATCACACCATTCTTCCTTGTTAAAACACTACTACGGTACATGAGATTATAAAAGTGGTGTATGGGTAAAGTTCACTTTTAAAGAATCACTAGAAATGTCACACTGAAGGCACAGAGGTTAAAGAGTAAGGGTTTTTTAAGTGTGGTTCTAGGAGGATGTGACACACTGTCTGCAGTGGTTTCACTGAACATCCTGAGAAATGGAAGCATAAACACAGCTGCCACTTCACTAAAGGCATATCTACTAAAATCTACACCTGCTTTAGTTACTGACAGCTGAAAAGTGAAGTTAAGTGACGTAAACTACTCATCATTTTCCATAGAGAAAATCAGTATTTTTAGCTTGCAAGCGCATGGAGGTGGCTTGTATTTTTGGCAAGTTTGTGTCACTTGTGTAAATCCGGTTAAGTCATGTAGGCAGTAGTGGATTAACAACTGACTTTCTGAATGGACTTTGGTGTAGGACAGTGAGCATTTTATCAAGTGACACATACTTTCTGATTATGAACATTATATTCCATTATTTCACATTCCATTTCAGCCAATACATGTACAAAAAAATCTGATAGGCTGATTAATACTGTAAATCAATATTCTTTTGCCATGGTTTCACATATACAGTACTATGTAATTATATCACGCCAAACTAACTCACCATCGTCCTTTATCTTCCAGTTGGCGGCCAGGACAGGCTGCAGGTGTCCTGCCTCGTCCTGCCTAGTTTCCACTGACACCTGCAGCTCATCTGGACTGCCGGGAGTGTAGTCATTCATATCCAGCCACCTAATGTCCAAACAGTTACCTACACACACACAAACACACACATGTTTGCACAGATATTCGTCCAACAACACTGCAATGAATTCCACTCATTTGGGACAGCCTAAACAAAGCAGTTTCCCTCACTTTAACCACTGGTTTGGACTTTTTTGCTTATTGTACCCAAAATGTCAGACAATGACATTTCAATACTTAGAACTTTCAATATCTAGCAGTAATTAACAATTTATTGGATGTTAACGAAGTATATTAACAGTTTATTAACAGTTTAATCCTGAATTTAAGCAAACCACAAATCAAATCAAAAGAAATTAGGTTTTGACTTATTATGATCAGGTTTTGGTCTCCATGAAGACTACTGGTCCTGACAAGGTGAGTGTTTGTGACAGTAAAGGTTCTAACTGAATACTGTCAGACAGCTGTAAAACCTCTGACTTTTTCATTCACATTAGATCATGCAAGCATTATTCATTATTCATGATGTTTTTCTTCATTTTTACGTAGCAATAAAACAAATGACACTTAACGTAAACGATTTCTTCTCCATGCAGAGTAGAATTACGTGAAATACTTACTGGTATTGACAGTGCAATTCAAATCCTGTGACAGAAACACACAAACAACAAAGAAAATTAGAATTTATTTTAACATGTTGTTCAGCCTGTTTTCCAATCTTTTACAGGTTGACACAGGTTTTAAATTTTTAAAACAGCAAAAGACAATGAAATTAAACTTAGTGGATTTAATGTTGTTCATACTCTATAACTTAAAAAGTAAATGTAAAAACATGCTAATAAGAAGAATATCTTTCCTTAAATAGCTACATAAAATGCAGCTAAAAGTGCTGGACAATATGATAGATAGATAGATAGGTAGGTAGGTAGGTAGGTAGGTAGGTAGGTAGATAGATAGATAGATAGATAGATAGATAGATAGATAGATAGATAGATAGATAGATAGATAGATAGATAGATAGATAGATAGATAGATAGATAGATAGATAGAGATAGATAGATAGATAGATAGATAGATAGATAGATAGATAGATAGATAGATAGATAGATAGTTGTAGTTGGTGTTCCATGTTTTCATTTAGCAGCTACATTCATGCCATAGCTTACCTGTCGGGGGCAGCTGAGTGGCGGCCATGTTAGAACCGTCACCGCGGACGAAAGTGACGCACACTGAAGCAGCGGCAGCAACAGCAGAATTCCATTGATAAACATCCCCGCTGTGTCTCTGTCACACTAAAGCTGACTGAGATAAAGTCCCGCCATTAATAAAATTACAGAGAGATGTTTTACGTGTAGGGATAAGCAGCGTGTAGAGGCACTGACTGACTAACTTGGTGTAGACTAATGATAAACTTCCTGTTCCTCGGAATTCACCTACCTACCTGTTACGGTAAATCATCGCATGGTGCATTCATGTCACCTGGGAAAATGTAGAACTACTCTGTTGGCTCTGGATGCTCCTGATATGATACTGTTAGTTGTTTATAAAAACAAATAATACCGAATCCCCAAATACTGACCATGATTATGTTTGTATACGTGCATAATAACACTAAAATAACACTTTGCACCATCTAGCACTATTGTGGTTCTCCACACAGATAAACCAGCCAGACACTGCATTTCACACTCTGAAGCTAAACACACTTTGGACCTGCACAACTCCACACACTTGTTGACCATAGTTACTGTATGTGCCTGGGACAGGGAAAGGTGAGTGTAGAGAACAATCTGCAGTCTCACCATTGGATGTCACTAATTCTCACACACTGGACCTACACCTACATCTCTCTCTCTCACACACACACACACACACACACACACAGAATTATTAGACTGCAACATACTGTCACCACATTAGACCAAAAATAAGCCTTCAAGTCATCTTATCAATGGTATCATTCCCAGCAGATAAGTGAAAATTCTTAGCAGCAATACAAACATTTTTGTGACTTAAACTGAGTATTATAGTATAGTGAGTATCAACGTTAACATCAATGAAGCTGAAACAGCCTGTCTGTGTTTCAACAGTAAAGAGCATTTTCCCCACAGACAATAAAAGCACCAGCTACTGTTCTCATTGTGTGGGCAACATAACTTCAAAGTTGTCTCCTCGCTCTGTTATCTTCACCACGATCACAGAAATCGTGGCTGCACAGAGAAAAATGTTTGTACACTCCACTTACAGTTACACTCATTCAAAGGCAGAACTTATCACCAGTCATAGTTAAAACTTTATTTTGAAAATATTATAAATGTATTTTCTCCACAACTTACAACAAGTTTCTCATTGAGACTTTTGCAGGAGGAAGCACATCAATGCATTGTGGCACATTCACCATCAGGTGGCACAAAAAGACAAAGAACTACAGACACCACTGAACAGGGTTCTTGTTCCTCTAAGGCAGTGTTTCTCAAACCTTTTCAGATCAAGGACCACTTAACCCTTAAATAAAAACAGTCACGGACCACCTACCTCAAAATAGCCCCAAAGCAATATGCCAACTTCAACAGCTCACAAATTACAACCTCCTAAAATGAACTATTTGATTTGATATTGAAAACAACACGTACGTATATGTCGCAGGCAGCAAACACTGAAATTAAAACACTGACATTTTAAATGATATGTTTCTTGCTCGCAGACCACTAGGGGTCACTCACCACACTTTGAGAAAGGCTGCTCTAAGGTCATGTACTTTTGTGCATTACAATAATAAGTGACAACAAATCAACCATGTCCATTCAAAAGGTCAAATTATGACCCTGTTGTGGTTGATTAGTAGTTCTTGATAGCATGACGTCACCTTTTTACATGGATTACAGCATACAGAGTCTACTAATGCTGCTTCAGACACATAACAATTGTTATGACCATTTTTATGTACATTTGTATTCATATTTTTACTATTTCCATTCCTATTTACATGTGACGTGACTTTTGCCGATTTATCCTTGTAGAAGAATTTGTAATGAACACGGATTCGTTGACTTTTCACAGTCACACTGGAACATACTTTGCCATTCACCCATTCACTGACACTTTCATACAGCTCGCCTATGTCCATCTTTTGTACTGATGCACATGCTGGCAGCACAGGAATTGAACCCACAGCCTTTGAGTATAAAGACAACTTGCTCTACCACTGAGCTACCATAAATTAGACATGTTTCATTGATAATAAAATGGGTATTCACTCATTTTCTACCATGTAATACTCCCCATGAGGGTCACGGGGGGCTGGAGCCAATCCCATCTGACATAGGGTGAAGGTCACCAGTCCATCATACGAACAACCATTCACACTGGTCAATAAAGAGTGTCAAATTAACCCAATCTACATTATTTTTGGGCTGTGGCAGTTACCAGAACATGGAAACTCCACATAGAAAGGCTCTCTTTTCAAAAATATTTTGTCAGCCGAATGGACCAACCACTAATAAATCAAAGAGAAGGTGTCTTACACCTGGACATGACAGTTTAATCCATTACATCTAATTTAAAGCACCCCCAGCCTGCAGAGACTGTACTCTACCATGAAAGCCAATCACCGGTGAGTGAAAGCTGAGTAATGGTCATGGAGCAGTGTGCTGCAGCAGAGAGAGAGCTTCTCCATGGAGGCATGAGCTACAGAACGCTGGCTGGCTCACATCAAATGAGGACAGCGTGTCTGCGATGTCTACGATGAGGGCGGCCCCCAGTGAGTCCAGGTGTGTGTCTGCAGATGTTTTCAGGTGGAGATTAGACCCACCGACGATAATAAGAGGATTCTTTTCCTGAGCGGGTGGACAGTCAGACAACATGTGGAGGTAGTGTGACACGAGGAGGACGCTGTCGTGTGCATGACGGGCTTCTTATCACAGGTCAGTGTGGTAACTAGAAATGCTGGATGATGACTTGTCAAACAGAATCATCACCACAAGACATTATTCGTTGTCCATGTTGTGGAGGAGGGCACTCTAAAGGTCACTACTGTATATCCTCAGCTCCCATCTATTTCCACTCTCGCCCTGCGTTAGTTTATACATCTCACCTATTTATTTCCCCTTTATCTATGACCTAGATGAAGATAATTGAGCTCCTTAAATAACATCCTCCCACCGCAGATGGAAAAAGTAAAGAGCTTTCAGTTTCCGCTCATGAAAGGAGTACGTGGGTGAAAATGGTGGTCTGACGTTTCCCTTTAATGGAAGCCTGTGTTGTTGAGTGGCACTTACAACAAACGGAGAGCACTCTGACATCAGCACGAGTGTTGTTTTCATTCTGCCGGAACCTCGTCAGAGTATCGCTGCAGAAATGAACACATGATAAATAAATAAATAAATAAATGAATGAATAAATGAATAAATAAATAAATAAATAAATAAATAAATAATGAAATTTCTTATAGATTGATCTCTCTTCTGATGATCGGTGTCAGAGTGGAGGTACAAAAAAGATGCATCAGATTTAGCCCCATACATTAATCACATTAATCATGTCAGATTAAACATCCAATCAATACATTTTGCTTATGAAATAATTTTTACACTGCAAAAACTGATTTTCAATTAAGTAAAATAATCCTCATGCTCATGTTTTTTCTTTGCCTGAAAAGAAAAATAATCTTCTGCACTATAAAAATGTTTAGCAAATTGAAAATATCAAGATAAAATATTATACCTTGTATTAAGTTTGGGTTAAATACAGAAGTCAAATTCACTATCGGAGACTGATGTGTGAGCAAATGTAAGAAATTCTAAGGTATATATTGTTAAAGTCAGAGTCATCACGTAAAGGATGAATTATGAATTATAACAGATTTCAGTCCAGATCTGGCCCTTCCGGCAATCGAGGGTGCCTTTTTGCAAAGCACGGGACCCCTTTCATTTTGTACACATGTCAGCTTTTTTTTTTTTTTTCAATAGTTTCATGTGTCATGTCAACATTTGCTGACCCCCCAATTCGAGGGGTCAGCAGTGGTGTGGAACAATTTCGCTCACAGTTTGAGACCAAACAATGCATTTATTTTTTTCAACATAATGACGGCATCCCCTTGTCCCCTTTTATATTGAATAAGAAAACCTTTAAATGGTGTGGAATGTATTTCAATTTCATCTTTGCTCTGAACATGACCTAGAGTTTTCATATAACATACAACAGGTCCTTGAAATCCTTGAAAGTTTGAGAATTTGGCAAAAAAGCTTTTGAAAATTGCCTTAAATAGACATGCAAATTACATCATGCGTGGAAAATGCAAATTTCAAGATCTCTGACTGACCAAAGAAAAATACAAAGACTCACTTGCCCAAGATCCCAAGGACAATAAAAGTGGGCACAATGGCATGCTGTGTCAGCACATTTGGTCTTTGAATTTGAGGGAATTGGTCCTGGTAAGTCCTTGAATTTGTCAACCAAGGTGTGAGTGAGAACCCTGTATTGTACTGTAAGTAATGATTTTCTCTAAATCTCTCTTCACACTTTCAGCCGCTCGCTGATGAAAATAGCTTTGCTTTTTCTTCACATGTGACACCACCGAATGCCAAGGAAAACAGTTAAATCTCACCCGCCTCCAGGAGGAACATTTCTGCTGTGGTAATTTATGTCTTGTCATTAGAGAGAATGGTCACGCTGCAGAAATAAACTAACTCTGCGTGACCTACTGTATATGCTGTGACATGACACACACAAGCTGCCAGTGATGTTGAAAACTATCAACAAGGCCACAGATTATCTGGAAAAAGTGAGGGAGGTTGTTCCCTTTTTAGGCCGAGCTTATCTCTTACAGTGAACAGAGCACATTCCAGTGACAGAGGACAACCTGAGGAGTGCACTCTCAGACTCAGATTATTAATGTCAGAATTCTGATATTTACATCGTGAGACAGGACGCGTAAATATACGTGGCGGTGATAATGTAATCTGTCATATTCCATAACAGCCACAATCACACATGCTTTTATTAGAAACTGGATAAAGTGGCAGTCTGACACTGGCACAGTACTTGTGTGTTATCTTCGTTTTTCCAGTTTCTGGCTGAGTCCAGGCCGATTATTAGGTCAGAGAGTTTACAGAGAAATCAATAATGGCCCTTCAGTCATTGATTTAATACCTACATGTATATATTTATAACCCAATTACAAAATATGTTTGACACAAACATTTTGGACAGTTTTTTCACACTGAAAGTCATTTTCAGATGTTTATTAGTGCTTGTCTCCAAAGAGCACACAAATATACAATATATTTCCATAGTTTTGTGGCTTATAGGTCGGTCAGTCAGTCAGTCATCATCTACCACTTTATGCTCCAGCTACATCGGGCAATAGGCGGGGTACACCCTGGACAGTTCGCCAGACCACAGGAGACAAACCACCATTCACTCTCACACTGACTCCTATGGTCAATTTAGAGTGTCCAATTTACCTAATGCCCACGTTGCATGTTTTTGGACTGTGGGAGGAAGCCGGAGAACCCGGAGAGAACCCACACACACACAGGGAGAACATGCAAACTCCATGCAGAAAGGCCCTTGTTCCAACCGGGGCTTGAACCACTACACCACCGTGTGGCCCAGGCTTATAGGTATTAATTTATTTTTATTTTAATTAAGAGAAAGTGTTAACTTGTGCAAGCATCTGTCCAATGTTTTTCCAGAAGAGTTCAGAGTGCAGAACAGGGTTCCCACACCTTGGTTGACTTTAATTTCAAGGACCTCTCAGAAACGATTCCCTCAAATTCAAGGACCAAATGTGCTGGCAAAGCATCTGGCCAAGTGATACATCCGCTAACAATGTCTTACACTGGCTAATAATGGCTAACAATGCCCAACACTGGCTAATAATGGCTAACAATGGCCAACAATGGCTTACATTGGCTAACACTGGCTAATAATGACTAACAATGCCTAACACTGGCTAATAATGGCTAACAATGGCCAACAAAGGCTAACAATGCCTAGCACTGGCTAATAATGGCTTACACTGCCTAACACTGGCTAATAATGGCTAACACTGGCTAACAATGCCTAGCACTGGCTAATAATGGCTAACACTGGCTAACAATGCCCAAGATATGTTTGCGTTTCTGACTTCTCTACTGGAACACAGTGAATTCGGGAGTAGCGTGACTCCAAGGTCTGATATAAATGGAACGCAGCGTAACAGTGTGTTCACTGAATGAAGAAGACAAACTGTACATTTCAATATGCTGTGAGTGGGCACTCAGGGAGAAAAGATCCACCAGTTTACAAAGCAAACTACATCTAAACTACTATCTCTCAGATTGAGAGCCAGTCTTTTCACTACAGAAACACAGATTAGTTCTTCAAAAGAACTTTGTCTAAACTTTATGAGTTTGTGCCGCGACAGAGGGAAATAGGAAAGTAAATAAACCCCTCAGGAAATCCTCTCATCCATCTAGCATCTTTGCAGAGTGATCCAGAGAGAAGTGGATTCTGGTCTCAGTGCAGCTCATGTTCCACTCACGCGCCATGTTTACAGCTCATGGAATCAGTAAGTGTACCGGCTTGTTACGTAAAGAGAGGAACGCCAGACGGGCTGCAGGCCTCACAGCTATGAAGTTATTTAACTGACTTACTGATCCTGCACATGTTCCATCCTGAGGTAGTTTATCACACCTGGAGCACAGGAATTAAACATATAATGACAAGTCCCGTATAAAGTACCTAAAAGGGATACTTGAGTAACAGTACAAGTATCTTACCAGAAAATGACTTTGGTAGAAGTCACTTTTTTAAAATATTACTTAAGTAAAAGTCTTAAAGTATATGACATTTGCTGTGTCTGCTAGTCTCTATGTGTCATTGAGCGAGTGCAAGTGAATGGGTGAATGGCAAAACTGTAGTGTAAAGTAGCTCATCAGGACGAAAAAAAGCTTTATATAAATACAGACCATAATATTAATTCTTCTTCTTCTGATTTCATTTGTTTGTAACGAGTAACAAAGATAGTAAGAGGAAATGTAGTGGAGTAAAAGTTGCAAGAAATATGAATAAAAACATAAAGTATAGATACGTGAATTTTGTACAGTAACAAAGTGTTTGTGCATTTGTTACATTACAACACTGATAATGACGATGATGATATGACTCCACTTACATTTTCAGATTGCACAAATTCCTTATCTCCTGTACAGTATACTCTTATTTTCTTTATTTTCCTCTGATATTTATTTGTTTTTTGTATTATTTTTTTGACCAGAACAAATTTCTCGTATTGTGTAAGCCTATGGTTCTCAAAGCTTCAAGCAAGCTTCCTCTGGTGGTATAACACCGCAACACATACTGATCTGCAGCAGTTTAATTGTTCAAACATGTTAACATAACATATGCATGCATGTTCTTGGTTTAAAATACTGGAGCAAAATGAGTAAAATTGCTGTGTAAAAAGTAATCAATTTGCTACAAGAGTAAAGAGCTCATTACACTCTTATCACCTTGACAAACTGAGTCACAATAAAAAGTGTGGAGAGGAGGAGGAGGAGTAAGAGTGGGCTGTAACAACGAAGTCCAGCCTCCTGAAAAGCCTCCCACCCTCTGCTCAGACAGCAGCTCCTGTCTTCTCTGGCTCTCTCTCGCTCCTCTGCTCCTCACAGCGATGACCGCTGAGTCACATTTCTGTGCTGGAGACTAAAGATTGAGAGGCTGTTTTGTTTTTTTCCCCACCCACAGTGAACATGAATGAGATCAAGATCGCAGTGCTGGGCAGTGAAGGTGTGGGGAAGTCAGGTGAGTGAATATGTTAATAATAAAACGTATGGCAAATATTAATTAATTATATAAATAATTTGTTGTTTTTAACAGCCATCACCTGTCTTTCTGTGTATGTGCAGCTCTCATCGTCCGCTTCCTCACCAGGCGCTTCATTGGCGAGTATGCCTCCTTCTCAGGTAATTATTTCATTATTATTATTATTATTATTATTATTATTATAATAATATGCTTATAATTATTCTATTATTAACTGTTCCAACACATGTCACATTTGGGGCTCATGTCCAGCAGGATGTCGGATGAAAATTCCTTACATATTTGTCAGCATTGCACGACTGTGTCTCTACTGTCAGCTGTGAACCTCTCCCATAAATAACAGTAGAGTAGAAAAACAAAAAGCTCCAACATGCATTAAGTGAGCAGATGCAGCAAGTGTGTTTTTAAGCAGTAAGAAATAAGAAATATAAATCATTAGATATAAACATGAGGAACCAATTAATCCTGCATGTATTGGTTTACAGCTGTGGGAAGCCATATCTGTAACGCTTAAAATATGATTTTGAGTTGGTGAACAAAAGATAAAGTTTGTAAATTTAATAAAATAAAATATATGCACCAGCAGCTGGACTTTGTCTTTAGTTTTCAATCCCTCGTTCAGCACGATTGAAATAAATGGTGGTTGTTATAACAGCAGTCTCGCGGACATGTTTGTGTCGGGTAATTTAGCCAACTGCTAAATTAAATAGGGAACCTACAGTAAAAAGTAGTTAGATCAACATGTCATGTGGAACTATTTACATACGTTAGGCAGGCCGACTGGGCTGCAGGATCCACCTGGAGCTTCTCGTCGATGGAAGCGTATTGCAGCAGCTTCTGTTGGATGCAGTGAATCTCATAAAAACAGACCTGGAAAAAAAAAAACATAGCCTTTTTAACAATATTTTTTGCAATACACTTCCGTATGTTATCCTGCAGAAAGCATGTGCACGTGTGTGGCGGATGATGACACGATATCACTTAAAGGAATACTTCAGCGATTCGCATTTAGCCTTGTATTACTAGAATAGGGCTAGTATTTTTGAACAATTGTGCTTCCCAACCTCAGTTTCTTCATTCTTTATTTTGTTACGTGCCCACCAGTGACACTTGGTCCGAGGCTTGAAACTGCAACGCTGATTCCGCACTTTTCAGACCCACTCGTAGGTGGACGGGACCTCATCAACAGTTACGCTAACAGGATCAAGTGTCACTGGTGGGCAGTGACAGATCAGTCACCATGTGTAATGAGCAACTAAAAATGTCCCATGTTTATAATTCACTACACCTGATGCATTTATTATAAAGCAGGACTGAATTTGATGAAAAACAAATAAAGTATGCAAATCTGTGCAGCTTTAAACGCTGGTGTTCAAACACCTGCTCAGATTTATTTTACTATTAACTTACTCCTCTTATCAGCTTGCAGCCCGGTTTGTGTTTGATCCATCCATTTGTTATTGAGTGTGCGACAGATCAGTCACCATGTGTTATGAGAAACCCTGCTGAGGTGATTACGTCCTGCAAAGGTTACTCTCGTGCCCGCACGGAGAAATGACTCAGTGCTGGTGTTAGATAATGGCTCAGTATGCCATTGTTGTCCTGCGGGTAATCTAGTTTCATGTGAGCCCTGTTCACTTTCAGCACGTCACTTGTTTTGGCCTCAGACCAGATCAAATCAGAAGAGCCTCTGACCTCAGTTACTGTGATTTACTTTCTGAAACTTACTGGCTTGTTGAAGTATATTTGGATCGCGGATGTTGCACATGCACACGTTGTGTCCACTGCGTGAAACGTGCATGAGCTGAAAGGCTAGAAAAAGTGCAATAAAAAAGTTTAAATGTTGAAAATGCAATTGTTTAAAGGAAATGAACAAAAAAAATAAATAATGACACACCTTTAGTCTGCTTTGCAAAGAAGATTCCATTAAATGTTTTAAAATCAAAATGTTCTTCATCTTGTGTCTCCCGCAGAGTGTGTGTACAGAAAGTGTGTGTCTGTGGACGGGAGGCAGGTGAACCTGGAGCTCTATGACCCCTGCTCTCAGGTGAGTTCAGCAGCAACGGGAATCACACAGAACTTCATCAGAACTCCGTATCACCCAAATTAAAAACCCATTTTGTGGTCCAACTATTACCAACACCTCTGTGACCTCTGGTCAGTTAGCAGCTATACCTAATTATCTTCCTGTTGTCATCATCTGTACAAAAAGTACCAAAGACTCACTGGTATCAAAAAAGAAAACACGGCATTTAATGGAAGCACTGGGCAGATTTTATCCAGGTACACTGTGAGAATAGGTACAAAAACCGACTCCTGCTTTTTTATTTTTGCATATAAACATTCTTGCTGCGTGTGCATAGACAGGGGTCCAGGATGGGGAGGAAAAAATGTTTGTGAATCACTGCTCTACACAAGACTAAGAAACAATTGGTCCTTGTGTGTGTGTGTGGTTAAAATAGGGCCCAGTTAGTGTAAAAGCAAAAACATTTTGATCTTCCATCTTAGTTTGCAGCATGTGGTTGTCCTCAGCTGTACCATCTGACTTAGAGCACAACAATATTAAAGCCATTAAGGTCACCTCGCTGCCACAAAAATTCAATTTATTTCCATTCCTTTATTTACGGCCACCAGAGATACAATTGTGGCCACAAAATCTAACGTTAAAGAAATTGTCTCTGCTCTTAGGCGTGCGAGGGTAACTCTGCGTTACACAACCAGATCCACTGGGCTGATGGTTTCATTCTCGTCTATGACATCAGTGACCGAGCCTCCTTCCTCACTGCCAGAGCCAACGTGCACCTCATCAGAGAGCTTCACCTGGGATCTGCTAAAAGGTACGAATCTGTACTAACTACAAATGGTCTGCATTTATATGGAGCTTTTCTAGTCTTGATGACCACTCAAAGCTGATTCACTCATTCACTTAGCACATCTAAATTATGTGTAGTGTTTTCTTTTCTACCGGCCTCATTGATAAATATAGCTGTGTGTCATCTGCATAACAATGAAAGTGTATGTTGGGCTTTCTAATAATGTTCCCTAAAGGAAGCATACTGTATATAAGTTAAAAAAAGTATTGGCCCAAGCACTGAGCCTTGTGGAACTCCTCAATTAACTAGCTTGGCATGTAGCTTAATAGAGCCGGGAACTGAAACCTCAACCCTTCAGTTGAAAGATGACTTGCTCTACCGCTCACCACTCACCCTGTCATATGACGTTTGTATATTTCCTTGTGTTGTTAAACAATACATCCACTAAGGGGCAGCACAGAGACAACGTAGAGTCATGTTAACAACATGGGACATTTTTAAGACAACTATTTTCCAGTAACGGCAATGCGAGCTAGCATGTGGATAATGTAGATGGTAAAAACATTAGATTCATTAGGAAACGTAGGTCTTTTCACACTGGCCCTTCTAATTTGAATCCTAGTTTGTTTGCTCAATGCACAACTGAACTCTGGTCCGCCTAAAACATACGTCTTGGTTTGCTTCAAGTGAATCAAATGCAGGAAGCGGACTACAATGGTTTCACAGTATGTGTTTCTTTTTACTTTGACATGTGTATCTAACACTAAGCAAAGATATGCATGACAAAAAGACTTTCAGCTCTCTCTCCTCTTCCCACAGGGACGTGGACTCACTTATATTTTTGGTGGGCAACAAACAGGACCTGTGCCACATGAGGGAGGTGCAGCGTGAAGAGGGTCAGCATCTGGCTGCAGAGTTCCAATGCCAGTTCTATGAGCTGTCAGTTGCTGAGCACTACCAGGAGGTAGCGCTCATATTCTCCAAGATGGTGCAAAAGGCCAGCCTGGGCAGCAAATCCAAGGAGCGCCGGAGGCGCCCGAGTGGCTCGAAGTCCATGGTCAAACTCATCAACAACGTGTTTGGCAAGAGGAGGAAGTCAGTGTGAACAGCTGTGGGTCAAAGCTTGGCCCGATCACGTTTCATCATTGATCATTGTTTGTGTTGCTATTGATTAGCACTCAACATACAGTGTGTATGTACATATGTGTTGTAGGGATGTAACAATCCTCCAAATCCTCCATGGTTCTGCTGAGAAAGAGTGTTTTCACGTTTAACATTAAATGTTTCATCATGATTGGACCAAAACAGTCACATGACATACTGAAGAGCTTGCCCACAAACTCTCTATATAAATAATACTGTAGATGTAGCCTTTAGGTCCAGAAAGTGAAGCCAATGGGGAAATGCCTAAAACCTTAGAGGTCAGTAGAGATCCCTGTTGCGTACAAGTTGTCGTCAAAGATTTTGTCTTTTTTTTCTATCCAATTCAATCCTATATCATAATAATACAATGTACTTTACATCATAAGACAGATACACTATTATAGAAAGAAGAGTAAAAAAACACTCTCAGAGGGTAGAAATAAAACCCTTTGGAAGAACCAGACTCAAAGAGAGACGAGAGAGAACAGAACCATAATGCAGTCAGAGATGGTCATCACATTTAATTGTTGTCATCTTTGACGACTAGCTAGCATGACTTGTAGCAAAAAGTATATTGATATCATTTTTGTTTGATTGATTGAAATTAATTGAACAATAATGATGATGACAATACTACTACTTCAACTAATAAAAGCCTTGTAACTGGATCTGGTTCCTGCAGTCCTGGAGCCACAGGTACCTGCAAAATGAACACTTACTATCAAGGGGGTTCCCCCAGAAGGCATATAGCAGCATAACTAAGGGATAGTCCAGGTTCCCCTGAGCTAGCCCCAACTACGTATAGGCTTTATCAAAAAGGAAGGTTTTAAGTCAAACTTTCAATATAGAGAGGGAGCTGGTTCCACAGGGGAGGAGCCTCATGACTGAAGGCTTTACCTCACATTCTACTTTCACAGACACTGGGAACCACAAATAAGATGTAGTGAAAAGTATATATTTTCTAGTTTTTAATTGCCGACAGATCTTGGTAAGGCTGGATTCATGCTGTCCATGTCCACAAGTATGTCATCATTCGTAAATGTAGGGGTGCTTGACATTTGACTCTGCCCGGTCCAGTCCAATTGCAGTGTGCACTTGTTTTTGTCAAAGAGGAGAAAAAGAAGAATTTGATGTACTATTGCTTGTGTTGATGTGCACAGTTTCGTCGGTATGTAGAAACACTGATTCCTTTCTAATCACTGCAATTTCTCGTGATTTTCTGGCAAAAAATTGTCGGTATTGGAAGGATATGTGAGGATGCAAGCACAACAGCCTTGTTTAGTGCCATTGAATCAAACCCTAGTACACTTACCCCTTAGTATGGTTCATTTGGGTTGGTGTGAAAGTAGTCCGAGACCTCTGTTGCAGACCAAACAACTGTACATTGGTCCTCTTGAAAATCCGCAATTGAGGAGAAGGAAGAACCAAGAAGAGAGCTGGTGATACAGTGAAATGAGAACACCACTTCCATCCTCCGTGCCTGGCAGGTCCCAACTCTTCCTTCTACGCAGGTAAAGTAGCACACATTGTCACCCTGAACCAGCACAAAGTCATCAACTCGCCGCTGTTTCTCGGCTGTGGGTTATAGGATGTGGGCAACACCTGTGGCTCTGGACCCTCCTGCCCGTGACTGAGAAATAGTGGTGGGTTGGACAACGCTAGCTCACCAAATGTGCGATCTTACCTGCAGAGGAGGAGGAACAGTTGGAGCCTCACAGACCCGGCAGAAATCCCCTGACTCAGTTCCAATTATTGGGGGTTTTCCTCCAGGTTCTCCCAGATCCTCACAGGGTAATGTGGACAAGAACAGCAAAGCTGTAACTGCTCCACATCCACCACACCAGCCAGGTGCCAGTCTTCAGAGCACTGATCATCACCGGAGCAGATGAACATTAACTCTCTGACCAGTAACTGAGCGGTATGACTTCAGTTGAGATTAGCCTTGATCTAAACCAACAGAAGAATTAAACAAAGTATCAAATTTCATTTATGTAACATTTATGTTTATATACTGTATCTTAATGAGTAGTAAACATATGTTGCTCTGTACATCAGCAAACTAGCCATTAAAATGCTGTATTTGTGTACATGTAAGACGTGTTTAAGATTTTGGTGGCATCGTGTATTAGGTACAAGTGCAAATAAAAACGAACCCTTTACTCTTCTTGTATCACTCATCATTAAGATCCACGGTTCTCAAACTGTGGTACATGTACCACCAGTGGTACTTGGAGGGAAATCAGAAATACTGCTCTACTGTATATACCAGAGTATGTGATCGGAGTGGAGAGGAGGAATTTTGACCTAGTGCATAATAATTATCTCTTGCTCCATCTTAATCTAAATTCAGGATACCAGTGTCTGAAGTATGTGTGAGGAAGAGGAGGATGATGAATGAGCAAATTATCTCACTGGGAATAAATCTGCCTCGGTGAAAAGTCTGTAGCTGACTTTGCTCGACCTTTTTACACCACAGTATTTTAACGATGGCGATAATGTTGTTACTTCAAGAGCTTGATATTTTCTCAGGCGGCATTTGGTATAAACCTTTTGGGAACCATTGATTTAGATTATAGTATTTTATAGACATGCGTTGACACTGTGACCTTCCTTGACAGGTCAAAACTATTTTCTCTCTCTCTCTCTCTCTGTGTGGGCAGAAATCAGCCTCCTGCTCCAGTTTCACATTCCTGCACTCAATCGTCAGCAATTTTAAAATCCAGAAATCAAACAAAGAAGTAAATGTGCAGTAGGTGAAGACGTGGGCAGGCCCTGACTTTCATGTAAGTGCAAAGTGCAGGCAGAGGTGTCCAAAACAGCTGGCAAACAATTGTAGTCTAGAGCAGTGGCGACTTTGGTCTGGAAATTCTGGTGGGGCCATGCAGGAAATTTCATATAAAGCAATACAGAAATACCACATATTACTTTCATACCCTCATACCTGGTTTTGTCTTTTCCAAACGTTTGAGTACTCGAGTCCGAGACCGGATTCGAGTACTGGTGAATACTGGTGAATACAGATGTGGTACCACTATTGTACACGTTGGTTCAAAGGAAATCTACAAACTTAAAAGTGATTGTCTAAATCCTCCTCTCTGGATCCCAGGGAAGGGTCAGACTCGGGCTCTATCTTTAATTTCTTTGGGGTTGTAGTGAGTCAGTCCAACATGGCTGTGGTTAGGGCCTGTTGACTCAGGCCCAGTGATGGCCGCCAGCCTTGATCCTCCCTGTGTTATGACAGCGGATTTGAAATCAGCTTGGCATCCCAGTGGCGTCTAATCCACTCCAAACATCAGGAATCCGTCCAACTCTTGCATTACTGTACTGACGGCTGAATGGAAACCACCTGTAGTGCAAAACACACACACACACACACACACATCTGTCCCTGTCCACATGAGAACCTCCATTGTGATTTAACCAGCATGAAGACATGAGGGTGTGTGTTAGATACCTGAGCGTCACACTGTGTGGTGTTCATCACAAAACAGATCATCCTGTCATCCTTATCACAGTCACACCTAAAACTTTCTATTATTATCCAATTTTATAGTTAAAAGAATAGTTCAGGGTTGTTTTTTTTGAATAGTAATTATATGAGGCACTTACACATACCCAGTGTCTTACATAAGGTCGACTGTGTCCTGTATGCAGCCGGGGACATGTGGACACATGCTACAAACAGATGTGGCCCAGCCTTCATCCAGGACATGATTTTTGGTGTCATTCGTCTGAATTAATTAAAATGAATTGTTCACAGAATCGTTCTGTTCTTCCTGCACTGAACTGTAATACGGCGAGAGGGGTTGTGATGCAGCGTTTGGCAGGGCGGACGCCAAATACACCAGATTCCCATGTTAAATGTTGAGATCTTAGACATTTACTTGCTAAATGTTGGAGATTAACGCATGTCCTCAGGATTTTGAAGCCTTTTTTGTTAACTGAGCTACAGTGCGGCACTGTTCAGTTTGATTCTTGTGTTGGACGTCTTGCTCATGGCTCTTTCAGTGACATCACTCTGACCAATCAGGGGCCGGCAGTCTATCAACATCACATTTAGTATTGCTCAGCTCACTTGGAACCTCGCCACAGCAGGTACTAAAAAAAGTAGCCCTATAACTCTCTCTCACACACTCACACTTTAAAGGTGAAGGATAAAAACATCTATGATTGTGGTCTTTTGTATAAGCAGCTTCTCAGTGTTGAATTATAGCAGGATCCATATTCAGTGTAGCAGATTCACTGGTTCATAAGATTTATCTTTGGCTCCCTCTAGTGTTCATACAGCAGTGGTGCAGTTTGTGGACCAGCAGTGATGGAGGACGTGGTCACTGATCATTGCACGATTTTTTTCCCCTTCTCCTTTCTTCTTCTTTTTTTTAAATAGAAACCTCATCACGCGCTTGTCTGCTCTGCGCTCCACATATAGAAGTGTTGAATATTTAAAATGTCCTCATCAGCTCGACGTGTCCGTGCGAAAGACGCTGTTTGATATCGAACACCTTCAAATGAACTGATTTTTCCGTTACCATGACGACAGTCAGTCATTTACTTCTGACTCATTTTCCAGTGACAGTAAAGTTTTTTTTATTTTATTTTAGGAATGAACCTTTATTCTCTTGCCAATGTATTTATCTCTCAAAAATATTTGGGCATGCAGGATGTGGCTGTTTGAACAATTAATTATTTTAAATTACAATTTGAATCACAAAGGCTTGATTCCACTATTTGTGATTGAGATAGAGATAGAGATAGAGTGTTATATACAATGTATATTTAAATGGACCTTGAGTTATATTTGCTTTGAAAATGAAAGTCGACACGACTCAGCCCTGATCCACAACAAAAATACAATGTGATTTGTTTTTGATTTTTATTGGCTAATTACCAACATTTTCATGTTCCATCGAAGATTAGCAACCAGCTTTATATAGTAGCTTTTTTGTTTTTAAACAAAAGGGATACATTTTTAAGGGGAGGATTTTTAAAAGAAAAAAGGATTTTTAAAAACAAACTGAAATACAAACTCAGCTTAAAAACGCTGAGTAAAATATATAAAGTACAAAGAAAACAAGAAAGTATTTGTCGATTGCAAGATAACATGGATTATGATTATGGTGAATATCAAAATTTTAAGAGAATCAAGAAAAAAAGTGTTAATGCTGTCATTGTAACATACAGTGCACTTAATTAAATGAACTCATTTAATCAGTGTCTCCCATGTAAAGGCTATAACAGTCAATGTGTATATATATATATATGTGTGTGTGTGTGTGTGTGTGTGTGTGTGTGTGGCAACACAACAATCAGTCTAATCGGACATTCCATACAGGAGAAGGATATATATTAAAACTGTATGACGGCATGGCAGGTTCACTTATGTGATCATTGTTACATTAACATTCACTTAGCTTGTATTGTTGACATCATCAGCATGGAGCGTCCATGTATAAACTCTCAGTCACAACAATAGCAAACAAACAAATTGTCGAATTATTAAGTAAAGATAAATGGATCAATGAAACCATTAAACTGCGACATAGTTTGACTCATGGATTCATTAGTGTTAGGGGATGATTTACTTTGTTATAACAAGTCAATCAGTTACATTGACTATTTGTAAGATAAAACAAATGGCTTTTATTTTTTATAAAATCAAATCTTTCTACTCGTGTAATTACCATATTTGTGAATTTGTGGTGCAACTATAAATTTAAGCAGCGCACTTCGAATGTTAGCAGAATTTATGAAATTTGCAAGGTTTCCTGAATGCATCTTCATCTCAACACGCTGTAGATCCGGCAGAAGTGATGATATTTACCAGGGTCAGTGAATGCATTTGCTTTAGAGTAATCCTTATGAGGACATTTTAGTTTGTGAGGACAAGAGTCATAAAGACATCCCAGTCACTTAAAGCTCTGATGACACGTTGGTATTATGACATTTATTTTTTTTTAATGTTCTGAGCTAGGACTTTTTAGTTTGTGAGGACATTTATGTGCTTTAAGATCTTTTTTTTTGTGCTATGAGGTCATTATTTTAAGTTCTGAGGACATCTTAGGGTTGTTAGGACATGAACTAAGAGGGCATTTTGGTATTTTCGGGACACGAGTCATAAAGACATCAGTCTTTTGGCATTATGAGGAACTTACTACAGAATACATTTCTTTAATAAGTGTCCTTCTGGAAAAAGGAAAATAACATAAAATATGCTATGTATTTTGTAGTAGTGCAAATTTCACAATAATTTCAATTTCAATTAGTTGTTAAATATTTGGTCATTTTTGGAGTAGAAATGTCATTTCAGAGGCTGATAATGACGTAATGACAGATAAAAACCCACGTGACGTGGATGTAACATGGCTGCTTCACTGCTGGTAAAGACTAGAAATAAACAAACAGTGTGCACATCTCCAAATTTGAAATCAGTAGAAAGTGAAATGTGTTTAAACAGAATGAGTATTTGTGAACCTGCACCTACTGCCTTGGTTTGTCATGTAATAAAGTGACATTTACACCATTTCCCCATGTAGTTATAGTTTCTTTCTAGCTACTACTCAGGTATCTACCTCCATTTCATCCCCTGCTTCTGAATTCTGCCTGTAAATAAGTATAAATATAATCAAATGTCGACTCGTGGAGTGGTGCGTTAGCAGTGAAGGTCAGTAGATGCATCTTTGCTGAATGGATCACTAGGAGCTGATAAACATTCATCAGATATTTTGGTCTTTAAAAGCAGCAGCATGTCATTGTAGTTTATATTGCACAGGGTGAGCAGAAGCTGAAGCTGCTGTTAGTCACGAGCCACGCCTCTCCTGACTGTCCAATCAGAGAGGCCGAAACGACAGTGGGCACGTTAGAGGATCACACAGCTAGAGGTGGATTCCTCAGCACTGCTGGACAGAAAATAAAATCATTTTAATCATAGTCAGTATAAAAAAAAAAAAGATTCCATAATAGTCAGAAACCATTGCTTTCTGATACGACATTTCCCTTTACCTTACAAACTACGGGTGAGAATATGATAAACAATACAACAATTCTGTGATAATGAATACAATCACATAGTGAGACATCACGATATCTGTCCAACAAACAAAACAAAATGTCTATTTATTCACAACATAAAGAACAAAGTGCATAAAGTCTATGTATTGGAATGAGGATGATTAACCGCCATTAACTCCCTTTTCTTCAGCCAGGTAACTTCCACTCAAGTTTCCCTCGCTCATTTGAGCAGCGCTGCTGCGAGGAGACATGGACTAGTGACGTTTTAGTGTTTTACTTTAATAAACCTTACCGCATTGCATAATCAATATTTTGTCCCACCCCTATTACAAACATCCAGATTCTATGAATGGACAAACTAACATTCATTTTAAATGTTGAACTGTACTTGGTTTTGTTTTACACCTTTTGAACTGTAAACAAAATTGTGCATTTAACACCTCACCATTTTAAAGCAAATATTTGACTCTTTTTTTTGTTTTGTTTTTACAGTCTGTGCATTGTGAAGCATACGATATATAGGATGTTTAGATCATAACAGATCTTACATTTTTATCTTTCCTGTATTCCAATGACTTTGACCTTTATTAGACCGATACCTCATGATCCCTATCAGATATAGTTGCAGTTCACTAAGAACTCTCCTTCCCGAGTTCTCACATTATTACACTGCGTCAGAATTAACACGGAGAACCAGCGTTGAGTTTCTATGCTCGACAGATTTGGAACACACTCCCAGAGAACTGCAGTTCTGCTCCACCTCTTTGTTTCTGTATCATCATGTATTGTTTACCTCTTTCTAAAATTATATTTCCTTTGCATCATTGTACGTCTCTTTTACAGTTTGTCATGGTGCCTTTTATTTTTTAAGTAAAGCACCTTGAATTGCTTTGCTGTTAAAACGTGCTACAGTAAACAGATGAATTTGCCTCGTCTTTTCGTTACACACAATAAACTGAGCCAAACTGCACATACACAACCTTTTTGTGTTAATGTGGTTAAAATTCAATGATAAAGTCATTAAAAAAGACATTATTATAAAAATATATTACAATATTTATGCTCAATAATCTTAAAATATGTATATACTTGAAAGTAGAAGTGGAGGAGTCAACAGGAGACAAACAACTACTTCGATCTCTCACCTCTGCTCTGGAGCAGTGGACTGCTTCATCCTCTTGGGGGCGCTGCTTTCCCACTCAACAGGAGGTTTGTGAGCCTCCTGAAGAGAGAGAGAGAGAGAGAGGGGGAGAGCTTAAATCTTATTTAAATCTCTGTGATGAAAAATACGAGCGACCATCAACAATATGTTGACCAGGATTTAGGACTGAGTATAGATTTGGTTGAAGTCTACTAGTTTAACCCCCCGTGTCTGTGTGTTAAATGTTCATTTATCCCATTTTATTTACCATATAAATGTCAGCATATATCGATTTTTTTTATTTTTTTATTATAATCTGTCTTTTACTCTTCCTGTAAAACAGTTTTGGCCGCTCGATGACTCACTGTGCACTTACCGAGCTTCACTCGGTAGCATTTATTCATTTTGTGTTCAATGATAAAGATTTCTAGAGCCCTTTCTCAGTCTGCCTGTAAATTCTACAGGTTCATAGAACAACATTGATAAGTGCAGATTTCATCAGGGGTTACATATAATGGATACATGAATACACAATTACTGATAATAAACTGACAAAGACCAAGTGTGTTGTAATGTCGATGGTGCTCTTGTTATTATTATATGTTCTCACTGCAGGACAATTCCCGCTTTTTAAGGTTAAAGGAATATTTAAGAATTCTATTAAATGTTATAAATGTCTACTTTCATGAGACATGATTGCGTGTGTAACTGACCAAGTTCCTCTTCCTTCCAGCGTTACTGTCGCTGCTGCTCAGTGCGTCAGCAGCAGCAGCAGCAGAGTGGACGGGATTGTCTCTCTGATAGACCACCGTCTGTTTGGACTGCAGCTTCCTGTGAACACAACACACAGTTAGGGAGCTTAATCCAGGTCGTATAGTTAAATGGCGTAGGGTTAGATCAACCCTGCATTAGATCGTCTCTTTATAACACATAACATAGTCTTTCTCTGTGGTTCTCAGAGCCACAGAGGCTTGCTCTCATGTAAAACACGAGAAAACAGATCGCGATCAACCTGACAAAAGGCCTTTACTCAAATCTTCACCTGCATCAAGTCTATGATGAAAACCAAAAAATGTGTTTTGGTGCGTTATCTTGCAGCCTTTTCTGACTGGGAACTGAAGTTTCTGTCCCATTGCAAGCTGCTCACCTGCCGCACCAGAGTCCATAGAGAAAAACAGGCATTTTAAATCACTACACAAAGGAGGTGTTGATCCACTGCTGCCTCCCATCAGTACGATCAAATGCAACTTTATGTGACTTTGGTGTTCGAAATCTTTCGTTTTGAATTTACCTAAGTGACACAAACTTACACGAGCAAAGTAGGGCAGCAGCAGTAGACCAGCAGCTCCTGTGTCCCCGAGAGCTAAAAACATTGATTTTCTCCATGGATTCTGGTGTAACACATGGAGAAAATGTCTTTCCTTTCATAGTTTCTTTCTATGTTAGACATTAAGATTGACGATTTTGCACGATAAGCATATCCTTTATAAGCATCCAGTTCATCTTTGAGTGAATACATGATAATTAGAAAATCATTTTTATGAATGTATGTGGTGAGGTCAGCCCGAGGACCCTCTGCACCTTCTGCAGATGAAAAGTAAGTAAGAGTTAAACTGTCTTTAGCCTTCATTACCTCCCTGGTGGTCAGGCCTCAGCCTGCCTCACTGTTCACTTAGTGTCACCAAGCATTGATCTACTCGCTAATTAAGTCCCTTGGCTAGAAGATGTCTGTGTGTGTAGATAGACATTCATACAATTTTTGTTTAACAAAAGGAAACACGGAGGATTTCAAAGAGCAGCGACGTGAACGTGCGTGAAAAGTGCAAGTTTTGCCTTGAAAACAATGAGAAATAGTGGCACCTAATGTGATTCAACCACAAAAAAAAATAATAATAAATGTTTAATAATCACTGAGAGCATTCAGAGGTGCCAGTCCAGGCTAGTGTGTGTAGTCTTTGTTCAATCAATAATTCAGTTGTGTGTGTAGACACACACTCGCAACCCTCAGCCCTGCACTTCTCCCGGGTGGTGTGAGTGCTGCTGACCCCTGGTCATCTCAGCCTGTCCCCTCCTCACTCCTCCATCACGGCTAATTACGCTCCCTGGAGTTTAGAGACATCAGCCTGCAGCCTCGGCCTCCATCTGCTGCAGCGACTGAGCTCTCTGACAGCCGCCGTGCTTTCTCTCTCTCTCTCTCACTCTCACTCTCACTCTCACTCTCTCTGTCTTTCTCCTCCCTGACAAAGTGATAAAACTAATAGGCCTGCCTGGACACGCCGGGGTCAGGGGCCTCCTCAGCAGAGCTGGCATCGTCCACGAAGCCCCGGCCCCGACTCGGACCGCGCTTTGGGGGAGGTGGGGCCACGTGGGCCGCGAGTGGAGTTACCGAGGTTGAGGCTGATCAATGCTGGGAGACAGACAGGCCTGAGGTTCACTGTCAGAGTGTGTGGAAGTTTTATTAAGACTCATTGTGCAGACTCCTTATGAGAGTTGAGGCAAAACTCACCCTGCACAAGTCTTAATAAAAAAAAAAAAAAGATTAATCCATTAAAACCTCATTATAGCTGCGTGGTTCTCAGATTAGAGACAGGAATGTATCTAATATCCAATTATCCCAAGAAAATTAATTAAGGCTGAAAGTTTAGGGGAAAGTATGCAACTGTGATTTTTCTGACAGATACTATGATTGTGATAGTGATTAGACTGTAGACTGGCGTTCACATACCAGAAAAGATGTCATCTTCAACAAGTGCATTAAGTTGCCTGTCAGTTAATGTGGTTTCCAAAGACCCAGATGTATCTGTGGACTAGGGATGGCACGATACCACATTTTAAGGTACTAGTCTTTTTACATTAACTAAGCCGTAAATAATACATTGGCACTGATGCATTTACCATGTACAGTAGTTATAATTTGTCACTTCAGATGAACAAAAATGTAAGAGCAGGGGCATAAGCAATAGGGGTGGGAATCTTCAGGTGCCTCACGATGCGATTACAATTCAAGAGTTTAACTCAATTTCATTAGAGCTGCAACTAACGATTATTTTCATAATCGATTAATCTGCCGATTATTTTCTCGATTAATCGTTTGGTCCATAAAATAACAAAAAAAAATTGACGTGAAGAAAATATTCACATTTAAGAAGCTTAAACAATCGGAAATGTTGTTTTAATCATGAAAAAAGCTTCAAACCGAATAATCAATTATCAAAATAGTTGTCGATTCATTTAGCAATTGATTAATAATCGATTAATTGTTTCAGCTCTAATTTCCATTATCATTTATTAATCCAAATGAAATTCGAAAGTTACAAGTGCATCGTAAAGAAGCTCTTGTCTGGGCGCTGCACTTCGTAGTTCCGTCTTCTCGTACCGTCTATTTGACGTTATTTGACATTTAAATAATCGGAATATGGACACACATTTCGCCCCAGTCTGAAGAACCGATGTTTTCCCCCACCCCTAATAAGCAAACTAAAGAAACATCAAGTTCCTCACATGCAGGGGAAGAAATACACCTTGCAGCAGCTCAGCACGTGAATGTAGGTTCTACATTGGCGACAGTTGATTATAGTCACGGCCCACTGAGCACGCACACAGAAATGTGTTATTATGAGAAGTGTAAAAAAAAAAATGTGTCGGATCATTATGAAGCAAATTAGACTTTGCCGCACCGTCACAGTCTGGGTAATTAATGAGAGACACAGTTGTGTGTGTGTGCGAGCAGCCTGGAGCCCACACGCCGAGTTAACCAAATGATACGAACACGGGTTAATGATTAAAAGTAACCATCATAACCGCTGATGGTTATGAGTGCGTTCAGAAATCTAATCTGAAATGGTCAGAGCGTTGTCTAAAGTGTCACTCAGAGCAGGAGATGATTTAGTGACTTTGTGGCTGCAGGCAAAAAAATACTGCCAAATGAAAACTATTAAATTATTTTCATTAAAGTGTGCAGTGTGTAAAATTTGAGAGGCACTATTAGCAGAGAGGGAATATAGAATGCATTTCAAACTGTTTGAATATGTAGTGTCTTCCTTTGCTTAAAATAATGTAGGCTACGTGTACAATAAACATAGTAATTGAACAACTAAAAGACAAGAGGCGCTTCAATTTTTTTTTGAAGGACTACAACAATTAATCAGTTTACACCAGCTATTTTTATAGTTGATGAATTGGTTTGAGTATTCTCAAGTTTTCCAGCTTTTTGAATATAGATGTCCTTAGGTTTCGTTGCTCCAGATACGAATAAACCAGAAAAATATTACTACTATTACTAGTAGTACTACTTGCGGTACTAATTTCATACATTTGTATAGTTGAATTTGTGTTATGTATTTAATGATAGTGTGACAGTGTCGGCGGATGAAAGACTGAAGAAAGAAATGTAGATTTATCTTTGTGTGCTCATCACAAAAGCACAGCAAAAGAATAAACCAAACATCATTTAAGGCCAAAGTGTTTGTGTGTTTTATTTTTGGATTGGGCCCCAACTTTTCAAAATCAATCAGTCTTAATAAAACTCTATAACTTCTGATACTGAATATTATGATCCTGTGAGTGTGTGTGTGTGTGTTTGCATGACAGGTACATACCTGACTGCTGAGCTCAGGCTTTGGTACCAGTCATTCAGATCCTCCTGGTTGCTGGACATCAACAGCACTTTGGCTTTGGGGAAGTTTAGCTATAAATAAGGTAAAGACAAGGTAGAGGTTAGGTCAATTCTGGCTAACCCCCCTATAGAATGATTGAATGGTTGCTGTTATTATCACACAACAAAAGTAGTTACATATATTTATTCATTTTTTGCATTAAACATAAATGCAGGTATTGAAATAGTAGCATAGTAATAATAACAACAATAATAATAACAGCCACAAATACTGACTTGATTTCACAAATTCAGTCTGTGCTGTGTGAGAGAAGCGGCTCTTTTGGCGATACATATGTCATATTTCTACCGATATATCCTACATTTTGTACACAAGCCACATCAAAGTCGGCACTGCACACACCGGTGTCCTTTGTAAGACGCCTGTCAAGTTTGAAGCCTGTCGAACGACCTGTTGGACAATAATGGGATTACTATATTGTGCAGCTCTGATGCTTTACCATGTCGACGCCAGTCATGATGAAGCTGCAGTAACGCTACAAAAACAGCAGAGGGTAGGCCAAAATAAGCAAAAACCACTTCTCTCACTCTTGTCATTCCACCATACAAGCAAAACCTAGTGCTGCTCTGAACAGCCTTCCATCAGCCCCTAAAATGTCAAGGTGAAGAAGACGGCGAAAGCGGGAGACGTTGAGTAAAGAAGTGAGAGAAACGTGCTCTCAAATCTCCCCGGTCTACAAAATAACGGCGTCCTCTTCCCCCCTGAGTCAACAGTAATTATCAGCTCTCTCGTTCGCGTTGCTAAAACCCGACTACGATTGTGCTTGTCAAACAAAGCAATGAGAGACGCCTGAGCCCAAACAAAAGGGGCTTTTAAAGCGGCGTAATTACACAGGGAAAAGATTTCGCCGAGGATCAGAATTAGCCCTTTTCCACATTAAATTGCATTTCACACATACCTGTGGCCACAGTATTGATCATCTCCACGTGTGTTTAAACAGAACTTTATATATGTCACAACCGAAGAGGATGAAGCTCAACACACACACTCACACATAATGATATTTTTTACACGGGAGGGAGGGGAGTGTCTCTCATTATACATTAAAGAGATTAAGATTTCAAATATACCATCATCAAAAAGTATTATCTAATCACAGAGTTCAGTGAGTGGGGCCAAATTGAGTCGCGCATGATATTAGGCACGTGCTACTTCAGGGGATGGGGGGTGGTGCGGTGATTTGATTTATGCACAAATACATTCCACTTCTATTGGAATGCAGTAATTAGGGATTTGTCAGGAAATCTGACCCTCTTAGGTAGAAATTACTTTGTATAATAAGAACGGCAGAGCATGAAGCCCCATCGCCGCACATAATTTGGCTTGATTATTTATACATCAAAGAGAATCTGTCAGGGATGTGGGAAAATATTCAAGTAGCGGGGGAATATTAGCAGGAGGAAGACTGCAAACGGAGAGAGAGAGAAGGAGGTAGGCTATGAAAGACAAAAGGAGAGAAGACACAAATAAAAGCAAGCGCTCTACTAACATGTAACCAGAGAGAGAGATTGAGAAAGAGAGGGAGAGAAATAACAGGAATTTTAATAAAACCATTTCCCCCCCCTAAACTTTGCATATAGATTGCCATGGCATTTACAGCTGTCAAATTTAATTTGGCTTTAATTCTTCATGGCCCTGGATGACGAGGGCCCTGGAGTGCTGACAGCCCTTTTCTTTGAGCTTAGGTAGAGGCCCAGGATCAATAATGTGTCCTTATGAGAAATTACATGTAATGCTATTGAGTATGCATCTGGGCCTCGGTGGGATAAGAGGCTAATGAAATGCCATTTCTGCCATTAGATAGTGCGCGGCAGGGGCCGGCGGAGAGCGGCGACAGGCTTAAAGGAAGATGTATTTACTGGAGGGGCCGGAAGAGATGGATCTGCAGCCTAATCTGATCCAGCAGCTGAGAGATTCTGTTGCAGCTGGCAGCCATCACTACACCGCTCACTTCTTAACACACACACACACACACACACACATCCCAAATAACACAGCTCTAACTAATCTCTCCCATCAGCAGCCTTTTCATTAGTCACTTGAAGGATGCTTTTAATTCGCATCGCCTTCAAAGATGAAGTCACACAGGTCTGGCCATGTTGTTGGACACACACAGGTTTGCGCAGCTATTCTTCTTAGGACACAACAGTGCATCATTCCGAACCTTAACCCTAACCTGTGAATGCAGACACTTTAACTTAATCACGATACAAAAGCTTAGTGCAGGGGGTGTCAAACTCATTTTTGTTCAGGGGCCACATAGAGCACAATTTGATCTAAAGGGGGCCGGACCAGTAAAAATAGCAAAATAATAGAATAATAACCTATGAACAACAAGAACTCCTTTGTTTTTTCGCCTTTGTTTTACATTTAATGAAGGATAATTTTACAAAACATGATTGTTTTGTGCTATTTCAACAGTGCAATATCATGCATTTGACATTACGTTTAGATTAGTGTGAAATTTTAACAAATTCATCCTGTGGGCCGGATTGGACTCTCTGGCGGGCCAGTTCTGGCCCCCGGGCCGTATGTTTGACACCCCTGGCTTAGTGCTTAATCACTTTAGTCTCATTAGAACCAGGTTTCCATGAGGACTATTGGTCCCGACAAGGTCAGTGTTTATGCCAGAAAAGGTCCTCGAGGGGTAACAAATACAAGCAAACACCCACAGTGGAGTGGACTCTTTGTAGTTTAACACACACAGTAGGTACAGAAATACAGTATTTACTCTCTCCTCTAAGTGGATTAGGGCTGGCCAACAAAACAATAAGAATAAATATGGCAATATAATTTCCTTCAATAGCAATATGGTAAAAGTCTGAATGTACGACATAGCTGGATTTTATTTAATAACATCAAATGGTGAAAGTAAAAAAAAACGTAAACCCAGCACTAAAATTCATCACGGTTATAGAAAAGAAAAAAAAAAGGAAAACATTAAATGAGTTATTTCCATTGTGGTCCAGAGGACACTCTTATTGAAAACATCAACCCTAGGCATACAATGAAAAACTATTGAAAATACACACCTTAAGATCAAAATCCAGGACAAAGCCTGTATCTGTATAACAATACAAGCTTATGTTGTATCCATTTAGGTTTCTGTCCTCTAGGACAGTGGCTCTCAAACTTTTCACAGTACCACCTGAGTGGTACTTGGTACCCAAAATATTGAGCTCTCGAACCAACACCATTATCGTCAATATTAAAATACAGTGGTGTAAATAGGCCTGGTCTCGTCATCCTCCTCCTCCTCCTCACATATATTTCAGACAGTGAAATTAGATTAAGATGGAGCGAGTGATTAATGTGACTCTAATTATTATTTATTTAGTTATAATTTGTTTCATTTTCTACGCACTCCTTTTAAAGTTCCTCCGCTCCACTCTGATCACATACCCTGGTATATATGATAAAAAAGTATTTCTGATTGTCCTTTAATGTTTTTAAGAAGCTGAAGTGAGACTACACAAGTTATGATTCAAAAAAGTTGGTGCTGGCAGCTTTCATTTAGAAGTCAATTAATGATCAATTAATCAATTCAGTGTTGCAATCCCAACATTACATATTTAATCTGTTATTCTTTTTGCAATAATGCATCAATAATGCACTAGAGTAACAAGGCAGTAACGCAAGGTTATGGATGCCAACTGCTGTTAAACACGATTAACTAACTTACTTAGGCTTTTATCACAATACTCACCCAGCACTGATGTGGATTACATATATATATATATATATATATATACATACATATATGTATATAGATCTATATACATATGTATATAGATCTATATACATAGATATACATATATGTATATATATGTGTGTACATTTAAGTACTGTAGATGCACAAACATGTCTGCGCAAATTAGCACTATCACGCTTTTAAAGTTCCCACTATAGACTAAATTAATGAAGATACTTGAGTGTAAAAGCTAATACAGGGATTAATCAGTAATAAAAATAACTGCTAATTGAAAGTGCTTCATTTTCTGTCTAATTTTATTAAGTCGCTAAGTGTCTGAGCAAGCTGTGAGAGAGGACACAGTGGAGGAAATCAAACCTCAATGAGGCCACTGTGCATCACAGGGAAGCACATTAGAATCACAAAATAAAGAGCTCTTTGAGCAAGAACGCATCAGCTGAAATGAATATTAATACCACGCGGCACTGGCACTGAACGCTCGCTTGCATAAATGCTTTGGCTACTTGCTCAACGACGCGCAACTCCTTCTTTTAAATGTTTCATGGCGGCAACTACATCATTTAGACGCAATTTGTCAGCCGGCAGCTGCGCCGAGACCTGGATCAAACTGAGAGGAAAGTAAAATGCAATAAAGGAACAAAGAAAGAAAAAAAAAACAACAACAACTTTTGAGCACCATCAACAAAGGTTTGAAGGTATGCAGGAGAAGAAGAGGCAAGGTAAACACAGGTCTCCTCTGACAAGCGGAACTAATTCCATTTCATTAGACGAGGCTGGGAAACATTTAGGAAATGTCTGATTATACAACGGGAGCCATCAGGGCCATAAGTAAGACAAATCAAAGCAACATACATCAAAAGTGGAAATTAAATAATGCTGCTAAGGACTCACTCATGTGTATACTCAAATCAATGAACAGATGTCTCCCCCACCTGCTGCCCAACAAACACACGCAGCCTTTTTTCTTTTTCACTTTCACCATCTAATTTTTTCCAACACTTAGTTACACAGGAGATAACAACTCCACAGAGCTGTTTTTACCCTTTTGGTGTGTTGACAAAATATTTCTAAAAAGCATATAACCTGGTAGGAGTGCTAAAACACAATTCAAGGATTTTATCAAAGACAAGGTTGACAAAAAAGAAAAATCATCTTTCCTAAGATATCTTCATAAAATATGACATAAGGGATGGACATGAGTATTCAATTATGTGCTTGATTATAAAAAAAATAAATATTCGTAATACTAAAAAGATACAAAATAAATGTGGTGCATCTGGTTTGGTCAGTGGACTGCATGACATTTAACCCTCCTGCTTCCTCCATATCCCTCAGCCAGGGGGAACAGTGTCATTCTGAACCGAGCGGGTCAAACTGACCCATACAAGGCAGCAGAAGGGTTTTCTTGAACCTCAACATGTGGATCCAGAAGTTATATTTACCACGATCTTTGAATGCATGTGGTTTGATGCTCCTGTTAGCTTAACACGTGAACCCTGCATTCATTTCACTAGCTCTCATGCACAGGAGGTTATCCATCCATCATCCATCATCCACCGCTTTATCCTCCACCAGAGGGTCACGGGGGTGCTGTGCCAATCTGAACTGACATAGGGCGATAGGCGGGGTACACCCTGGACAGTTCGCCAGTCCATCGCAGGGCCACACACAGAGACAAGCAACCATTCATTCTCACACTCACGGTCAATTTAGGGGTGTCCAATTTACATAATCCCCATATTGCATGTTTTTTGGACTGTGGGAGGAAGCCGAAGAACCCAGAGAAAACCTACGCACACACGGGGAGAACATTTAAACTCCATGCAGAAAGGCCCTTGTACCAACCGGGGCTCGAACCCGGGTCTTGTTGCTGCAAAGGCAAGAGCGCTAACCACTATACCAACCGTGCAGCCCCACATAATATTCAAATATATAATTGAATAGAATTTTTGCCACAAATCCCTACATGCTCAAATTCATGTGTTGCATTTTGAGGGCCGCGTCTACAGAGGGTTGCTCCATGTTAGGTAAAAAAAAGGACATTTCATACTTTTCAGCCAAACTTTCCAGTCCCAGCCAGACAGAAGCCTCGGAGTGGTGTTTGATAAGCAGACTCCATTTGTTGTGGTGCACTCTTCAGATCGGCTCAGAGACATGTCAGTTACACGTCACAGACTCTGATCAGATTTCAAGCAGTTGGAAATCTGATTAAAGTCAGCCTGATTTAAACTGTGCACATAAAAAAGGTGTATGATACCTGTACATTACATTACATTACGTTACCTGTACAATGTTCTTGTCACATCTTCATATTTTGATACACAATGGTAGTGGTAGTCACTATCTCCATGTCATCTTCGATGTTAGTACACCAGCTAGAGCACTGAGGTCGGCAATTGAGGTACTACTATTTTTCTCAAGGTCCAGACTTAAGACAAATGGCGACCGAGCTTATGCAGTTACATGTCATTTAGCAGTTGCTGGCCTGAATCTGTGGAACAGCTTACCACTACACATTCAGTCTGCACAGACCTAGTCATGCTTGAAGACTCCTTCAAGCACTGTTTTCTTTGGCTTTTGAGGCTTCTTAAGCCGTACATCCCGAGTCCTATTGTGACTGTTTTATTGTTTCTTTTGCATTGTGTTGACTTGTGCATTTTGTATTGTAATTTTTTTTTTTACTTATATTTTGTAATGAAAGCACTTTGGTACAATGCTGGTTGTTCTATATGTGCTATATACATAAAGACGACCATGACTGGTGAACCAAAACATATTCTTCCCATCTTTCTTTTCATTGGTTCAACATGTGCACTGACCACTGGGGGTGGAATGGTTCACTTTAAAAAATCTGCCATGTTTGGTGCACTTGTCACATTTCGGGGCCCGGGTGTACTGTTCGGTTCTTGATGTAATGCGCATGGAGACAATGTTTGGGACAAACGGACGGATGGAAAACAGAGACGGAGCTTTTTTTAAAATTATTATTTTGTCAATTGGTCTGAGGTGAGCCGAGGCATGGAGTGTTGAGTGCTGTGGGTCAATAGTGAGAGATGACACAGGAGGAGTGTAAAATACATGCTATATTAACATCACAATACTATTCTGTGTCTATCTGAAGAAAAGGAAACGTCCGTGGAAAGTTAAAAAAGCAGGATTTCTCTATCTATTCACAACTTAGAGACCAAAGCGCATAAAGTCTGGGTATTGAACATGGAGGGGGCATCTCTTAATATAGCTTTCTCTCTATCCCGCTCTTCTTCGGCCAGGTTACATCCGTCCGCCTTCATTTATTAATTAAAATATTGATATTTGCCCAGGTGTGCTGATTCTCATATTGCACAAGGAAGGAGGACAATATTTTATCCACCCCTAATGCTAACGCTAGCGGCAACACTTTGAATATGTTCGCTCATCTACACAGAGGAAGAAGGAGGGTTATTCTGTTTTTTAGTGACAAGAAAACCAAGAAAATTTGACAGAACACACAGTTTATATTCTTACCTAGATGGCAAACAGTTGCCAAATAAATGAAAAGCATGTTTAAATGCAGCCTTGTCTCCTCTCTTGCAGTTAAAAAATCTCACATCACTTTGTTTTAAGACAGTGAAATGATGTGCCAAATCAAGCTGCCCCATTCTGTCAGTTTTTGCATGTTTGCATGACATGCCGTTGAGAATATCTGATAAAACCGTGATATGAACCAAACCGTGTATTTTGTAAACCGTTTGTAAACCCCTACTGAAAAGCTCAGTTTCTTGCATATACCTATTTTATATTTTCATTTTATTTTAATTGTATACCTAAAATTAGAGTCCCTTTCTCCTCAGTTACAGCAACAATTTCATCAGGTTCATTTACTATAAATACAAAGAAAATACAGCACAAAGATGGATGAAAATAAATAAGCAGACAGTAGTGATCAGGATGAAGCAATAAAACGTACATTGAAAGAACTGGCTAGAGGAAACTGTATGGTTACTATGGAGATGATTGACAATTTTTGCTGGAGCATTAATTGAGAACATTACGCAATTCTAAGTTTTGTCGAGTGAAAGCAATCAAAAGTTCAAGTTTTTCCTCATTGTTCAACTAAGATTAGAGTGTAAAGTGTAATGACTGGGAAAATAGCAGGTTAAGTCGTGTCCGTGTAATATAAATTAAACCACCTTGTGGAGAATATGCTTATATTATAATGTGAGAAAACTACAGCACTTTGAGGGTGTGGAAATGAAGATTCATACAAATGTCTGCACCTGTTGAAAGGAATTTTTACCCAATCAAAGTAATTATCCTCACAAACCAATAAAAAAGTAATGGAATTGGTCCTGTTCTGGAAGATTGTTCATTGTTTCACAGTCCTGAATTCATATATTTATAACTCAACTTGCTTCAAGACCTCAACAATAATCCCTGTTCCCAAAAAGCCAAGGACCACAGGACTCAATGACTACAGACCCGTCGCCCTGACCTCTGTGGTTATGAAGTCCTTTGAGCGTCTTGTGCTTTCACACCTGAAAGCCATCACCAACCCCCTCCTGGACCCACTGCAGTTTGCCTACAGAGCCAACAGGTCTGTAGACGATGCAATTAATCTGGCCCTCCACCACATCCTCCAGCACCTGGACTCTGCAGGAACCTACGCCAGGATCCTGTTTGTGGATTTCAGCTCTGCCTTCAACACCATCATCCCGGCTCTGCTCCAGGAGAAGCTCTCCCAGCTGAGCGTGCCTGACTCCATCTGCAGGTGGATCACTGACTTCCTATCTGACAGGAAGCAGCATGTGAAGCTGGGAAAACATGTCTCCGACTCTCAGGTCATCAGCACCGGATCCCCCCAGGGCTGCGTTCTTTCTCCTCTGCTCTTCTCCCTGTACACAAACAGTTGCACCTCCAGTCACCAGTCTGTCAAGCTCCTGAAGTTCGCGGACGACACCACCCTCATCGGACTCATCTCTGATGGTGACGAGTCCGCCTACAGGTGGGAGGTTGACCAGCTGGTCACTTGGTGCAACCGAAACAACCTAGAGCTCAACGCTCTAAAGACAGTGGAGATGGTCGTGGACTTCAGGAAGAACTCAGCCTCACCTGCACCCATCAACCTCTGTGACTCCACAGTTGACACTGTGGATTCCTTTCGCTTCCTGGGAACTATCATCACCCAGGACCTCAAGTGGGAGCTGAACATCAGCTCTCTCATCAAAAAAGCCCAGCAGAGGATGTACTTCCTGCGGCAGCTGAAGAAATTCAACCTGCCAAAGACAATGATGGTGCACTTCTACTCCTCCATCATTGAGTCCATCCTCACCTCCTCCATCACCATTTGGTACGCTGCTGCCACGGCCAAGGACAAGGGCAGACTGCAGCGTGTCATTCGGTCTGCAGAGAAGGTGATCGGCTGCAATCTTCCATCTCTCCAGGACCTGTTCGCCTCCAGAACTCTGAGGCGTGCAGGAAAGATTATGGCTGATCCCTCCCACCCCGGACAGAAACTCTTTGAGTCACTCCCCTCTGGCAGGAGGCTGCGGTCCATCAGGACCAGAACCTCACGCCACAAGAACAGTTTTTTCCCGTCTGCTACTAGCCTTATCAACAAGGCCCGGAGACCCCCCCCGACACTCTGACTCCTCACACTCCTCCTCTGCCTCTACATGTCACATTATCATTACATCCTTTTTATGCGTTATATTAACGTCATTACTGTGTTCATTACTGTGAACTTTGCACTTTGCACTGTTACTCACTTCTGCCCAGTCATACTGCTCTTTACTGCTCTTTCCGCAGTGCTCTTTTTCATCTTTAAAAACATTTATATACTGTGTATATAAACGTTTACTGTTCACTTTAGAAAATTTTGTATGCTTGTTATGCGCCAATGACACCAGAACAAATTCCTTGTATGTGCAAATCGTACTTGGCAATAAAGCTCTTCTGATTCTGATTCTGATTCTGATTCTCAAGCCTCATAGATTCAGCTTTGGAATGTTTGCACAGTATTGGACCTCCAATTTGATTTTCAGTGATTGTATAAAGAGGAGGAATGATTGCAGTGTAATCTTTTATTTCCTGCTGTTTTCCTTAATGAGTCCGGTTTTATTCCTGGTTTTGTTAATATTGTTTTTCAGCTTGTTTTCCACCAGAAAAATACAAATTAATACAATATTCCCTAAAAAACTACCTGTTCCCTCTGATATTTGGGAAATACAATGTCACATGAACATCTCAAGTGGTATAATTTAGGGTCTAGCTGACTGATACTTACACTGAGCAGGCCTCCTCGGCTCTTGGTGTGCCCAAACACCTTCTCCACAGTGCAGTCCTGCAGGGGGTACATGTGCTGGCCCGTGAACTTGTCTCCATTGGAGGGATGTAGCTGGCTGCAGCGCTTGGCCTGCAGCAGCATGTCAGAGAACAGGAAGAACATCTTGGGTTTGGCCTCCTTACCTTTGGGAGGAACCACTTTTAGCCAGCCCTCACGGATGTACCATCTCCCTGTGAGAGGAGTAAGTAACAGACAGAAGCATTTACAGTCATTATCAGTATAGAAGCACAAACTTTGAAATTCACTGTCTTTAAAATATCATCTCAAATAAAAAAGTCTATTGTGCCGATGAAAAAAAATCAGGTTTGACAACACTTGAGTTGAATCCAGAACTACTTCTAGGTTACACTTGGTTTCCAGTCAGCAAAAGACCTTCGGCGTTCAGCAACAGAGACAACAATTAATTATTTTAACTCTGCAGCCTCTCTTTATCAGTAAAGAGGCATTTTTAAAGCCTCTTTTGTCAATGCTGACCATTGTTTTTTTCCAGCAGACAGCAAATTGTATCACTTTTGCTAAACGTCATTGCTCTGATTTCAAGTTTGTCAGTGTTTTTAGAAATGTCTTTCTTTCTTGAAGACTCGATTCATGGAAGAAAAGATTTGAAAAGCCTCAAGTCTAGAACTCTCACTCATTGTCTACTGCTTTATCCTCCACATGTGTGGGTAGCCAAATCTGGCCAGTCAATCACACACACACAGAGGGAGAACGTGCAATCACCCCACCCCCTTGGTCAAACTGGGATTCAAACCAGTGCTAGCTGGCATGTGGTCCAAGTCTAGAACAGTGAGTTGCACAATAGAATTGGAAGTCACCACCTCCATGTCATCTTCAACTGAACTTATTGACAAAAACATTCTTGATGAATTGTGGGTGGATGAAGTGTGTTGGCATTTCACTGTATTGGCAGGGATGGTCTCTGGATCTGCATGTGAGGAAGTTGTGTAGAGCAACACGAGCAGCCATCAACTATCTTCTGAACAGCTTTCTCCAAGATACAGTTGATCAAACACATGCATCCTAAATGAGTCTTTGCGTTTTTGCTGTTTGATTGCGAGGTTTGAGCTTGTGATAACTGCTTCTTCTTCAAGTAAAATGGTGGTTGACAAGTTGACAGTATAGCGTGGAATGCAATATGGGATCAAAAACCCATGCGTGGATCGACTACTTTGGATTGAGTACACCAATCTCAGTGGAAAGGGCCTTAACGTTGCAGGAGTGCCTCACACAGCCCTACTTCATAAAACCTGAGGTACCTCTATAAGAAAATGTTTTGCAAAGGTTGAAACAGGACTAAATTTGAATTCAATTATGAATCCAAAAGGACTCAACACTGACTTTGGATGTGATGCTCTTGAATCACAAACCTTTGCAGGTTTAACTCCTTTCACCATGTCAGTATTGAAGTGGTAATAGTCATTGTCTCCTCGGCATCAAATTGCAAAGAGCAAAAATAATGAGACAAAACCACACAGACTTGAAAAGATAAATGAAGACTTTTCAAAGGGAACAAAAAAAGACAAGAGAGAATCGGAGACAGACTCAGTGGGAGGTAGACATACTGGGGTGTGGCTGCAGAAGAGAGCTCTCATCTCTTCAGCCATGATTGGCAGCAGCCTGATGATAGCTAATAAGCAAAAGGCTGACATTTGGATAGATAAAATGAAAATTCAGCCTGAGTTCCAGGATGTTTTTGTAATTGCCCCAGCCAGCAGCCTGTGATTGCAGCTAGCCTGAGTGGCTGGAGCAATGCCTCTGGGGCTTAGAGAGGACATTTTCAGCTACAGAGAAGTCTACTGAGATTAAGTGACATGGCCAGGCGGGGGTCAAATTGCTTTTAAAATGCCATGGGTTTCAAACGGAAAAACAGTCAAGAGACACGCCACGACTTTCTAAGGTGTTGTGTGGAGATTGGAGCAGTGCTTGTAATCATTCTATTAAATATGATAGAAATAAAACCCAGTTTCATCCTTAAACTACTCTTCAAAGACATACTGACCGAGTATGTTGTCAACTACTCAGTTATGTTCAGTTAAAGAAATTTCTAATTTTTGAAGCTGATGTGTTGATTACTGACAGAGATACAGTATTTTCAACCCGTAAAGAAGTTGTCTGATCTCATAGAGGGGTTGTTTTATCAAACTGAATGTCATGGATTAGCCTTATTCAAAGAGACAGAGGACGAAGGAAGTGGGATACATGTTGCTGGGTGTATCCTGCCTGAATGTATAACTGCTGTATTCAGACTAAACAAATTAACTAAACAAAAAAAATCAAACAAACAAAAAAACTCAATCAACAAATATATAACTTATGAGTGAATTTCTGTTGTCGTGGTGTTTTCAATCTGCAGCCTAAAATGTTTTTCACTGCTTTCAGACATGTACTGTCTAGACAATTTCCTGAAAGTGTCCTCCTGCATGCTTAACATGGTCAAGCCACCCCTCGCCTGAATGGTTCAGAGAGTTCCCTACTGTTGCAAGCGGGGCCAATCCAAATAACCTCAAAGGCAACTTTGTAAAAAATGTAACTACTTTTCTATACATTTACCAGAGTTTATGCTATGCTATGAAACCAGTTTATGAGATTTGAAAGTTGTATTTACAGAAAGTAATCCCTTCATTAAGTGGGGAGACTTTCATGAGGAATATTTAAAGCTCATTCTGGGTAATAAATGACAACAATTCATACAATCAGGTGACTTTACTCTTTTTACTTTTACATATTGGACCTTTAAAATCTTCTGATGCGTGTCGACAGTGGTTGGACTTTCAAGTTTCCAATCTGCATCGAAAATCAGTGTGGATTTTGCCGTTAATTTCAGATACGCAACTATGACAGTGTCTTTTGTTCACTCAGTCAACGACAAGGTGTCATCGCTTTAAATTCACACATGGGCAGCTGCATGTTTCGTGTCTGCTGAAGCATCAGAATGCTGCCAGTGTCCAGTGTGCTGAAACCGACATATTTCAGTAGACATCAAACCTGCTGATTGGCCAGATGTGCTTGGACCATCTTTTTACAGAGTTTGCTGATCATTTACAGGTTCTTTACTATGAATCTACACCCCGGGCAAGTAATGTTGATTCTTTGGTGTTTATAAATAGCACATAAAAGCTACAGAAGACAAGATGAGTAGATAATTGGTAGACTGCTCAGTCTCATGCAGAGGTCATACTAAATGGTAACTTGTTGAGATGAAGGGTCTTTAGCCGTGTTTCCATCATGGTACAGTTAAGTTTGGTATAGTACAGTACCTTTAATTGGTGGGCAGGGTGTGCGTGGTGCAAAATACCAGTCGCATGGCAGTGACGCTTTTCTTTCGCCCAATCAGCTCACTCTCTCTCAAACCGCTTGATTTACATTATGCAGAAAGGTTACAGTATGTTCCAATAACATCTGCCCATTTACAAAGTTGTTTTCATGAATTAAAAGTAGTGTTTCGGAGACAGATTATATCATGTAATAATAGAAAAACGCCTTCACTTTCATATACTGCTTGGCCGATTTGGAAAACGCTCTGCGTTTAGCCCATATGGCATAAAAGCCGAAATTGAATTTGAATGAAAGCAGGGCAAGCAATTCAAGACAACAAGGACCTTATATCTGATATAGTTATTTTACAGTAAAATATGTACGTATTTGCAAAAAAAATGTAAACATAGGTCAGTCCACTTAAAGATTTGAAAGGCGATTGACTGCTTTCTTATTGCAATTTGAGATATTTCAAATCACTGAATGAACAGTGTGAGTCATAACATCATATTGGAAAAGGTGCAGAATCTGTGTCTAGACTGTGCAAGACAAAATCAGCCTGTGTCATGTTATCGCCGATTTGAGTCAAAGCCAGTAAGAACTTGTACTGAGAGTCATCTGACCCAGGAGAAAATGCTGATCGGATCCATTCCCATTGCAGATAAAAGCAAGAATGTCTGACACAGACCAGAAAACTACAATGTGAATTATGTAGCCGTCTGGTTTCCATACCATAACTACAACAAGTCTTCAATGTTAAGATGGACCCACTTTCAACAGTAAAATTTCATGTTATGTATCTATTTGAATATGAGTGACCTAAACCAGCATATGAGGTTTTCCAAGGCACAAACAGATTTTTGTCATCAGACCTCCTGACCTATTAAAGCTGACAGAGTGAGATAAGGTTGGATGTACTCTAGGTGAGGAGTCTCTTTGTGGACCGGGTTCTCTTCAGACCCCCCACCAACATCTAACTGTCCACAATGCTTTGAGGTAGCGGCAGGTTCAAAGAGGAGGAGGTGCCTAGCACTCCTGTCCGTGTCTGGGCCTTTCAGCTGCCCTTGTCAAAGAGCACCTCTGCTCTACTACACAGTCTTTTGGACTGGACCGAGGGGCTGAAGAAGCTAAGGCAGGAAACAAAGGTTGATCTACAAAGAGTCTTCTTCTTCCTGATGCGTCCAAAGCCAGAGGAAGAACAGAAGCAGAGGCTGTGTGTGGCAGAATGAGGACAAGTCAAGTCTGGAATTGTCAAGTGTGTAGAATATTTCACCTTGATTGTAAGCATAAAAACAGAGGCATTGTAATGTAGAGCAAAGACAAGGCCCAGTGGAAAATGTATCATATGAAAAGGATGGAGGTTGCAAAGACTGGGCAAGTTAGCCAGACTGCTATTGTTTTGCTTTATTGTAATAATATACATCTATTGTTGTTATAGCAATCAAACACGCCGCACTCCTTACCTTCATACTATGAGAATCAAAAAGTACCGATCCTCGGTATACATCCCTACCAGTCCAGTCCAACAAACCAAAAATTGTGGCTAATTGGACTCTCTAAATGGACCATAGGTGTGAGTCAATGGTTGTTTGCCCTGTGATGGAGTGGCGAATTGTCCAGGGTGTACCCCACCTTTTGTGCTGTATTTCAGCTGGTGGTAGACAATACTTGAGAGAGATAATCAGCAAATGCCCCTTTTCATATTTAGTAAGTCACAAAAATAGTGAAATTTAAAAACATACTTGCTTAACTATAAGACATTCCTGTTAATTAAAGATGGGGTAAGCAGCACCATGTTTTGTTATTGATCAATAACTGCATAATAGCCTTTTAGCATAATGAATGACAATCTATGATAATCTTAGAAAGGGCTAGACTTCTGCACCTCCTCTTGATTGCTTTTAGGTAACTAGGTTAGTTTTAAATAAACTAACCTAGGTCCATTGTGAAACATTGAGGAGAGTTCATTGTCCAAAATGGAGGTATTTCGTTTGCATGGGCAAATAATTGCTTTGAAATCACAATTTTTGATTCACATGGCTTTATAATAAGACTTTTATATAAGTTATTATACTAGGGTTGTGCTTTAAGGAGGCAGACATCTTGTGCTGCCATGTTCCTACAGCAGCCTGGACAGACAAACTAAGCCAGAGCATGCATTTTGCAGAAACACTACACAAACTAGACAAGCAGAGATGGCAGACTTCAACCCATTCATGCAACAAGCCTCTGGTGGCTTCTGCTGGTCATATTGGCAAATGCAACTGCAAGTGTGGAAACACAGACAGACAGATAGAGCCACTAAAAACAATACTTCACTTCCACTTCGTGGGCTTAAGTAACAGAGAGGAAAGGCATCCTTTCTGGTATGTGAAGGCAACCGCATTTCCCTGAAGCGCATAGGAACAAGAAGGGTCAGCAGAGGAGTCTTCAGTTTGTTGCAATCTGCAGTCTCACCTTTAGATATCACTAATTCTTACACAGTGGACCTTTAAATGATTCCTCACTTGTCAAAACCACAGTCATTTCATCTTCTGTGGACTCACTGAGAAATCATTCCAATTCTTCAACACTACTAAACAAAACAAAAAGCATTTTAATGGATTAGAGGAGAAGGAGAATATTCAAGGGATTTGGAGGAAACATTTTATCATCTCTTGTTTTTAAGACTTGGAATAAAGCTTAATTGAATGAGGTAGTCTGAGCTATCGACACCCGAGACTGCAAAACCCCCCACATACATAAAGATGACAGAAGCTAGAAAACAATTATACGCAATAGTCAATGACATAAAGGGACATAAACTGTAGAAAAATCAATGAGAAACATGATAGAAAAAGCAAAACATCTTTGTTTTAAATTGAAGGAACAGACAGGCAGACACAAATACACACTGTCCCAGGAAACAGGCAGACTGTCTGCTGTATCAGTGTCCCATTGATTCAGGCTTTGTGTCTCACAATCGCCCCCCCCCACCCTCCCCATCTCCTACAGAGCTACTTAATATGTTTGAGGGGATCCGACGTCTCTCATCTGTAAAAGGCAGAGCTTTTCTTTCACCCACATTAGAGGTGGTGTTGGTGGGAAGGAAGTAGAATGGGTCTGCATGGGGTTGTAGGGTGGGGTGCTGCGGTGCTGCAGCTCTGAAGTCTGTCTGGTGGGACCCAGGCTTTATTGGCTGGAAAGGAAGCCGGCGGAGTTGCAAGGGCCTGAGAGCTCGGATGAGAGGAAGCTTTTGAAACTTCCCACATCGGCATTAAGAGAGATGAGCTGCTATTCAGCACTCACAGCTCCCAGCCTATACCAACAGATCTGTAAATACACACGCAGGCACACACAAAGGCAGCCTGCATAGCCAAGCAAATACACACTTGCTGGCGTTCACCCGTATCCTGCAAACACACTTTGGCTTCCTTTTTATCTGCTGGTCTGTGAGATGAGACTGGGCTCTAATTGGTCCTGGGGGAGATTGGCAGAATGAGTGGATCAACGAGGAGGCAGGGCTCTCTGGAGACAAACAACAGGAGTGGGAGTGGCAGGAAGAGAAGGGCCACAAGTAGAGAAGGAACCACGACGGATGAGTGCGAATACTTTATATGCGGAAGGTTGAAGTGGAAAAACTTGCAAAAAAAAATAAAACTAGCCAGAAAAATGTCTTCGAAATCAGCATGCAAATATTGAGAAATATCTATTTCTCAAAGTTGGACTAACACACAGAGATAATGCAATTAAAAGTCAAAAATTATAATTAATTATGTTCAACTGGACCCAAACTGGCCTACAGGTGCTCTGTGCATGTTCCACAGGCCTAGGTTTTGAGATGGAATTAACCAGTGGTGTCAAAAGAAATTGATTCATGTAAAAATCATGATTCTTATCCTCAAAGATTCTAAATTGATTCAAAACTAAAGATGTATTCATTTTTAATAACATTGCTTCCATTTTGATTTGCATAGCCTGTTTCATTTCAAAAGACCTGTGCCCTAACAGCGTAGTAGGCTTCAGATTTATGATTACAGGTGAGCCAAGGTATGCTACACCATCAACATAAGTTTTTCAGGTTATACCGAGGATACTTGTGCAAGTTTAGCTTTGAGAAATGCAAACTTTTTTTTGGGTTTGCTTGTGTTTTTGTTTCTTAACTCTTCTTAGCACACAAGAACAGAGTAGACCCTCAAATCAGTAGCTCTATGGAATCAAAAATGATTTTGAATGTGTAATCGTTTAGAATTGCAATTTGATATGGAAACAGAAAACAAATTGTATCTGAAAGATTCACACCACTAGAAATTATACAAGAAGGTGGGACACAAAAGAAGAAAGACTAAAAAAAATATATTTTATAATTATATACACAACAGATCAACCAGAAAAGATCTAAATACTAAGTGAAAAGGGGTATATTGCTTCCTAGTGTAGCGGAGGCAGACACACTTCATTCATTCAAGTGATTTTCTCTGCTAGTGCTCGTATACTGGGACAAGAAGAGTAGTCCAATTAAATAGCATACTCAAGCTAGAACCATAGCTCAACTCAACTGTGCATGGAAATGTAATAAATGATTGCATAATTAGCCGATTCCATTCTAGTTGATGTATACTTCTCTTGCCCACTCCCACCTATGTTTCCCAAAGGACATAAACCAATAAATGCAGAAGACAGCAGAGGAGAGATGAGATGGTTCCTCGACAAGATGAAAGGAATATGTGATCAGAAGCTCTAACCTGCAGCCAGCACCTTTGTACTCCGTCCTTTCAGCAGTTTCTGCACCCGGCAAAGCTGCAGGTGGTTCTCATGGCGCCTTGTGTTGTTCTCGATGCGCTGGGACACCTCGCACACTGCAGTCACTGCCCCTACAGCAAACATGCACAAGAACACTTGAGTTACCACAAGTGAGGACACAATCAATCAATGACTAAATCTTTGTTCAAATTGCTATCTATTGTGATTTACTTGTTCAGCCACAATTCAAATTAGTTATTGATGGAGTTATGATGACTGTCACATAACTGAAGACTGCCTTTTTGGTCCTGATTGAAATTTGATGAAACCTGGCAGAGGTTTGAAACTTCTTTATGGACTATAACAACAAAAACATTTGTCAAACAGAGGAATATTTCACACATCTGAGGTAGAGCATATTCTGGATGTGTTTTTATACTACTGTATACTCTCAAAGTGCATTTGCACAATGAGTAGACAGGTCTTTACATGATAAACCTTTATCACAGGTAGTTTCAGAGATGGGTACTATTAAAATGTTATTGACACTTCTCTTATTGATACTCCTTATTAGATTGTTTCTTGATGGTATACTTACCGTCCATCACCTCAGTGGGTGATATTGTATGGCTAGACACTTTTATTACATGCTATTCTCTTATACTATTTCTCATTTACTGCATTCAATTCAATTAAAGCAACTGTTCCACCTTGAAAAACAAAATAAATGTGGTCCCAGTGTGGAAATGCACAAAAGCGTATTGCACCCTCATGCTACATAAGAAAGCAGAAACGGGCATGTAAGGACAATTCAGAGGCAGGGAAGGAAAGAAGGAACCTCTGCATTGGGGCCTGATTGTGGTTGATTTCATCAGCGAGCACTTGAAGAGAATTTAACTGAGCTGTGCAAACAGAAATAAACAGAAAGTCTTGATTGGGCCCCATGGTCTGCTGTGTGGCTCAGGCGGGGTGTTGCGTAAAAATGTGTGTTGGGGCACCTAAGCATGGTCGTATTAATTAGAGGGATGCTGGTCTCCACCACAGGGAAACCTGAAGGTTATAATTCAATGCAACTCTGCAAATCAGCTGTGTTGTCGGTCCATAATTGCATGTTTCCACATGCAAACAGTAGGCATTGGGGTGAAAAACGGTTCGTTTTGGGGGCGTAACCACTAATAGGCCATATAAGACAGCAAGAGACACTGTTAATAACTAATTTTAACAGGTTTTTGACCATAAAAACGTAAGTTTTAGTTTGAAAAGACCATTCTACCCCCACATTAAACACAAAGAGCAGTGCACATTATATTAGGTATATTGCAACAACAAAGTGCAGTCATTTCATGTATTGTGAAAAATGTAATGCCACTACAGGCTGAATTTATTTTACTCACTAATAGACTTTTGTTCGCAGTGTGAATGGATACAATCAACATTCACACCAGGGTCAACTCTGCATTTAATGCAGATTTAAATAGTTTTATTTGACTCTTCAATGTTCAAAGCAGTTAAAAAAAAACTCTGAAAATAAAGCGCTGAATAACATGCATATCTAGAATGTCAACTCTGAATTAGAATATACAGTTCAAGGTCCAGTGTTTAAAAAAAAAAAAATCATAAAGTCAAACTTTTCTATTTTCAATGGAAGTAGGTTTTACCCACAATGGAAAAAAACCCTGCATATAACAGCTAATTTTGGTGTACAAGGTAAGTCCACCATGTCTACTGAATGAACACTTAAGTTGCTTTAAGAAACACACATCTACAGAAACACGCTGCAAAACCGAAAACACAGACAAATCCCAAAACACCAGCAGGAGAGAAAATACCAGTATATCCAATAATGGAAGTTCTCCAGGTCTGTGGGGGGCGCTTGCTGTCGTGCAGTAACCTCAGGTTACAAATACATTTGTAGATCATAACAAAACAGCTGGATTGTCTATAGAAAATATACATAGACTATGCTCAGGTATGGAAACAAATATGTTTCTGTTCAATTTTCAGTATTTAAAGGTTTCCTATACTTAAATTATGAACACACTTATGGTAGTTTGCACTCAACATTTTCTCAATAAACCATATCAGATTCTGATGAATTCTCTGTTGATGGACTAATGATATGATTCCAAATCTGTCACACAAACTGCCTCCTTTACTTTGCTTCTTATCTCAAAAGCTTTGAAAAATCTTTGCCCCAGAACAAATAGGCAAATCATCAAAATAGAGAGAAGCATCCAATTACTGTGTGCCTGCCATAATATCTGCTGTAAACATTTAGAACTACATCATTAACGCGTCCAAAATAACAACAAACAGACGGATTCTAATTTCCAAGCTCAACTTTGCTGCTTTTGTTTTTGAGCGCTGAAACTCGGCAGATGAACTTGATCCTCAGGGCGACGTGTCTACACCAAAATAATCACAGCCTAATTGGCTCGCTTAGTTTCACAACAATTACAATGTAAACCAAACAAGGCATCCGTGTAGACGTCTTTTTTCTTTCCCTCTACCCCTTTGTTGTACGTGTTTGGAATATTTTCCATCGCCTGCTTAAGAAAAACAACAGCTCCTAATTACAGTATTCTTGGACGGAGTTCTGGCTGAGGCATTAATAATACATCTGGCCCATTAAACATTCTGAAAACAACTTCCTCTTCTTACAGCTCTTTATTCCTTTTATTCACTGTTTAAAAAGTGTTTGACTGTGGGATAAGAGCTGTGGTTAACTTTTACTGTTATATCTCTGACAGTGAGTCAGACAGTTGCGGTATGCTCATACTTGGTTATGGTTACCGCAGTGGAGATGAGTTTAAAGCTGCTTGATGAAAACTCTTAAAAGGGATGTTATTTAAGGCAGAAACAACTACTCAATTCAGTCAAGTGGAAGTAGAATTACTGCGCAGTGGTTGTTTGTCTCTGACCAACAGTCTCAGTCCCCACAGGTTTCAGTCCAGAATCATATAAAATACATTTTAGGTTTTAGATTCAAATGGGATTTACTTTTCAAGAGGCATGAGGCCAATGCAATCTTCCCTGTTGACCATTGTCCAACCAAATCTGAGCAGTTCATCCATGAGTCCAAGAGAAAATTTGGACCAGATGTGAAAAGGATTCCCTGAAGTCGTTCTCGAGATATTGCATTTAAAACGACAAATTGGATGAACAAAATATGATGCCTCTGGCCACGGCTAACCTAAAAATCCTTAGGATAGTTGGCAATGAATTTCTTTAAAGACTAGTTGGGGGCCTGTGTTTTCAAGCACAGCATACACTGTGGCAACATCTCCTGTGTTGCTCACTGACAACGGCGTATCCTCTCAGGCTGTAGCCACACGGAAAAGGACCACTAACAAGTTTTTTTCTTTGTTGTTTTGAAAAAAGTATTCCGTAAACACAACATTGTTTCAAGAAAAGTCTTAATCCACACGAATAAATAGAGCAGAATCAAGAAAGTTAGGGCAACGAATGAAAGAGAATTAAAAAGTTATCATAAAACGAACAGACCAAACAATATCCAAATGAAGACAAAGACGAAGCTAAGTTACAGCAAATGCAAGCACAAGAGGGAGGTAGGATTACAACATAATTGTTTTCCCAACGTAGCATATCGGTTGTCTACACGAAAATGCAAGGGTGGCGCTTTGAACAAAAAAAAAAAAACCTCTTTTCGTGTGGATAAAACACCAGTACAATTAAACCTTTGAGATGCTAAAACTCCAAATAATACAATGAGATACATAGAGTCATTAAAAGTCAATTTAAATATGTAAAGATACAAGATGTCTATAACATACTTCTGATGAGTGAATGAAAACAATATCTTTTTATAACTGCTTCTGTAATTTATGCGTAGTTTCTCTTAATAGATTTCTACAATTTAGTAAAAAAAAAAAAAAATCTGATCTGTATTGTTTATTCAAGTAAAAATAGGTTTAGTTTTCTCCTGTCTTTATTTTATCAATCATTATATATGATATGTTATGTTGGTATTCAAGTAATCTGGTGAGAATTCTTCTATTTTTTATCGCAAAAAAAAAAACAACCCAAGTATTATAGTAGTTTTATATTTGCGTATAACCTCTTTAAAATAAAAATTGTTTGGATTTCACAGCCGTAAAATAAGACTTGTGTATGTACTGTATTTTAAGCAAGGGCCTTGGAGGATGCCATCAAGCATCACCAACACCATTCTAAAGTAGTTAGAATGTGTGTTTCTCCTCTTAAATTGGAAGCTAACAAATCAAGAGGAATGGCATTTTTTCCAGTATCCAAAGGCAACTGTGGTTTCTTGAGAAAGGGAGGAGCGATCTTCAGTCTCCCTGTTCCATGTCACTAACTTTTACACACTGAACCTTGAACAGAGATTTGAAGAGTAGGATTTTATTGACAGCAACTTCAATGTTTGCAAATTAAAACTACTCTTTACTTCAATTTGCAAGTTCTTTGAAAGCACTAAAATAAAACACGACAGGAATGCTTTTCAAATAAACAGCTGGAAAGGAAAAAAATTTCCCTTTGTCTGATTAATAATTGATTCATGAAAGTAAGAATTGGTGGTTTAATCAATAATCAAAAGAGTTAGTGTCAGCACTAATGTAATTACAGCAGTTAAATTCAACCTCAACACACTGCGAGGGAAAGGGGGAGGCTTGTGTGTGTGGGGGGGGGACAACGAAGACGAGGGAATACAGAGGCACAACATGAAAACAATAACAACAACAATAACAAAGCCTCTTGTGATTCAATTTGCTAGTTTGCTTTATCAGATACAATGTGATTTGTCTGGAATTTCTTTTTTAAATTATTCCCTTTACAATACAAGCAGGCTGACTGTATGAAGTTTTTCTCTACATATAAAAACGAGGAAAAAAAACTAACCCCATTAAGAAGCAGGAGAGTTTAAAAAAGGATCTCTAATGAGAAGAGGAAGAGATGATGGTGGAGCGCATTTAGAATATGTACCTTCATCTTAGAGTCAGGGGCTGTTTTAATTTGTAAGCAAAGGCAGCACACCAGCAATGAGATTTTAATTGATACACATAAATAATTCCTTGTGTACACCCACACTTGAGTCAGATTTGCTGTTTATTTGACGACTGAAATTAGTCATTATCGGGATTCGTGTTGATGTGCAAGATTTTATTTATTAATACAGCTCCCCGCTTAATATCCTCTGATCCACTCCCAATTAATTATGTCAAAATCCACATCAAACTAGAACTTTCTGTGCATGCGGCGCCTCGCCTCGCTTTCATTTCTCTACTAGCTGTGACAATAACAACAAATGAGGAATGAGAGGGAAAAAGCACTTTCCTTTGTTCCTCAAATGAGGATAATGAGGCCTTTCTTTCACTATGAGTCTGACTGGTGCTATGAAAGTCTGCACAGGTTGCTTTTTTTGATGATGTTGTTGTTTGTTTTCCTGCTGTTGGAGGTCTAGACTTATTTCTATAATTGTACAGCTTTGTTTAACTCTCCTGTGTTCCAAACTGCTTGCTTCAGGTAGGAAAGAATCCCACTGTGAGAGCAAACCAGAAGTCTTTGTGACTATGATGCAAAGCACATCATCACACAAACACATTGCATGCTGTCAGGTTGCCGCCACTCACAAATACAGACGGTCCTGACAGAGGGGGAAAAGGTGGCGATACCAACCTCAGATTCCCATGTGTGCAAATGTGCAGCTCCCGACACATTACTCAGTACTAGGGCTGTCACTATTTTTTTTTAATCAGAAAATCAGATTATCATTCAACTTGGGCTGAAAAGTTTGAATTCAAACCTTAAACACCTGTTCCAGTTCAAAATGTACAGCCTGGAACTGCATCACACTGTCTGAAGTAACTACCATGTGGGCCAGCAGAGGGCACTGTGGCAAGTGGAGCTTGGCCTTAGATCCTTTGAATGCCCTCTTGGCCCAACAGATAAATACGTCAGCAATGTTTTTGCTGCAAGGAAAAAGTGCTAGCCACTACTCCGCCATGTGGCCCAAAATAAAAATAAAAATCACTCTGGCTCCTTGAAAAGTGACAAGCATCACAAGGAATACTGTACTTACTTGAAAGCTGCTCAAACTCTGGAGTGTCTGGACATGTGTTGGCAGCCAGGTCTTGCAAGAAATGCTTATACCTGAAGGAACACAGCAAAAAATAAAAAAAAAATGTCAGCGTGAATTGAAACAAACAAACACTTAAGGTCAAGCTGCTCTCAGAACTGTTGTGTTCCCTGCTTGAGACGGGTTGATGAATTTATCCAAAGGGATGAACTAGATTGCAGTCATTAACAATCATTAGTTTTCTCCTTCTATTTTCCTAGATTGAGCAAATATTTTGATAGTCCATATGCCACACAGTCTTTGGTAAAGTGCTGTTGTACACTGATATTGTGCCTTTTTTTTTGGACAAAATAATTTTGTTATTCTTTTCACAACTTAACAAAGGAAGCACTTAATGCATGCATTTAATCAAATCAAGTAAAACATTTGAAACCCCTAAACCATTTTTATGGTTTATGATAATATACCTAGTCATGTTATTTACTGATCCAGGTGCAAATCTTCACAGAAAAATCGATCAAATGCTGTATCTATCTATAAGCTAGTATGTATTGAATAATTTTCCTTACAAACAGTGAGATGGATCATGCTGTGGTTTTCTGTTAGTCCGACTCTGAACTCACATTATCCAGGTCTGTTAGTCCGACTAAGACTAGCTGGAGTTTAGTCGGTCTAATGGGTTTACATGAGATTAAGAAAACCGAATAATTGTCTTAGTCTGAATACAATCTGACTTTTAACATGCATGTAAACACACTAATTGTGAGGCTTGTTGTCCCAGACTCTTTTTTTTTACTTTTGATGGTACATGCAACACAGTTTGAGAACCATGGCTGTAGACCATATGCCAGGCCTGTATGTGGCTGTAATGCTACCAAAGATGTACACCAAACACAGAGAAAAGGAATTGCATCACTTTATAGGGTCTTTCAGTGATTTAAAAAATAATTTATGAGAGTGATAAAAAAATTATATATTCAACATTGATTTATATATAGAATTATTATTTTGTAGATGTCTGTAAAAGTTTAGATAATGTGCTTAATGCTTCATACCTGTAGTCATTGCTTTTTGTATTTAAATCTATTTCATTCCACCGACAACCGGTTTAAAAAAGAATTCTCACCCTGCTCTGACAAATGTAAGAAAATTCAATCCATGTGTGGCACAGTGAAGTAACTCACTGCCCCAGGCTTAGTCTCCATCTAAAGTAACAGTTATGACGCATCAGCATGCTGAGAAATCTTTATCCTTTTTACTATAGGATGATGTTACCTTGAAGTGCATTGACAATCAACATTGATTTTCAGTGTCTGTCTCTGCCTGTGCAACCCTCTCTGTTTGTGCAGTCTGGGCTTGTTTGAGAGACACAGCGGTGCCGATGAGAGAGGCCATTAGTGCCGCGAGCAGACTCTACACCACTGCTAGTGGCCCATTTGGTGGCATGAGTGGGATGAGACATGTATTGGAGAGTGACAACTGTGTAGTGGGACACTAACAACACAGTTGTGGATTGTTCAGGGCTGCACTTGTAAACCTGCTTGATGAGCTGAATTTTGATGACTTCATCATGCAGTAATCAGTCACTTAAATGGAGAGCTGCTTGATTGTTTTACAATCTTGCAGTTTTTCAGCATCTGGATGAGTTAAGTGGATCTCAGATTAGGGGTCGTAACTCAGTTATTTTCATCATCAGCTACTCTGATGGTTATTTTCGCAACATTGAATCGCTTTATCTTAAAATGTTGGCCTTTATGAAAACATTTCTCAGACTTCCTGTTTAATTGTGGAACACTTTGAAATCCAAAAAATATTTACATACTATTTTGCACTGTCACGCAAAATATTATGTTAATTTCAACACAGAAGACAGCAAATTACCTTAGCAGTTGGGCACAGAGAATATATATCGGTATTGGTATCATTATTGGCCCAAGCACTCAAAAAGTCCAGTATTGGGCATCAACATTTTACCCAACCCAGCATATAAACCTAAATATCTAAAAAAGAAAAATACTGAAAGCATATGTTATTAGGTTTTTCTTTAAATGAGTTTATATAATTATGACAAATATATTATTCATAATTTATGATACAGGTACAATACAGTCCAAATACAGGGAAGGCAGGCAATGCCTATGTGAATTGCTTTTTTTTGGTACACTATGAGTTTAAGTGTTTCTCATCAACGTGGAATATGTGATGTACACATTGTAATAAACAAGCTGTAAAGTCTTTCCTGTTCCTGCATTTAGCTCAGTCGCACTCCCTGCTGTTGTCAACACTAAAATCTGTTTACATAAGAAGGTACTCAATTAGTAAAAGTTGAAAGGAAAAAATTAAATGCCGTATGGTCAGGAATTAATGTGTAATTATGTGTGTGTGTATTACAGGAGCTGAAAGACAGAGCAGCAGGTTGGCACAGTGGTGGGTCTGCGAGTGGGAGAGGAAAACTGTAGCGGTGGACAACAAAAGCGGAAGCCAAAAAAGCTCCAATTATGCCTCCTCCAATTAGCAGACACAAAGAGAAATAATTCCACATTTCTCTCTCTTCTTGTCTCATCATGTAGTAATAAATACATTACAGGTGTTATTAGCAATGAACCCGCTTTTCTTATTATTAAGGAGCGGAGACGAACGCGCTAATTAAAGCGACAAAAAAGCGAGAAAACACTCTGATGAGCAATATCACGGCACAATTTCAAATGATGTAAACCCGACTCTCTCATTTAGCTGTCCTGTCCCGCTCATTAGCGGCAAAGCAAAGAAAAGATAATGAGACAACAACATAATCGGAACCGTATTTAGAAGAGTTCAGATATTCTAATGAAGAATGCAGCTTTAGGAAGCGTGGGCCAGTGCCACTGCTGCACCAGGAGCTGCTAATTCCTGAGTAATATGCAGATGATATGCAGACTTTTTCTTTCTTTCCCTCTCTCTCTCCCTCCTGGCAGACACATCGGGTCATTTGGGCATTTGCACACAAGTCGGTAAAGGGGGAAAAAAGAAAAAGAGGAGGAGGAAATATCTGTCTAATTATTTTTGCTTCCCATACATGCATTATGAATTCAAATTTGTAATTAAGAGACAAGAGGCACTGGCAGGCTTCTGCATGGGTTAGTGAACATGGCATGGACTTGTGGGTAATTACTCAACTTTAATAGCTTAAAAGCAAAGGAATGCACAGTCGTGGTAAATACAGAAGAGTAGAGAGAGATACTCCACTGTCCAAATTGAAGCAATTAATATGTAATATGAAGTGACTGAAGAGAGCATCTTATCTCGCTCCAAGAGTGTGACTAAAGGAACTCAAGAACTGTGTGGACATTTAACAAAAAACACTCCAAACTCCAGACTGACTGAAGTTTGTATTACTTTATACGACTGCCTTAGTCAACTTCTGTATCATCTCGTCACCATGGGTTTGCCATGGATCTGTTTTAGGGCAGGGCGATATGGCCCTAAATTCATATCCCACCCTGGGTTAGCCTGGCAAACGCCAGACTGCATCTTGAGGCACTTTCACACCAGAGCTGTTTGGTCCGGTTTCCTGAGACAGTCCGCTTTGTTTGGGCAAGTCTGAAAGCTCATCTGAACTCTGGTGCGGAACAAATAAGCGAACTGTGGTCCACCTGAAAACCTGGGTCTTGGTTCACTTGTAAGTGAACCCTGGTTGCCGTTCGTTTACAGTGGGAAGGAAGTGAACCAACGAGAGAAAGTAACTGGAATGATTTATATGTGATCTGAAAACTTTGAAACCCTTGTGTGTCTGTGTAACCACAGTAGCACGTTGTAGTCGAGTCCTTGCCAGACCTGTGTGTGCAGAGTGAGATCAAATCGCTTGAATCATCTCGGCTAGGGTTGGGTACGTTCACATTTGAATCAATCATGAATTTGATACTTGTTGCCTAAGTGTTGGTTGGAATAAATCCAATAAAATATGTCAGAACACTAGTCTCAGCTCATACCTGTATTCACTTTCAGCAGCTTGTTTTTTGTGCTTTTCATCATAATTATCAGATTTTTTCTTTCTTTTCTGATTCACTGCTTTGGGTTTGATATCTGCGCTTTCCCTCTCACCATGTGGCATTACATAACAACTACGGGTACAAAAGTCAGATCAACAAGTTCAGTGAATAGTTTTCAACAGAGGTGGGAATCGCCAGGTACACCACGATGCGATATGATCACGGCGTTTAAGTCACGATATGGTATTATCACGATACTATTTGCCACACTGAGTATTTGCGAAGTCATACTGTATATTGCGATATACTCAAATAAACAGCTCCAGTGAGAGTGAGCACGTGGCACCATCTAGTGGACTAAAATGACTATTGATTTTTTTTAATGGTAATCCACAAAAAGTTTATGTCTCTAATGTTTATTTGTAACATCAGTTAAAAAATATTGATACTTGGTGGCGATATAATGTCACCACGCAAAATAATGCAATACTGTATTGATTTTCCCCCCTAGCCCTAGTTTTCAATGAAGTTACAAAATGGAGTAAAAGTGCGGAACTTTTGTCTCCCCCTGTGGAAGTCTGAGTAATTACCAAAACACTGCAGTCTCTACAAGACCTATGTTTCTCTCGGTCTGAGCACGACCAGAGCCAAATATTCATCTAGTAGCCTGTGAATCAGGTGTGCCCATCAGTAATATGTCAGAAAACAAAACATTACTGGTATGTTAGAACAAATGTACAATATCTACAGTATGTATTTTTCATCATATGCTCATTTAACTGGAGAAAAAAACAACCCAGTTAAACTGGTCTTTAGAATGTTGAACAATGGCATTTACCATGGACTAATTAATTAAGGCACTTTGTCTTACAGCAATCCTCACAAATACAGTCGATGAAAGATTTTAGTGTGTCATGGAAGGTTTTCAGTGAAATGCAAGTCAATACATGTAGACCACAGAAAAGGGTTCCATTAAAAATAAAATAAAATCAAAACTCCCAACCTTGTGTTTGGCTGAAGGAGATGATGGAACTACATTAGCACATAATGAAAGCCCTCTTTTGACAAATCAATGACAAAAATAAACATGGACAGTGCAGCACACACAACTACGCACTTACTGCCTTACAAGTGTGACAATGACCCCACATTACATGTTACATGCTGACTCTCCACAGTGGGCCATACCCTTGTTAGGCTAAATGGTGCTCAGTTTAGAGCAGATATATCCCCAAAGCCTACAATTGCTGAGGTCTGTATGAGAGCCACATCTCTAATATCAACACAAACAGGGCCAATGCAGGCGGAGAAAGATTGTCCTCTCACTGCCGCAATCAACTCAAGACCCCATCACTGTCATAATAGCAGGCTCAGTGGGGAGGACACCAATCCAGCCGGCTCTAGTGAATGCCACTTAATAAAGGCAATGATTTTATTCCTCCCCCGGCAGCGACATAAGTATCTGCACTTTACACAACCCTGCTCGCCATCCATCATCCTTGAATGGTGATAAGTGACAACAATTTCCTGCTATTCCCGGCCACAGAGACGGGGACAAGGTAAGACACAAGACACGGATAATTGTCTGGCCAGGCTACTTTAAATCCTCCTACAATTAAGACACATCCTGTTTGACCCCTCTATCAATCAATGATGATGATGATGATGATGATGATGGAGAATTAATGGAGGAAAAGGCAGAGTGAAAAGCTGGACAGTGAGTCTTGCAATTCTTAAAAGAAATATGGTAAATATGTACATAATCATAGATATACAAGCACAGCATAGTGCATTGTGTATGTTTCCAAAGTTTGAATGTTTGGAGGATTATGCAAAGACATTTTGGAGTGGATCCCATTAAAATAGCAGTTTAGGGTTTTTGTAAGTGTGGTTGTATAAGGTAGTAACACATAGTCAGCACTGACGGCAAAGTGCATACCCCCTGCGGCAAGAACCAGCCTGAGACACAAGGAAAAGCCGATTTCAGCCACACACACACACCAAAGAACAAGTCTGCTTAAGTCTATTATAGCTATTATAGCTCTTTATCTTGCTGTTTAACAGTCTTTTATGACTGGAAAAGTTTGTATCACTTTGTAAACCACTCACTCTCCTGCGCCAAAGAAAAACATTAATGTGGGGCTGCTAGTGTGGCTTTATTCCGTAAATTTGTGTTACTTAAATGTCTTTCACAGAAAATGATGTTTATACCCCTGAATATTTGAACTCGGGTGAACTCAAAAAGGCGATAAAATAAACAAGTCAAAAAAGGAGAAAACAACAGCAATAAAATGGAGCTCAGTCATTAAAGGCCTATACAATCCAAATGACATGTTGTACGCTTCACATTGCGAAAATGTAAATACAAATCATGTTTGGGCTTTTTGGGAGAACAATATTTGTTACACAGTTGGAGAATTATGTCTTTGAAATGACTCAGTCGTATGTTCTACTATGACTCAATACATAGTAGCTTATAGTTCATAAATGGTCTAAAAGTACTGTATCGGACTAATATCGGTATCGATGGATACTTGGTGGATAAGTTTGTGATATATGTATTGGTATCAGACACAAAAAAGAGGTATTGTTCCAGCCCTAGTCATTTCTGTTTGGTATCATTTACTTAGGTCCCTCGTTCAAACTAAATGGCAAAAAAATGATTTCCCTTTAGTGAACAATTTTAAGTTGCTTTTAATATGAAATCAAATTAATAAAAAAATTTAGTGTTTTCCCAAGTTGTAAAAAGTAGTGTGTTAAAAACATGCTATTCATGCTTTTAACCTCTAACTCAACAACTAATGGCAAAAAAGGATGGCGGAAGTTGCACTGCTTCCAAAACAGAAGCAGGCAAGAGGAAATTCCCACTAAAGCAGATTGGAGCCAAAGCTAATAAGTACCTGTGCGAAATTCCTACTGGTCAGGGAAAAAAAAGTAGATCAACAACTCCCACACCATAAAACATACCTATAAAGCATGGTATATAGGCTGTATGATTCATAAACAATGAGATGTATCCACCTTGTGGAACAATATAAAAAATAATATCTACGTAATTAACATGTTGCTTTGAGTTCTTTTTGCATAAAGGTAACAAATAAATAGACACAAAATGACACAGAACATGGTTACAAGGACACAGAGCAGAAAACTGTACAGCACACTCAACACTACTAAGCTCCTTAAACCACCTGCACAAACTCCATGTCAAACAGTTCAGAGAGCATCTACAAATGAGAGCTACGAAAGTGCTCAAAACAAACCTTTGACTCAGATGTTGCCAGAGGCTTTTGCCCTCAGCACAAAATAAGCCAAAGAATCATAAAGATGGAAAGAGATGAGAGCTGCTGATGCAACTTAACATCTATGACATGGAATCAATTTACACAGGGGTAACAAGTAAAAGAACTTCTTATGTTGATATGAGATGAACCCTATTGGGGTACGATACAGCTTTCACCAGTGACAGAGGCTTTGCAACTTTTCTGCAACTTCTTGTGTAATAGAAGCTGTCACAAATTCTTCCCATCTCCAAGGCTAAATTACAACTAGTTGACTGGTGTAAATGTGTGTTCCACTTGGCTGCTTTAACCCAGCAGTACAGTTCAGTTCAGCTCACCATGATCTGGCTTACTTTTCAAACACAGCACTACAGCAACACATGGTTTCAACAACCAATCACTTCAACAAAGAACTCAAGAAATACAAATGGCCTTGAATCAACTTTCCAGTTTAATACATGATACATTAAACCAAAAGAAGTGTTCTGTGACCTTTCTGTTAATCCATAAACTGACTACTGTGTGACCAGACCAGCTCTAACCTTTACACATTGGACACTGTACAGCTTGGTGGAAACGGAACGTGTATACCTTCAATAACTAGTTTCCCATCCAACATTTTGGGATTTGTTAAGCGTCATCTTATCATTTGATGAAAGAAAACATGGCAGTTTACATCAGCGAAGTTATGGAGTGACATTTCCTCACATTGCATCTATGTTGTATGTACTGTATTATCATATACACTGCATTTTTTTATTTCCATTCAAATCAAATGTTTTACCTGAGCCTAAAATATGCTCATTTCTAATTCTGTCCATCCCAGTCTGCCCACTGTCTTTTAGACTGTGCAACTGTCTTCAAGCCATATATCACAGCAAGTGTCATCACCTTCTTGCGGACCTTCTCTTACTGCTATCTTTCTGTCACACAACACCCCCGACACTCCTCTCCACCCCCTCCACCCTGCCTGCACTCTCTTCGTCACCTCTCTTGTGCACCATCCATTGCTTTGAATGGTTGACCCCACCTGTCTCACTGTCATTCACACATGTATTTGGCCTTGCTCCTTCTACCCTTCATTTTTCTTCTTGGTTTTTCAATTTGGCTTCCAACATATTTAGTATTACCTATATTTCCATTTATTATTGTAATTTAGGTTCATTCACCGTAGCTACTGAAATGAATGGTATTATTGACATAAATATAGTTATATGGATGGATGGATGACGGGACACATCAGGGTCCACTATCCTAGTATTGATGTGCAACCACATTGGCATCCCAGATTGGCACACTGCAGCAGTGATGACCCACACAGTTACCACCTTTTGATTGCATCAGCTCTACAAAGCCCCGATCCATTCTAAATCATGTGTTTGCTTTTGGTTTGCCAGCAGCCAAAAAAACAAACGCCAAGCATTCCATTACAGCCCTTCAACACACCACAGTGCTGTTAGTGAATGACCCATGAGTGAACTGTGGAGTTCACATCATAAATAAACACCAGGCAGCAGTGTTGAGTAACCCAGGGCTGTGTTTTCCTGCAAACACAATGCCAGTACTAGGGCAAACAATTTGTATACAATTTTCCTCAGGCGCAAGTCTATTGTTTTTGTGTCTACCCCTGACTAAAGCTCACCCCATGTCCACCTGCTGATTCTGTATTCCTCCTACTAACAATCTGTACACAATCACTCCTCCATGTGGCATCCAGCTGAGCCTGGTTGCACCTGGTTTGAGCTACAGCCTGTGGTCACCAAAAATGAAGAAAAAAGTACTGGTCAAAACCATTTGTTTGTTTCAGTCTCAATCATTTCAGGAAAACAAGAGATATAGGGTTGTCCCAAGTAGCCTTTTTTGGCTCCAGAGCTGCAATAGTAATAAGTAAAATAGTAATAAGTAATGATTATTACTAAGTACAAAGTTTCTTTGTCAGAGTATTTCAGACTCAGACTAGAATATGTTTTCGCAGTCTGGCAGTGTAAACAGGAAGTTCATTCTCTCCTCTACATTTCAGCGAGCACTACCAGTGAGAAACAACAATGGTGAAAAGTAAGAATAAAACACGTTTGTGTTGATTTGCTTGTGTTTACATTGTATTTTCCCAATAGAAAAATGACCCAATCTTGCACATTGACACTTAATTTCACTCTGATTCTATGTACTTATTTCAGTTTCCATATCAATTTAAAATCAAAAAATTATTATTAATCAAAAATACATTTTTAATTGAATCATGAGATTCTGAAAGATTCACACCTCTAAAGGACAACAGGCATATCTGGAGCAGAAGTATGTTGTTTTAAATAAACACAAAGTATTATGGATGTAGCCTGATTGAATCTGTGAAATAGTATACTTCTATACCTTTTATTTATAACATACATTTTGAATAAAAGACAAAAAAAGAAAACAAACCAAAAAAGAGAATATCGAAACCCCACAATTGAAATACTGAACACCCACCCAAAGAACAAGTAGCCAAATAGTTGAATATTCGTGTCCAGATAAAATGAAGCATGCTAGTGTCGCATCCATAAATATGATTCCCATGAGATCCAAACATTGAGCCCTGCAGATTTTTGAACGAAAAAGGAAAACACTTGTATTGATTTGACACTGTGTCTTTCAAGTACCAATTGTTGCGGAAAAAGAAGAGAAAGTTTGAATTTGTGCATTTCCATCATTTGCATGGAAGATTGTGAAAATAAAAGGGAATGTGATCCTTTGTTACAGGGGGAAAAGACGACTTCTCCGTCACATGATGGACGTGTGTACCATTACGAGCACTCGGCTGTAAGTCTGGAAAGATGAGAAGACGAAGAGGCCCTAATTAAGACACGAGGCAAGCAGCTTGATAAACCAGTGCCACGATATCTGCTGCACTGGGAAGCATGTTTCAGCCCATTTCTCCTCCTTGTTCCACTAATTAACGAGTAAGATCAAGACCGCGTGAAATTACGGCTCACAAATACTGGTGTTTAACAAAAGAGAGTTTGACAGTTTCTGGACGACGTGCGTACTACATGGATGCTATTTCAAATAATAATAATTGCATCTGTCACGGAGATTATACGTTGTGCAATCTAGCGTATGATTGGTGAAAAGAAAACAGCTAAACAGCAAAGACAGAAATCAAGCAGGAAATCTGTGACCCATCAATAACAATTGCTATTGATGGTGGGAAAGTGACATTTCCACAAACAGTTAACGGTAATTGCTTGAAACTTTATTTAGTAGTAACGGAACAATATAGGACATTATCGCTCATCGTGATTAAAAAAAAGCACTTATAATGAGTTAATTGTGGTGAATTTCTATTATTGTGAATGGAAAAAAACAGTAACATTTCATGTGAGTGAAAACCCTGTCTAACTCACCAGCATACAGTCCTTGTGATTTATTTTTTTTATGCGCCACCAAGGGGAGCTGCATCTTTCCTCATGACATATTGTGACCCGATAAAATTAATTTTCACTAAAAAAATTTGTATCCCATCTGCGATGTTCCTGACCACCTTAAGTGTAAACAGATGGCCACACCTTAAGTTTAAGGTCATCACATCCCATGCCTAAACTTGAATATAAACATTTTTGATTGTCAAATGAAATCTCACACTGTACTTATTTCATTTACACAATAAACAGTGGATAGACTTACTGATCAATCCTTAGAACAGGCAGTTGCAGTAACTCCTCAAGCCTTTGGTTGTTGAACTCCGGCCGTGCCTCCTGTAGTTTCTTGAAACGTCTGAAGGTCTTGTTTTTCTTCAGCTGGATCTACATTGACACACAAGACAAACACGTTGTGCTTTGTAAAGTGTTTTTTTTTTTTGTGAGATGTGAGACAGGCTTTCCTGGGCTGTTCAGTATTTTGGGAATACATTTGTAATAAAATCTCTGATTAGCACATGAAAACTTAACCAAAGCTAGATTTAAAATAAGAGAGACACAGTGGCTCGCTTTCACTGAAAATTGTATTTTGCCTTTTCTGACTGGAAACTGAAAGTTATCCTTTGGCGTTTTCAGAGATCGTTTAAGAGAATTAGCGATTTTTTACATCATGGCCCACAGGAGTTGATAAATCTCTGCGGCCTCCATCAGTAAGATCAAATTATTTTGAGACATCTGTTTTTGAAACTGTTTTTGTTATGATTTACAAAAGTGACACATTGACCAAACAAGGCAGTGGTACATGAGCAGCTCCTTTGTCCCTTTCAAGCTAAAAATTGGATTCTCTATGGACTTTGGTGTGGGAGAGTGAGCAGTTTACAAACGTCAGTTTCCAGTCAGGAAAGGGTGTGTAACAGTAAGGTAAAGTGATGAACATATTCTTAAGATAATGTAGACTTAAATAGCTGTATATTTTATTCGGTGATTCTTTTGTTAAGTGGATAAAATGTCCACGTTAGGCCGAGCGCTCATACAAACAGTATTCAAAAAACCTGAAGGATGCCTGTAAATGCTTCTCATTCGTCTCTTGAACACACTTGTCTCAGTCATGAGTTGATCTAGTTTAATGGCCATAGGAGTCCCTGACAAACAGCTAATCAACAGAGACATAACATGCTAATGGACTACGTGTATGTCTGCTGCCTTGGGCAAACGACATATTTAGCTAATTTTTGGGGAGTGAGGGTGAGCAGTAAAAAAAAATAAATAACAGCAGCTCTATAAGAAATTAGCCTGCATTCAAGCATTATGCCTTAATAAAAGGACCCTGGTTATGTTTACCCTGGGACTCCATTTAAGTCGCATTAGGTCATAAGCTCTTTCTGCTTACATCTCCTTAACTTAGCTTGTGGCATGTTCATAGGACACAGAGGTGTGATAACAGGTGTGAGACAGTGAGTTCCTACCCCAAGCACTTTGCTGGCATTATAGATGTTGTCCACATATGTGTTGTAGTGCTGCAAATGTGGACAGAACTGGTCAAATCCCCGACCAAAGTAGCCATTCTCCAAATGGACCAAAAGAGACCTGCAAAGATAAGACAGTAAAGGCAATAAATCTATCCATGTGCAATAGGGCTGTTGGAACAACTTTTGGGAGTTAAATATGATTTGAATATTAAAAAAAACAATTACTGTTTGAATGTGTATTTTTTTATTTATTTTAATACACGAGTTAAAACGTGGCCCTCTTTCCTCTGCCTATCCACGTGTGAAAAACAAAATGCTTTGGGCACGCACGACCCTTGCAGAACAATAAAGTTTTCTGAATCACAACAATCTCCCGTTCAGTCAGAGGTTGCAGACGGCGGTAAAACACCCACAGAGATCACCACACCTGATCATCTAAAAAGCGATGTGTGGAAAATGTTTGGCTTTCCATCAACAAACTGAAAAAGTACAAATAAAGATACCGTAATCTGCAGAATATGCAACGTCGAAATGAAATATCACTCGACAACGAGCAACATTAGGGGAGGGGACATGTGCCAACACTGCATCCTGGCAAACAAGCTGAGATTAAGTCCGTGCAGGCAAGGGTTATGTATTTTTCGCCTTCGTCCACATAGCGGGGTTGACAGCAGCCTGTCAGAATGCTATTAAGGACAAACTGGTCCGCTTTATTTGCAAAGGCATGAGACCGCTTAACCAGGTCACCCCATGTCCACCTGCTGATTCCAATTTCAAAGGCTTTGTCCAAGAGCTTGAGCTAAGGTACACTGCTCCTAGATGCTCCGAGAAGACAAAGTTGCCACAGGCATATGTGACAGTCACTGCACATTTCATAGATGAGGAATGGGAGCTGAAAGATGTAATTCTCAGAACCACCGAAGTTCAGACGAGCCGCACTGCCGAAAACGTTGACATACTCGGGAGAGTAGAACGCGACTATACAGACTAGATATACCAGACTATACAGAATATACATTACAGCACTATTCGGATAGGATTCGTTTTTCAAAAAAAAGCTCAAAATTGGAGCAGGGAGGAAACGTTGCGTTCAATTTTGGTTTTGGGAGAACATGAGATTTATTTACCTAAAGCAATCAGAAGTCCTGTGCGCCTGAATAGTGCTTTCAACTTTTTTTGGTTGGGAGTGTTTGTTGAATTTCTGTTTTTCACAGTGGATTAATATTACCTGGGGTATTACCAAGGTAAAAGCCATAATCACCGTAATGATTACTGACATGGCACATTCGGACAGGACTACAATCACAGAGAAGCGCTGATAAAAAAGTCTTTACCATGTAAAACGAATCCTGTCCGAATAGGGCTTAAGTAACCAGGAAAAAGCTATCAAGTAGTGAGAACTACAGCAACAGGCTGCCACTCAAACTTCAAAGTGAAGTCTTGACGGCTTGAAAGCAGCACTTTCAATTTTGCAGGAGCTTTTCTTGCCACCATGGTGACATAAATGAACTGCGCCACGTGACACCCAGAGCTATATTGTCAGCTGTGTCACTCACAGGCAAACTCAGGTTAACTTTTGTTATGAAACTGCAAAACCCACTTATTCTAAACTGGTGGTTTGTCATTATGGCCAATAAGGTAAGATCTGTTTCCTGTGAACTGTGTATAACACCAGATGTCATATTTATGTGTGTACAGCATTTTGCAGAATTATGTACATTATTACTGTAGTTGCTTATAAATTGATGAGCATAGTCCTCACTCTGACCCTGTGCTGTTTGGTCAGAAAACCTGCAATTATTTTATAAGGACCTGATTTTGGCTAGTTATAATATATAGTGTTACTGTTGAATGAACTCTTTAACATCAACACTGGGGGAATGTCTTCTTTGACAGATTAACCAATGAACACAGGCTCTAGAGATGATGTTTGAGGGTGGTTGTTTTTCACCCGAAGGCCACTGTACATATAATAATACCTAAACTTGGACGTTAAACACAATGTATGTCTGCTTCAAAAAGGCGATCGACTCCTTTGCAACCAATGCAACAGAAGAAAGTATCATGGAAACCAGTGGTTACACAATGAGGATAGCGATGCATGATATCATCGGCACAGGTATTCAAATAATATTATTGTATATCCACAAACAGGGCAAGATCCTCCAATATGACTAACAGGCTGGAAAAGGTGCTACCTCCTTGACATCTATGCTAGTGCCGTCTAGAGGTTTATTTATATTGTACAATGAAGAAAATTTACCATCTACATCTGCTGTGATATGAGCATGAAAAATATTACATTAATTCACTAGAGAAGAGACTAAATGACCTTTGCTATAATATCAGATATTGGCAAAAAGTACCAATATAAAAAGTACCAGTATTGTTAAAATCGTAACTACAGATTAGTCAGTACAATATACAGTATCTGTAACAGTCTGACACTGCACAAATTCACTGTATCGTATATTGGAAAATTATTATTTTTCACGTAAGCTCAGGCTTTAACCCTTCTGTTACCAATCCTGTTGGTGATGACAGGACTTGGCATGCCTCCTTCTCATTATCTTAACTCCTAGAACTAGGGCAGGAGCACTCACTCAATACAATGTAGTATTTTTTTGACAATACTACAGCCATAGGCAGCCTGATTATCATGATGGTCATATGAGGGTTAAAGAGATGCCTGCCTCTAATGCCATGTGACCAGAATTTGAGTGAGGAATGCCACACTGCAGTGATGAAGAGAGTGGGGGTGTGGGGTGGGGGTTATCAAGTCATCCCTAATCCCAAGTGGAACCAAGTTTGTCCACAGTTCTATCTGACAAAGAAGTGCTGCTCTGCGTGAGTAGAACGGAGGCGTTCAAACACATCTTAAAAATATCACCTTAAGCAAAGGCACACATGTTTGGAGACGGTGCAGGGGTTGAACAAAGTTCAGAGGAATCCGCTTCCCCGTAAATGGGGGAGGTTTAACAGGCGAGGCGCTGTCGTGTCATTTCAAGGCCTCTCCCCCGTGGGTGACGTATTAACTGGGACCCAGATGGTGGCTCTGTCTTCAGGGCACCCAGGGCCACTTTGTAGTGAGAACATGCCTGCTGAACTCAGGAACAAAACAACTAGATCAAGGCAGAGGCAAAGCAATCGTTCAGCCTGTCAGGCACATTACAGTAACACGGACGCAATTGGTTGGGGGTGTTGACACTTGTGAAGGAGCTTGTTATCCAAACTTGGAGGAAGTACCCCACACACACACACATACACAGAGAGTCTTACTCTAATGATGCTCCCTGAGACTTGTGTTCATACATGCTGTAAAAAGGAGCACTTTGCCGCTGAAGTTGATTTAAATAGATTTTAATGAAGTTGCGTGCCAAGGTAGCCTCTGTTCATAATCAGGAGATGCAGGAGCAGCCGGGAGAGTTCTAACGAGGGTAAAGGGCGGGAAAAACTGTGTTTCCGTCCCCGTACCCCCCCGCCCTTCTCACTGCCAGAGGCTATTATGATAAATATGAAATCATGGATTACATTTTTATACTTTTTTTTTTTCCACCCTCTCTCTCCTCAGCAGCAATTAAATTGTCTGGCCATCAGCAGCAGGAAAGAGATAACATTAGCATTCTGCACGTGTCACGTTAATCCACATCAGTTCCAAGCCGTTGTGACATCTGGAGTGGGGGGGTGGGGGATACACAACCTTGACCAAACAATTCAGGGTGAGATTCCCTCATTTGGGGAAAATGCCTGAGCAGAGGAATACTAATTGTTATTGCACAGCATGGGCATCCAAGTGAACATTAATGACTAATTACTGAAATAAACTAATATCACAGATAGGAAACAAATGTAGTAGAGTGGTGTGCTGTTGCTCTCAGCGAACTGCAGGGTGTGCTGATGCAGCGACTCCTGTCACGCCATGTCAGTCCACAACTATTCTTATTTAGAACCCTTCTCCTCTTCATATTCATCACATCACATCCTGACTGGATCCAATGACAGCTTTTTCCTGTCCATCATGTTAGAAGCTTGGAATAATTGGATTACTACATCTGTTTCTGTTCCCCAGAAACAGAGGAAATAGCATGGTATATCAATATATTCACGCAGCCTGTTATTAAAGCTGGGATATACTGCTACACCTAAAAATAGCCACGCATCAGTTTTGTTACCATCATTAATAACACGCTCTGTAGTGTCTGTAGGAAAATTCCCAGTAATTTCCAGAATTTTTCCATGGAAACTTTTCTTTGGGAATTTTGGACTTATTCCAAAAAGGAAAGGTTCCATGGGAATTATGTGAACTTATGGGAATAATTGAGAACTAACTGAAAATGTTGAATAATTTAAAGAAACCGTGTCATATACAAATATAAACATTTTGTCAAAACAAGACATCACATGCATGCAAAGTTATATAATTAAAAAACATGATATACATAGATATATATCGATAGATGTATAACCTCTCTCTCTATGTTTATATATATATATATATACATATATATATATATATATATATATATATACAGTATATATATAAAGAGAGAGAGAGAGAGAGAGAGGTTATACATCTACCTATATCGATGTATATGTATATATATGTATGTATACACATATATACACACAAATATATAATATATATAGTGTTACTTTCAATAATTAAAAACGGTCTTTCTATTTCAGAACAATTTCAACTACAAGAACAACTACAATAACTTTCTAGGTTTGGTAAATCAACATTTTTTGACATTTTACAGACCAAACAAGTACTCCTTTAATCGGAAAAGAATCAAGATTAAACGATTATGAAAATAATCGTTAGCTAGACCTATTCCCCACCACCATGAAGTGACAGACATGGGGCACGGGGGGGTTTGCAAATGCCAAACGTGCAGGAGCACTCCGTTTCTAATATTGGCATTATATTGGACACCAAAAAAGGTGACTCAAGCCAACTCAAGCAAACCAGTGCAGAAGGAAAACACAGCACCGGATGTGTTGCTGTATCAGACAAGGATGCTGTTTAACAGAGTCCATAAAACCTGAATCCCTGACAAGCTAGAACCAACTATAAAAGTGAGGTGGTGCACAAGCTGATGCTTAAACAATGCAACTTCCTCAATCCTCGGCACTGACGAGGATACGAGAGTGTTGCACTTTGGCTCAGTGAAAGACGGGATTAGGAGGTGGACATGGTGAGACTGGAGTTTAGGGGCAAGCCGCAGGTGTGCAGTCTCTGCGCCTGGAGGTGAGACGAAGCTGGGGCCTCGCTTCTCTACAGCCATGACTCAGGCAGAAGAGAGTGCAGCTGAACGGCACTGAAACAGAAGAAATAAAAATTTCCTCCGCTTTCTGTTTAAATATAATCCTGTTGAGCAGCGGAAAGCGATCGGGAGATCTGTGCATCCCAGGAACATCCATGCCTTTAGAGTGTGTTCTCTGGAGCCTGGCTTAACAGACACAAGCAGCATTTTTAAGCAAGAGCCTCATTGCTTTGAAAAGCGATTATCATCATTTGTGACGTTATACGAACAAATTTAAACTGAAATATATAGATATAGATAACATGGGATGGGATAATCCTTCATTAGTTGAGAAAAAGCGGAAAAAATAAAATGAAAAACATGGAGAAACATGGAGTTTCTAATATCTATTAATGATTAACCAATTATTTATTGTATAATTGATGTTCAATTATTAGTTGGCACAACATTTGCAACCCTATACAGAGCTAATTAAAAAAGAATCTGATCACAGTTAATAATCTGACCAGATTCACAATACATTAGCAATACTTCAAACAAATATGATTATTTGATTAATCAATTATTAGTTTGAGTGAGGTTTTTAAGATTTTTCAGCTGCTTCAATTTGAATATTTTCCGTATCGTTTGCTCCATATAGTAAAGAACTCGTTAAATAAGAACACTTTGTTTGTAAACAAAATAGGACATTTGAGATCATCATCACTCCAAGGTTTGGGGAAACATAGATTGATATTTTTAACATTTTCCAACATTTCATTAACCCAATAACTAATCAATCAATCGAGAAAATAATTGTCAGATTCATCGATAATGAAAATAATCATTAGTGTCAGCCCTACTTCACTAAATGGACATATTTGGTCACAAGAAAATGCATCAGTAGGTCCAACTGCAGATGTCAACTGCTACAGTGAGCTTGTTGACAAGCGTGGGAACAACATGGACTTTTATTATTTTCAGCCTGTTTAATTCATCATTACAGGATATTATATACCCAATATCTCATGTGTGACACAGAGATAACAAAGTCGCACACAATCATCTATGAGAGCTAATTATCACCACTTACTATCAATTACTCTACCATCACGCACATACCCAATGAATATCAAATGTGAGCGTGACAGAAAGTGAAAAGAATATGGGAAAATCTATAATCAATCACTTAACAGTGGTAAATAAGTCTGCCATGAACTCATGTGAGTCTCCGCGGAGCATTTTTTTTTTTTTTTAAATGGAGTGCTTTGCCCATTATGTTTCAACCATTGATTCAGTGAGGGGGCTCATAATGAAGATGTATGAGATCAGCAGAACCATTTATTCAATACACGGGACTGTGTAATTCATACTTCAATCTTCATTGTTACCGCTCTCGACAAGAAAGCCCGTCAGTCTGCACGAGATGTGGGAACCCTCACTGCTCATTATCTGTATGGAAATGGAATTTCCCAATCAGAAGTACTCCAACCACTCGCACTGTAGTTTGTCACGCCGTCTCAGACTAAACAGTGTATGATTTGTCCATGAGAGAGTGTTCAGAGTGCAAATCTGGTGGGTTCTTCACATCCACAGTTCACATAGTAATCTGCAATTGATTGATTTATTTCACTAATTAAAAATAAAAAACAATAAAAGAGTAAGTAAACATGTTGCCACATTATAGCTGTGCAAGTAATCAATCACATAAATTGTCAGCCAATTTATTAGACACACGAGGCAACTATCAAACAGGTACCATTAACACCTCTCAATTAGGTGCCTTGTGTACCTAATAAATTGGCTGACAACTTCTTAACACTAAGTGTTAAGGGTGGGACAAAATATCAGTTTGGTGATTTATCATCGTCCTTCCCCGTCCAATAAATGAATCGATACACCAGGGCAAATGTCGATATCTTATTTAAGCAATTAAGCCCCTCTAAAGTAAACAGTCCCTGCCAGTTTCACTCGCTGGGTGTCGCTACTTCATGTCTCCGCCGCAAAGAGACGGATGAAAATTGCCAAAAAAGGCATTTCCTTAAGACTTTTAACACCGAAACAAAACCACCAAGACAAGATGCTGTTATGACGCATACATGGAAATACTGCGGCCAGCACGCACCTGTCTATTCTCTCTTAGAGTAGGTCCAAGATCATTTTGGAACACCAATAAAATGGTTCCAACAAGATGTGGGAACAGCACCTATTAAATGCTGGAAAGTCTCTTCGCACAAAAGTGAAACTTGGCTTCACGAACTCCCTGTGACATTCACTTGGATCCCCTGCACTTCATTGAGACTGTGCTCAATCGTTGGATGTGGAGAGTGCGAAAAGAAATGATCCAGGCTGCGTTGGATATCAAGAGCCCGCTTGGAGACGGAGAAGCACACAGCGCAGGAGCAGTGCACTGCCCGCTCGTGCTGCTGTGTGTCCGTCTGTGGCTTTCGGCCAAGTGTTTCCGATTTTCGGTTTTTGGTTTCAGCTAACAATTTTCATTTCAGTGCATCCCTATGTCATATAGGGTTATATGGAGCAAAGAAACCAGACAATATTCACATTTAATTCTTTAGACAACACTCAAACTGAATAATCGATCATTAAAATAGTTGACCATTAATTTAGTAGTCGATTAAGAATCGATTTATTGAGTATTCGTTTCAGCCCAAGTTTACAGCAGGAAAATGGTGAAGAAAGCCATGTTAAGAGACGCTCCATCCACGTTTAATACATAATAGACTTTAAAAAATATTGCTTTAGTTTTTATTGGCATAGCCTTTTTACATCCAAATGACCTGCTCCAGAAAACGAAGGCTTCAGTTGATAACAAGATTACAAGGAATCCAAGGTATGTCACACCCTCAGAGACATTTTTCAAAATCCCAGTATTTCAGCAGTTTCTGAAATAATCTGACAAGCCTGTCCAGCACCAACAACCATTAGCCGCTCAAAGTCACCTAAATAACCCTTGTCAGCAGGTAATTTTCTTGACCATGTCTTCTTACCTCAAATACACTGAGTTGTTACCATTAGATATCTGTGTTAAGGAGCAATTGAACCTAATAAGGTGTAATTTTATTCAATACAGGTCAAGATGTTGCTCACAGTATATTTTTCCATGAGTGTCCACATTAGCAATGCTTGGTTCAGTTCACCTTAAACTGCATGCAGCCCCAATTACTTTCCATGATCGCAGCAGCAGTAGATTTTGTAAAGCACTGATATATATTTCCCTCATCAATTAGGCCTCATCTCTCCCACCCACAACCACCTGCTTTTAATGTGAAATATTAATTTCTAGGATCCACCCTCTTGTGGGCTTAACTGCAGCCTGGGGATATCTAGTCCACAGACTAAATTTAGGCCTCGTAGTCTTTAAGTGGTGCAAGTAATGAGTTATTTAGTTTATAAAATGTCAGATAATAGAAAAAAGTGTCAATGTCAAATGTCTAATTTTAAGCAAAGTAACTGGAAAAATTCCTATTCATCTGAATGAAACACCTTTCATCAAAAATACTCAAAATTATCAGTTGTTTATCAAAATACTTGGTGATTCATTTAATAGTTAATTACTAATCAAATAATCAACATAAACCAAAGTTTATGGAACCATATGACCCACCATGAGGTACCACTGTCTATAGTGTGGATCATAATGTGACATGAATGTAACTTTTATCAGCTTTTATTATGAAAGGCGTTACAAGCTTCAATACAGAATCAATTGATAGTATAAAAATATAAGAATAAATATACTTATTAACACCGTATGTTAGGACTATGCATATTTGGGAGAAAAGTTCAATACATTGACAATACATTAGAATTACTATAAGTTGCTCTAAAATAAAATAAAATCTGTACCAATTTCTGAAAATGTACCAAGTTCTGTTTTCTGGCTTTTTAACTGCATTACATTCTTAACGTCGCTCTCTTTCTTTCTAGATCGGGGTGTCAAACATACAGCCCACCAGAAGTCAAAAAATGCCCAAAATTAATTATATTCAATAAATTTTTTCATATAATGTGTATATAATATTGATTCTGCATTTTTAATCAGTATTTAATTTAAGTATAAGTATCGTGACTGAGTACATACCTGAATATTAGTACTGCAACAGCCTATCATCATCACCATATATGATGATATCCAGACTCTAAGACAATATCTTGTCTCGTGTCACGATACTGATAGAATATTGATTTATTGCCCAGTCCTATAATTCAAGTTCAAAGTATACAGCCTAGAAGCACATCAGAGGGCCAGGAGAGGGCACTGTGAGTGTAACTTGGCCTTAGATCCACTTTGAATGCTCTGTTCACGCATCAGAAAAACAATGACGTGATGTGTTACAACACCAAAAGCACAACACGGAGACGAAGAAGAAAAGATATGTTTGGAAGTATTTGTGTTAGCTTAGCTGTTAAGTCCTTCCAAGCGAGGTAGCGGAGAAGATGCCACAGAAGGGCAGTGCAAACAGTGATCGACCTCACGTCTCTTTGTGGGACAGAAACCCAGTGAGAATATTAAATATTGTTATCACTAACATAGAAAGGATCAAGGTTTAAATCTCACCACTTGGTATAAGCTTTCAAACACCCATCTCTACCGTGAGCTCTGTTTTCCTTCTTTATTGATTCATGGATACAGTAGTTGGATGCAGTGCCTCGGCTTGCACACAACTTCAAACATCAGCTTATTATTTGTGTAACCGAACTTTCCCCGAGTCTTTCAAGTGCATTTGGAGTTTTTTCGCTTTCATAGCGGGAGATCAATTGCACGTCTAGACATGCAAGTTAAGATGAGCTTTGCTCAGCTCTTACTTCCAGTTGGCCACAGATCTTCGGCAGAAGGTCACACAGGTAACGACATTTCATGAATTTTCAATGGTAACAATAAAGCCTTCGTCTTGCGATATCACCTGTCCAACTGATATGCCGTAATGCATCCACTAGATATTATTGACCCTTGCTAATGGTGAAGATAAGGACCATACTTTGGTAAAACGAGAGCGTATCTTGACTCCATTTTATCGCAAGAGAAAACCTGCTAATCCCCCATCCTTGTACGTACCACCATTTTCCAGCAGCATAGATATTTTTTTAATTATTCACAGGGTACTTACTGGTTTATGGAGTGAATTGCTTTAATTGAACTGAAGATGTTTTCTCTAATGTCCTGCCTCAGGGTTCCTTTGGCCTTCAAGATTTCCACAAAGTACTGTGAGAAAGAAGACAGCAGAAAAAGAGAATTAGAAAATTCCTCATCATCCGGATTCATAACGAAACTGTGAAGAAGGAGCCTTCACTGCTGACATCTTAATAATTTGCCGAAATCCAGGAGCAGACTGCAGCAAACATATAAGACCCTGAACTTCTCACAGCAGGAAGTTAGCAGTTGGTACTGTATAGCTCTGTAAGACTTCATGGTACATATGAGGAACAAGGCCAAAGGGATGTCGCACCAGCTGTGCTACTCTCAAGTCAATTGTAGTGAAAATGAGATCAGCAAATTGAATGTGCATTAAGCCTAAAATAACTCCTAACTCAGGTGAACGGATGAAGGGGAAGTAATTGTGTAGAAATGAGGTAGTGGCTGCAAAAGTTTGCTTTCTATCCTCACTGAGGAAGATTACATGGATTCTACTGAGAGTCTGTTACCGAACAGAGAGACTGCACTTTGGAACGTAGCGGTGGGACAACTGAACAATTGAAAGGCAAAGCTGCGGAGTGTTGTACTGAACAAACACAAACTTTCTGGAAAGTGAGCGCTTTACAAACTTTAGTTTCCAGTCCAAAAAAAATCAGTAAGATAATAGCACCCAACGTATTCTTAAGTTATTGTAGACTTAAGGAAGCTAAGATGTTATTAGGTGACCTTATGTCTGTATGTCAGGCCACTGGCGGAACATGTCAAAGACCGTTATTTATTAGATTAACTGATTAGTTGTTTGATCTATAAAATATAAGTGGTGTAAAAGGTTAATCGGTATAACCCAAACCTTAAATTGGTGGCTGCAAACCAAAAATATTCAGTTTAATGTCCTCGAGGAGCAGATAAACCAGAACATTTTAACATTTAAGGAATGTGAAATTGCAGAAAAAAAATTATTTCATGAAAAAAAGATTAAAAATCCATATGTGATGAATTTGTTATTAGAATTGTTGATGAATAATCAATTGACTGATTGACAGTTCTACAGCAGTTACAAAAAGTTATATAATATATACATGTTTGATGCCATTTTAATATTGTAAGTAGTCATTTATATTTCAAGGATATCTAATCTGGTAATGCTTCATTACTTTTAAATGTATTACACAGAGACTATTAAACTGAAACTTGATTTGAAAGAAGTATTGCCTTATCTGTCAAAAAATCTGCAATTAGAAGGAATTAGAAATGTACAGTACTTTCCTGTAAGTTGACTTATTTTGCCTACAAAAACAAAAAAATATATACCTTCTTTGATGTGTTTTTGAGATTAGTGTTCAGTATATTTTAAAACATGTTTCTGATGGAACACCCACATGGAGCATCTTTGATTATAACCCTTGATACAAACAAAAAAGTAAATTATGAAATTCAAACCACCTTTAACTCTCTTTAATTTAGTGTCTGTCTAACTGGTGAGTAGTCTAGTAAAGGACTCCAGTGCTATCCATTTCCTAATATCTTGAGAGGCAGAATATTGCATATTGGACAGTTAAAGAGTTGTTTTTCATGAAATTTGGTCAGAACAAATTTGGTGGCATTTGCCACACAAGACTGGAGGATGAGGAATACATAAAATTAGAGTAGAAAAAAGCCTCATAAACCTTTTTTAATGCGATAATAAAATTTATGATACAGTTCAGCAATTTCACTAAGTGAGGGTCATCTGTGGTTGTGAAGAAGGGCACAAGACTCTTAAAACTTTTTTTTTTAAACACTACATAATATTCATAAAAAAGTAGATGTATCATGTCAAAGTCTGACACATTTGTGAACTTAAACCAGCACCTCATCACTGCTACTCACAGTTGTGACCAGCTCCAGCTGTTGGCAGTACTGCTGTTCAGTCTTCACTAACTCCTTGGCCGTTCGGGTGCGTTTTCTCTCCCATCGGTCTCTCTGTTCCTGGATGGTGCTGCTGCTTGGACCACTGAGGAAACTCATGGTCACAGTGATGGAGGTGGAGGAATAAGAGGACACTGCAGAAACACACACACACACAAACAAAAAGGGAGACAGACACAGGGGTGGGTCAAAATATTGATTTGGTGATATATCATTGCCCTTCCTCGTGCAATAAATAATCAATACATCAGGGCAAATATGAATATTTCGGCGTAAACAGTCACTGCCAGTTGCCGGGCGTCACTACTTCATGTCTCCTCGCGGCTATGCTGCTCAAATGAATGAGGGAAACTTGGGCAGAAGTTACCTGACTGAAGAAGAGGGAGTTTACAGCGGGATAATTGGAAAAAGCTACGTTAACAGATGTCCCATCCACGTTCTACACATAGACTTTATGCACTTTGTTCTCTATGTTGCGAATAAAGGGAAGAAATCCTGCACTTTTAACCCCCTCAAAAAAGAAAGCCATGTATATTATTATAATAATAACGACAATAATAATAATCTGAAGGATAACAATATAACAAGTTAACAAATTTGTTCCTCGCACATTCGTTGCTCGGACCCTAATAATATTTTCATCAATCCCAATGAGCATGCAACATGGTGTTTGTATGAGATCTAACAGTGCTTGTGATTGGCTGTCTCAAGGTGTGCAGGCGGCTAGAGACGGAGCGCATTGCTTAAACTAAAGGATGAAGACAGGGGCGAATACCTGTGTGTGAGTGTGACTGTGTTTGTTTTTGAGAACCTGGCACTTCTTTAACGAATAAGGATATGCTGAGAAGACCTCAAGTGCAGGGACTGTACGCATGTTCTACTGCAAGAAGAAGACATCCAGGCTGGCTAAAACTAAGAAAGTTGCTGCACGTATAATTTATTTATTAAATTAAATTTGTAGTATTAAAAAGAGAATTGTTCAGGAATTTAACTCAATATGCAGCCCTAAAGAGGGCTTTGCATTTTGAAGAGGAAGCTTACAAAGCAAACAAAGAACAACATCCTTTTTGGTGTGTGAAGGCCACTGTAGTTCCCTGACATGCTTGGAAAAGGAAGTGAGCATAGGGCTGGATAAACCAAAATAATCATCAACTATCTTGAAAACTGACCAACCCCTTTGATTGCTTTTTTTAATATACATCTTAAACAAGCTCTCTGGGAAAATAAAAAGTCATTAGTTGCAGTACTAGTCCTGTTTGCTAAAAACTGCAGTTCAGTTTTTTGAATCCCTGTTAGCCACTCGACTACCCTTCCTTGGGTCCACATGTAGGAGATACAAAACAATATATTCACATTACCCTAAAACAGCGTGAATATATCAGAAAGGAAAATTACAAAATCATATAGAAAGGAAAATACTGTATATAAGAAAATACATAGACTGTGCAAAGCATTACATGCATAATAATGATGCAAGGACATCTTGACAAAAAATATTTCTATTCAAATGACATTCTCATGAGACAAATAAAGACATTTCGACTGTTATTTGTAAGGAACTAGCTTACATAACATCCATCATGTGACGTTTTAAGTGAACCCTAGCATGCCAGGAACTTTGAAACACCGGAAGACACGTTGAAAATAAACAGGACTAAGTAAAGTAGCAAAGTGAACGTGACGTGAAAACAGCGTGTGCATATTTTACCCATGACGATTTGACGTGACACATACACAACACGTTAACGCGGCGCTTTCACTCATGTTTAATGAAGAAGCTAGTGATTGTCAAAACGACAGCGTCGCTTGTATGTGAAAATGTGACACAACATCCAAAAAATAAGCCCCGCAAAAATGACAATACATGAAAGCTATTCCCTACCGCAGCGTTGTATAGTGTGAACTACAAAGTGCTGTGTGACCATGAAATGTGTGTATTTGTAGTTTATATATCGGGGGAGTTGAAGATTCTTACCTTCAGGTAACGTCTCCACTGTTTTAAGCAAGGCGCTCTTTTCAGACTCTGCTTCCTTCTTCCGGGATTTGGTGTGGTCGCGCACGCTGATTGGCTGCTCAATCTACGCCGGAGCCGGAAATACCAGCTTTTGTTTTATGTTTTTTATCATTTGAAAAACAAACGTACACTGACACTAAGGGTTGATTAAATAAATCTAAATAAATAAATAAGTTAAGATGTATACAAATTAAGAGAAACGTTATTATTACGCGAACAACAACTACAAATAATAATACTATATAATACATTCATTAAATTAAATTCAAAATAAATATAATAATGATGAGAAATCAGTTTGCCTAAATGTTACTGGTTTGTTAAATACAGTTTAAAAAATGTAATGCAACTCATATAAATTCACTTCAAGTATAAAAGAACAAAATTAATCTCAATGAACTTTATCTATTGTTTCCATCCATTAGCCTATATTGGAAAAAAAGTTGGCCGATTAATCATCATATTATGACAATATGATATTATTTATTTATTTTTAACATTTAAACACTATCATACTGTATGTCATACTATATTTTTTATTTGTACAAATAAAAAATAAAACATGCTCAGCAGGAACAGACAGAGGTTTTCACTTATTAGTATGCTTACCCCTTGTACTTTTTACATGAATTTCAGTACCATATAAACATTAATGATTGCTCTACATTATCAATATACTATATTACGAATATTTTGATAGTATAGTGGAGGCTTCCCTTAAAGGATACTGTAGAAACAACCATCAGCATGAAAACATATTTGCACTAGAAAGTGCTTTAGGAACACATACCACCTCATCGATAAAATCCACATACTGAAATAGACTATGATCATTTACAAATATTAGAACTCTACCTATGCTTATTTCTAACTATATCATGAAATACATGAAATTATTACAAAGAAATATCCTGTATCCATTTTGTGTCATCCTGCTAAAAGTCAGACAGTCGGACAGACAATATAACCTACTTAGTGGAGGTAATTAGCCTTTAAACCACCTCATGTTGTGTGTGTGTATACTGCAGTGCAAAAAAATCCACTTTATGTCATTATAAACGCCCACACTCCCACAGACACAACACAGAGCATGAACTCAATGTTACTAACTGCCGTGCATACACTAGAAAAAACACTTGTGTTCAACATAAACAAATAATTTCAAATTTTCAGCTTGCTCTTGGACGCTGTTTATTATGGGTTGATATTAAATCACTAATGTGCACATTTTAAATGTCGTGGTGTATCGGAGTATCAGAGTGGAAAATGTCTCTTGGCTCGGTCCCATATTTATATTTATTTCCCTCTAAATGAATGTCATAAATTGAAAACTACTAACATTAATGTCCTAATTATAAACATTTGTGTAATAGAACAGAAGTAAGGGTTATTTCTTTTCATTCAAATCCAGTTCACCAGACATAAATTCAATAAATAGACAAAAAGAATAGTAAAAAAAAAATAGAAAAGAATAAAACAGAATAACCACTTTGTTTTCAGTTTAGAACATACACTAGTTAGTGCACATTAGGAATGAAAATTGAGTATGTTTACTTGCCATCAGACTGGCACAATATCCATCCATCCATCTTCTCCCTCCTTGGTACCAATCCCAGCTATTGGTACAATATAAACATTCTAAATATATTAAATATAAATATAAAATAAATTAAAATATAAAATATAAACCTCAGATATGTCTTATAAATATGAACATGTGGGATAAATATGTATACCTATCAACATACATATGTGCACAGTACTGCACAGTGTCACAAACACAGTGTATTGCACATAAGTGTACTCCACAGTAATGTAGCAGCAGAAAAAAACTGTTTAGATCCCGTTCAGATATGCTGCATAGATGTATGTACATTTGAAAAACAGTCCAGTGACAGTAAACGGTCTGTATTGTTTTTGTTTGTAAACTGTTAAGGGGTGGGGGGTGGCTGTGGGTTACTGAGTGTTCAACATGAACATACAAGCCAGCACCAAATTAGGTCACACAATGCTGATTAATGGCCCTTTTCCACTATGGTCCCGGCTCACCTCGCCTCAGGCATGTCACGGCATAGGTACTTACTCAATGTGTTGAGTTTGGAAGGCGCTCCTCAGAAATTCCAAGTTCCGACTACAAATGAGATGCATCAACAGGTCACAAAGGTTTACATCTGGTATGAAAATGCATTTTCTGTGATCAGACAGCAAGCGGATGGTGCCTGACCACTTGTAAGTACAGGGTCCATCCACAACAACTACGTGAGCGGAAATATGTTGGCGGCTCTGAACTCTCCTGTGGTTCGGCACAGATTGAGTTGCAAAGGCTATAAAAGGAGCCTTGAGGGAGTCACACACATCAAGGCATTCGGTATTATTGATCAATAATAGCAAAAAATTGACCTTACCATACCTTTAGATTTAGTCAGTCATCATCTAACCGCTTTATCCTCCACCAGAGGGTCGCGGGGGGTGCTGTGCCAATCTCAGCTACATCGGGCGATAGGCGGGGTACACCCTGGACAGTTCGCCAGTCCATCGCAGGGCCACACGCAACTAGAGACAAACAACCATTCACTCTCACACTCACTCCTATGGTCAATTTAGAGTGTCCAATTCACCTAATCCCCACATTGCATGTTTTTGGACTGTGGGAGGAAGCCGGAGAACCCGGAGAGAACCCACGCACACACGGGGAGAACATGCAAACTCCATGCAGAAAGGCCCTTGTTCCAACCGGGGCTCGAACCCGGGTCTTCTCGCTGCAAGGCGAGAGTGCTAACCACTACACCACCGTGTGGCCCCTTTACATTTAGGAATAATTCAATTTAAAGCTCAGTGTACAGCTTCTGTACATTGCAGAGTTTCTAATTCCCTTCAAGTTATAGTCAAATTGTGATAGTAATTGGACCCCTGTCCAATTACAGCTATTCAAGGAGAAAGATGGCTCAGGTTTGCTGTTTGATAATTAAATTGAGCATCTCTTTAAAACTGCCTTTATTATTTTATCGTTTCTACTGATTTTCTGTTGATTTAAGCTGCCAAATGTTACTCAAGTGTAACACGTAGCGTCTCTTTTTCATGCGCTTGACATACTAACCACTTGATTGAAGTTTTGTTCTTGTTTTCTCTGATTCCCCCTCTCAAACATTCACTGCCTCAGCCCTTTGACCTTTAGCATAAACTTATTATGAACTGTACAACATAACTGGCAGCGAGTGATGATGAGAGAGAGAGAGACACAGAGAGAGAGGGAGAGGGATGGTGCGCACTGGTTGGTGATGTGAGAGTGGCTCCATGAAGGAAGTGCAGCTCAGCAGTTTGTAGCTCATTAAAGATAAAAGTGATGCCCCTCAGTAATCAGGCTGTGACGCAGGAGGCTGTGGAATGAAATCCACCAGGACTGAGGACTTTCAAGTGGAGGGGTAAAAAAAAAAAAAAAAGGGATGCATTTTTCTGCAACTGTATCCCAGGCTGCACTTCAAGTTTCCGGCAGCTCCACAGAGCAGCGAGAACACTGACATCTAGTGCCGATATGGAGGCCAAGTCTTGCTGCAACACAAGGCACATGTCAGGAGGGGAACGACTTGATATCGAGTCATTTCTTGGTTAGTTTAGTACTTACTGTTACTATCAGTTAATCCAATGTGTTGCATTTGGTAACTTGAACAGTGGTTAAAGTGGTCATTATTATTGATGCATGTGAGATTAAGGGCCCATGTTATGTGTCACTAACAGGCTTTACTCTGTACTGACCATGGTCAAGACACATTCACTGACCTCCAGGAAAACTACAATTTTAGTCCATATAAGTGGACACAAAACAGACTCAACTCATTTGGTCCTTTGCTTGCTGTCGGAATGATGGATTCCGGACTGCATTTTCAGCATACTGCACGTCTTCCTAGCCTCACAGGATGCACAAAAATAAGAATTAGCTGAGTCAGATACTTCTCCAACAGAAATGTCTGCCTGCTTAAGGCTACAATATCTTAACAATATGCTTGTGGCTTAAACTTGCTATGAGGCGGACCTTTCCAGCTGGAAGTTTTTGATGTTTTGTAAACCTCTCACTCCCCCGCACCAAAGTCCATTGAGAAATTCATTGACTTTTACACCGCTGCTGCCTCCAACGATTGAAATCCTGTGGTGTCGCGAATGTACCAAATAGGGCAGCAGTAAATCAGCAGCTCCTGTGTCCCTGCAAGTTAAAAACGATCATTTTCTCAATGGACTTTGGTGCAGGGCAGCGAGCGTGTTACAAACTCCAGTTTCCAGTTGGAAGAGGTTCAGGCACAAAAGAAACCAGCTGGTTAGTGCTGGAAAAAGAACTCCCATAAAAACACACCGATTCTCCTCACAACACTATTAAATCCACTGGCATCATGTGCTCATAATACCATAAAAACTGTTAGACACCCGTATGACAGTGTGTAAACATACCCCTCCACTGCTGTGAGAGAATTTTGCCTCAAACTTTCTGATTAAACTTTCTAGGTAATAAAAAAAAACATGTAGATTTTCCTTAAACGGCCTTACGTCACCTTCTAGCATCTCTCTGTGGACGAGGCACAGGATGTCCATGATCTTCAGGTAATCTGGCAGATTCTAGGGAGAGTGAGGCAAAAACAAAATGTAAATGTAACTTTAATGAGAGGATTATTAAAATGCACAATAATGGTGGGCCCACTCTTTATTGTTTCCAATGTTATTGTGTTTTCAGTACATTTGGTATTATAATAATTGGCCCCAAAACAGATCGGTGCAAATTAGGCTTCTTTTTGCCTTGAGGCGATGGAGGCATGAACAGTGCAGGGGACCACAGACAAAAGGTCTTTTTTTTTTTTTTAACCTGAGGATAGGAAGAAAAAAAAATAAAAGCGTCAATAATCTACACAAGTGGAAGAACTCTCCCAAGGTTCCTGAGCCCTCCGGTGTATTATTCATATCAGCGATTGCCAGAGGACTCATAATTGACCTCTGCACTTTGCCAAAAAAAAAAAGAGAAAAGAGAAGAAAAGAAAAAAACTTCATGAGATGAAAGAATGTGATGTTTTGTAATTCAACTTTTGAATTCAACTCTCCTCAATCCAATACTATTGGATTGTAAGGCATGAATTATTCAACACATAGGAGGCAAGGCTATCTTAGCTGGGAGACGTTATATGAAACAAGGTTTCAAGACCAAGAGATATGAAATGATTTGGCTCCAAAAGAGAGAGACAGGGAGTGGGGAAAAAAACAACAACAATAAATAAAAGTCACATCAAAATAAATGGGAGCAATGTTGGACAGAAATCTCCTAAGTGACTACAGGGGAAATAATCCTGTCAAAAAGCACTTCTTCTGCACAATGCTGACCCGCGATGTGAACAAAATCTCTTTAAGTGTTTATTGATGTGGAATCCCATTATCTACCTTTGCTTGGGGGCAAAGGCTTCATTTATGTATTAATGCTTCACCACTACCTCTTCACTTAACATCCGAGTTGTAATTAACAATGTTTTTGTCCAAAGGTAATTACGGCATCAAGTGTTGACACTTCAGACGTGTTTCTGGGCTGTTCACAAGCACATCAGTGCTTAAGTAGCAGAAACACTAGTGTGTGTGGGGGTGGGGGTGCGGTCGGAGTGGGGTGGGTTTCCGCACTTGTTTGTGAACGCCTCGGAGTGATGTGTTCACTGGTAGGCAGGAAAGAGCTGAACCCATGGAATGTGTAAACTTGTTTACAGCAGAAGCATTGTATTATTCCACACAAGGCTTCGGCAGGTTTGTTTAGATGTATTGATCTGTGGATGTGGGGTTGTGGATAACCATGTTACAGCGCACGTTTCTGCGAGCCGGATATATGGTGGGTTCAAACTCGAGCGTTAAAAACCCGCTCCAGTTCGAACTATACATCCTAGAAGCGCTGCAGACTGTCTGCAGTCATTACTGTGTGGTCCAGCGGAGGGCAATCTGAATACAGCTGGATTCACTTTATAAATGGCACACACCAGGGAAACCGTCCTCCTGACTGGACATTCACGAGACCGAAGCATCCGCAAAGTTACGTGAGAAAAGGATATATGGCACCCCGTAGCGCCCCCTAACACCCCAAAACTACACATGCGCAGATTTGTCCTGCTATTTCTAGGTGACGATGCAGCTGTTTTTAGCCTCTACAAATGTTATTGCAAAGTCTTACATGCAGGAGTGCTTCATAAAGACATCCCTCAGACATTGCTTTGGACAATGACCCATAAGAACACCCACAGACTGTGTGGATAAAGGAAAACTATGAGCCCTGGATGCATGTTTTGCAACCAACGACCCTTTACAGTTCCCGTGTCTACAGGACTGAATATTCTGGTTAATACTGGCATGACCCAGCTACCTCATTCCATTTTCTCATTACCGGAATTATTGCATATCCGGGTAGTGCTTAAAGGCTAAGGTGTTTCCATGAGTCCCAGCGTTACCGGAATACTGCCATACATGTAAATGTGGTGAGTTTTGCAACCTCCTTTCCACGAAACCACTCTGTTTTGTTTTGTATAATACCATAATCCACATCAAATCTTCCAGTCTCTAACTACACTATTTGGCGAACATCTCTCGTGCTCCATAAAAGCACACTATTATGTTCTCACAACGCCTCAACAATCCACAACAATCGTCCAACATTTTGGTCTCAATCTGGACTCGAACGGTGGTCTGCTGATCGGTGCACAGCACGCCAGGCCACCACCCACTGTCCCCTCTTCCATCTGCTGAGTGATTTTGTCTGAATTATTTGTGATCAGTGCCACTTTAGAGACGTAGATATGGCATGTATGAAAACACAACAACGAAAAGAGGATCTCCAGCCAAAATGTCACTTATTTTTTTACTTCACTGTAGACCATTATATTTGTACACATGAGAAGAAAACTAAATGTTAAAAGGCTGTTTTCTAGGGCCGAAGCATTAAGAAACACCAACGTGTGTTGGCCCTCTGGCCTTCGTCACCATTTCCTATTTGCTGTTTGAGTATTTATTCAAAATACACTGCACTGGTGGACAAAAGGGACACCAGCTGTGCTCCATTCCACTATTATATTTGTGCATTCTGTACATGAGTAAATGTTTGAATTTTGCCATTTTGCCAATTGTTTCGTATGTGTTGTGTCAACATTTTGCAAGGTTCTCAAATTCTGAGGTCAAATTCTCATCTGGTGTCATATGGAGTCAATGGTGGCACGTAACAGAAGAGAGTTAGACGTCCGTCAACGTTGCTGTGTCTTCTCAGTGTGTTTTAGGACTTGGACACAGTGGGATTTAAAGGTGACATAGAATGCTTGTATCACACATATATGTTAGTTATGGAGGTCTACTTACATATATTAACTTGTTTTCATGGTTAAAAACCTCCTAATCGCTGCAAACGAGACGATCGAAATATCTCCTCACTGACGCTTTCGTCAGCCGCGCTGTTTCAGACCAAAACCACACCCCCAGAACGTGGACTGTGTTGTGATTGGCCAGCCAACGAGAGCTTTCCCACTGTCCTGTGATTGGCCAGGTACCTGGAAGTGACGTAATAGATAGGCCAGCTCTCAGATACACAGCTCCCCCTCTGGCCCGGTGGATGCTCTGCATCTCAGCAGCTACAACGAGAGTAGTTCTTCTTCTCTTGCGGTTGAATGTACGCAACCGGATGTGCCCAGACTAGTGCCCGCACCAGGAGGCACTACGGTGGTGAGAGGAGTGGTGAGGTATACTGATGACATCATCAACATACAGAAGTGCCGATCCGCTTCTCAGAGCCCAAGAAAACAATCCAACCCATTGGAGCTTCCGGTCTATGTCGCCTTTAATACTGTTATGTTGCTGTATTTGAATCCTGCAACGGGAGACGATTTGGACACTATGAGGAAACACCATGATCTTTTCTGTCCCTAACAGTACAGTACCTTTACGTGGTAGGCGTGGAGTAAGCTGTGCCCGGTGGCCGTGTCAGCGAGATATATACATAGGCGGAGTTCCGATAATACCCAGTGCACCTAATGTGGCATGATATGCAGAGACGACCGACTACATACAGCATTAGAAGACCCTAGCGCCCAAGCTGGCAATAAAGTCAAACAACAAATCATGCAGGCTTAATCTCTTTCTTACTTTAATAACACAAAAGCTGGGTTCAAATTGTAAAGGAGCCGTGCTCACATGAAAGTAGTATGAACGGTATGGGGCTGGTTACTTTGGTACTATTCCTAATGGAAACGTATTGTACTGCATCGAACCACAATAAACACGACATATGTGTCCAAACCCAGCCACATTCATCACATAAAAATGGCTACTGTCACACTCATTTCTGCATTTCTGCCACAACTGATCGAAACACTGTGACATTTATATGAAAAATCTGTAAAAAAAAACAAACAAACAAAAAAAACCCATTTTTTTCAGGGAGACAAGGTCGTGCCAGGGACATTTAATAAATAAATAAAATACAAAGACATGTAAACAGTATAAATAAATAAATAAAAAAAGAAGAAGAGTTGTTTGTTGATCTTCAAATGCAATTAGCTGTAATTGCTCATTGTCTACTTTTGTCAAAAAAAAAAAAACAACAACTCAAATAAACAAAACAAACTCTTAGGCAGTGCTTGGAACCTTGTACTTCACTCTCCTTTGCCGCTCTGCCTTTCATAGAACGGTGAGCTCATTAAGGCAAAAATGACCATTTGGCCTTGGGAGAGAGGGGGAAAAAATAATAATCACATGGCAACAAACAGCTGCAGAAAATTAAATGACACTCATGTGATGGAGGACCATCGAAACAGCCGTGTGTTTGCAAAACCCAGCGGTTTTCATGGATAATGATAAACTGTCACGCCCGCAATTACTAAAAAGCACTGGATGGCAGTGTGACAGTGAGGTCTGCTGCTAATTGATGGTCAGGGACACTGACTCACTCAAAAGCTGTCGCTCAAGCATCAGACAGGCGGGGTCTGTGTGTGTGTGTGTGTGTGTTGCAGGAGAGGGCTCCCGAATATTATAACACACTATTAAAGAGCCGCTTTGTGTTCTGCATCTTTTAAATCAGCGTCAAACAACCACACAAGGCAAACACGGAGGGAGGTGGGCAGAAAAAGAAAAATACAAATGCATCATGGACGAGGAGAGGTCTAAAGTGATGAATGACAGGCAAATTGTAAATTATTTAAAGATAAAAACGATAACATCTCTAATAATCTTGTCTCACTGCTCCGATTTCCCAGATGATTAAAAAACAGGTGTTTAAAAACTCAGCGAAATGACAATCGCACTCAAAGCGTGTGTCTGTGAAGTTAGTAAAAAAACAACAACTTCACCGTCTTTGCGAGGGTGGAAAAAAAAATGCATTAGGGTTGCAGCCAAATCTGCATGACAGACTTTAAATTAAAATATTCAGTTTCTTAATCAGATGTTATTTTGTCAGAGGGCAAATCTCAAACTAAACAAAACAAACAAATGAAAACATACTTGAAAACAAATTTCAAGAAAAAAAACCCTCCAGCGCATGAGGTCGAGTGAGAGCGCTATACAAAATAGTACATTACTTGTGCAACTACAACTAACTAAATGCATGCATGCTACTGTCACATTGTGGTAATGGATGCGTTACTAATTAAAATGTAATTAGGTCATTGGGAAAGTACTATAATTTTTTTTTGTGTTAAACTCAGGTCAATATGCCAATCGGTTTGTTGGGGTAGAGTTTGCCATGTTGTGCTTTCAGCATGAAGTATCTTTCACTGATATTCTGGAGAATGTTCTGGACCACACATGGGCAACATGTAGCCCTGGGCCTGCAAACCAGTTTTATCTAGGCCGCTACTTCCTCACAGGTCAAGTTGACTCTTGCTCAGTGTCAGTGACAGAATCAGAGCTAAGATGAGAAACAGCATCAGAAACAGAAAAGTATCTAAAGCATCAGAAACACCTAAATATCTCTCTCTCACGCTCTATATATGTGTATGTATATATACATATATATATGTATATATATATATATATACATATATATATACATATATATGCTATATATACATTCAGATTGTTGCCGTCAGCAATACCGTCTATTTTTTTTTAAGTTATAATGAATTTCTCGTTCTTTTTTAATTTCTCCTGCATGTTAGAAGGTAATAACGTTAACTTAATGACTAGATAGAAGATATTTTAATTATTTAATTCTGGTTTACATATTTGTGCCTTGTCTGTTGAATATGGAGCATAATATATGCATAATTAATTCATTGTTGGTAATGGTATATATTCGTTTAAGATACATTTAGAACAAAATTAGTGATTAATCTGCGATTCACAATTTGTTTACAATTTAATTACATTTTTTGGCTTCATTTACAATCAAATGCCGACCAAAACTGAACAAATCAAAGAATGAGCAAAAACAAATACTGCGAAATAAATAAAATAAATAATTATAAATAAATTTGTGTAAATAGAATTTACAAGGAGTTTAGTGATTAAGTTAGTTCAACAAAATGGACATGTTTTTATATAGTCTAAAGATATCTTGCAACTTTTTTTTTTTTAAGATTTTAATCCATTTACAGCCTTATATTACAACATATTATGTTCAAGTGAAATGGGTCAACCAAAAAGGACAAGAGCAGCAAAGTAAATTTATAGTATGGACACCCAACCGCATATTGTAAACCTTAAAAAACAATGTCTTTGAAAGGACTCGGATGGAGCAACACCCGGGTGAGCAACACAAGCTCCTCTCCCTCACGTGGACCAGAACAGAGTTCACACGAAACAAACATACACGAGGCAGCACCGAGCGAATTATTCACACGTCTCGGAGAGCGACACAAACACACGGAGCGACAGAGGGACAAGGAGGGAGGCTGATTCTGCAGGATGAAGCTCCAGACGCCACACATCTGGAAAGAAGCACCAGACGTCGGGAGAGGGAGAGAGAGAGAGAGACAGAGGGAGGGTCCCAGGGCAGCCAATTGTCCAGCACAGAGTAAGAATCAGATTCAAAGTGAGGAGTGTGTGTGTGTGTGTGTGGGGGGGGGATAGAGCGATAAAGAGGGAGAGAGGTAGATGCACAGTGTCATGTGCTTGGGGGAATAAACAAACACAGGGGTTCGAAAGATGCAACGCTTATCAGAGAGCTTACAGCTATTTCGTCAGCAGCACAACATGGGCTGCATTGTACGTCCTGAGGTATTGATGGATTCCGTGAGGCTGAGACCAAACTGCTGGCAGACCTGGGAGACTGGTAACAGGTAACATGTCTGGAGTAAACAAAGAGTAAGCCACTAGCTGAAGGTTACGGTTTAATGATCAATGGAGAGGATGGTGGGCACCTATAAGGCTGGCTGGTGAGTTGGGGTGTCCGTCCGTGGACATGTGGTGCCATTAAAGTTATTGTAATACTGATATTGTTCGTATCATTAGAGGCTGATGGCAGATGTTTAAACCTTGAATTTGTCCAATATTTTTTGGGTCCAAAGTGTAAGATCAATGACATCTAATGGTGAAACTGCACACTGTATTGCCCTGCATAACAGCCTTTTCCTTTCAGGAAAGATACAAACACTCATTCAGTTCTGTCCTTCTTCATTGGTTAATGCATGAGGCATTAACTTTAAAGCCTCTGCTGAAACACATGCCAGCATTTGTTTGTTTGTTTGTTTGTTTGTTGGGGGCTGCTGTAAAAGCATGTTCACGCAAGATAACACAAGACCTTTGCCCAAAGTATACAAAAGTCATAATCCAAAGCTACAAAAAAGAATTATCTTTATTATAAAGCAATTAGACAAACGTACTTATGTACATTTGCGAATAAACCCAACTATATATTACAACATTGAAGAGCAAATCCATGATTACTGCCATTCAGACCAACAAACACGTCCAGCTATCTCTTACACCAATTGCTTACTACAGTTGTTCCGATTCCGATACCAGTATCGGAAAAGCCTCCGATACTGCCAAAAATGCTGGTATCGGTATCGGCGAGTACTGGAGTCCAGGCACCACGATACTGCACTATTTAAAGATTGAAATGCCTTTTTATTTTACTACATAATGGCGGCACTTTAATTTGTTTTTTTTATAATTATTCCTATATTTATTTAAGTTCCTGTTGCACTACTGTTTTTTATAGTTAAAAATAAGTATAAAAATAAATGGCTTCCATTTGCTGTATTCATTCATGTTTTACAAAGGGTTTAACCTGAGCAAGGCCTTACCACAATGATAATCATATCACAGTATCACACGCAGGCAAAGCGTCTTTGAGTGTCTAGAAAAGCGCTATATACATGTGATGTATTATCATTATTATTATTATTTATAGACACTGGTATCGGTATCGGTACTCGGTATCGGCTGATACCGACAGCACGAGCATCGGAATCGGTATCGGGAGGGAAAAAATGGTATCGGAACATCTCTATTGCTTACCATATTATAATAAGTGTTATCATATATTAGACCTTTTTATTGGACATTGTTAATGTTTATAACTGTGACATACCCTTTTAACAGCATAGCAGTAGATAGATAGTTAGGTAGGTTAGTAGGTAAGTAGACAGGTCATTATAGGTTGCATAGATCATCAAATGAAAGCTCCCTGCCCCCAAACTTAAACTGGGCTTCAATTACATTACATGTCATTTAGCAGACGCTTTTATCCAAAGCGACTTACAATGGAATCAAGTACAATTAGCCAGGGGTGGAATCGAACTTGCGACCATGAAGTCTTTGGTAGACAAGGTAGGGTCTTAACCACTGAGCCACCCCCAATTAAGTTTATTTCCAAGAAACATGAGGAAGAAAGCGTCAACTGGTGATCAGTGTTACATTAAGATGTAAAGGTTGACGTGCTGTTCAGATCCTTGTCTGCCACACATACTGTACATGTAATTCCAGGAGATCAAACAAGGCTTGTCAGAGGATGGCAATTACCTTCTAACATTAGAAGACTTTTTTTTTTTTTTTTTCTTTGCTATTGTGCTTTCTCTTCTCCTGACACCTTCCAAGGTGCTGAAATGAAATAGATCATTAGAAGCAGAAACAGCCTTTGATCGAGTCAAGGGAGAGACTATGTGTCTTCTGTTCTGGGGAAACTTACTTTTTGGATTTGTTTTAAGTTTCTAAGTTTGAGATAGGACTACTTGACCTCAAATGCTTCGACTCTTGCAGTCATTGTGAGTTTTCATTACACATCTGACTGGTAATCGTTGACCAAGGGAAGCCCCCCCCCAACTAGTATGTCTCGTCTCCAGATCACACGTGGTCATGAAAACACATGAAAAAGTGACAAGGGGAACTGGTTTCTGGGTGTTTGGGGTGGCTGAAATTGTCACAGACTCAGATCAAATTTGACAGTGTGAAATAAACTTAGCTTCCAATCAAATGGGGCTAATGAACCAGTCCTTCCCTTAGCTGAATCACTCTCTGTGCTGATGACGTTTTGTTGTATGTCACAGATCCAGGATATTGGGTAGGTCATATTTTACAAATCTTAACCGCCTTTGGATCATTCTCTGACTACAAGCTTAACGTCAATAAACACTAGCCAAACAAATCCAACCAGACTTTAGTGTCTTTTCCAAGTCTTACAAAATCATTTACTCGAACCTGAAACAACTTCAAAGTTAAATGGGTTGGAAAGTTCCCAAAATCATTTAGAAAAAAAAATAATGATCAAGGCCTCGGGTTGTCTAATCAATTTGTTTATTACTTGGCAGCTCTTCTTAAAAAAAACATACCTGGCATAATTCTTCTGATCTTGATTGGGACATAATTGGGGATAAATCGTACCATCCATCATCTGTGGCAGCTTATTTCTTTCCCCCTTCTGATTCCCATTTGTTTTAATTGAACGAAAAACACCCAGTAGTATGTTCTGCGTTGAAAATGTGCAACAACCACTAGTTTTACTCCCTCTAAATTAGACACAACCTTCATTTTTCTGTGTGAGAGGGGCAGATTCTTAGATTTATACTTGGAGGACTCTTATTTACCACCTCCAATTCTCATCTCACATGTTCTGGAATTTCCAAGCTTGCAATTACGTTTGCACATCTATCAATCTAGAGATCCTCCTTGAAGCAGGATCTCTTGTCAGTGAGGTGCTTTCTCTCCCTAAGGCTCAGCATTAAATGACCTCATATCATGCTGGAGTGTGGCCTCTCCTGTGGGGGGTCAAGGAAAAGTTGAAAAGGAGAGCTTGGCTCGAATGTAACAGGCGAGGCAAAGGGAAGAGGCATTAATCAGGGTCACCTCTACGTCTTCATGTTCCCGTGATCACTTCATTCACGTCCCCTACATATAGGATTCATTTCACGAGCGCTCGGCACAGCGGGCTGTTTGCGGGTACAGGTTGTACCCTGCTCAAAGGCAAAAGTCACAGAGAGGAAACCATGTGTGATTGGCTGTACAAGGGAAGTAATGCGGAGAGGAATTACAGAGAGTTTGAGGCATGAATTAAAACTCTCGGCACAGCTGGCCAATCACTGTGTAATGTAAACGTGAATGCCCAACTCTGGGTGTTGTGGGAAATTTCCTCTGATGTACACTCACATCCCAAAATGGTAGTTCAGCCAGTAAGGCCATCAGAAGAAAAACATGTCTGCAATTATACTTCACCACTCAACAGAATTTTTCCAACTGGAAACTAAAGTTTGTGTCACTATGTAAACGGCACACTCTCCTGCACAAAAGGTCATAGAGGAATATCGGCTATTTTACATCACAGCACACAGGTGATACACTGCCGCCTTTGTGGGTTTGAAAGACTTTATTTGGATTTACCTATTGACCTATGTATCCATGGACGTTGGTGTGGGGAGGAGTGAGCAGTTTACAAAGTCTCCTGATGGAAAACAATCTTTGAATGCTGAGATGATCGTGGCATTTATATTTCTTCTGGGGCGTTTATTTGGTGAGCCTTTGGAGCTAAAACCCCCAACTATCTGATTAACACTTAAACCCAACATGCTGTGGCTGTAGGAAAATGCTAACAAATTCACTCGTAATACAGTAGTCGTTGCATTACATTTGCTATCTGTTATAAAACATCGAATGTAGAGAAAACGGAGGAAAAGCAGGTTTTCGATTATCAGAAAAACAAATGATGGAGACTCTTCACGTGTTAAATCCTGAGCCTCCAGCCTGAGGTATTTAATAAAACAATCCATCCATGGTAGTTTTTAATTTATTTATTCCTAAACTAATTGAACTGTTGGGAATTGGGATTCAAATGAATCATCAAAAAAACATCAATGTGCCATTTAGTGTGTTGTCAGTGCCATATTTATTCAACTAAAAGTAACCATATTTGGATTTGAAACGTGAAGCCCATGGAGTAGAACAGATACAGCTGTTAGCCACCAGGTGGCGGCTCTGCTGGCTGCATAAAAGAACTCTGTTTAAGAGGAAGTCTATTGGAAAATGAGCATGGTATTGGTCAAATTGCAAGAATACACCCGTTCTTAACACACACCCTAATGGCCATCCCACAATGGCTTCAATCTCCGGAAGCCAAGTCCATTTTATATACAGGATAAAGTATAGAATATACAGAATTGTACATAACCTCACTGGAAAAGTAGCTCGCAGCACGAAGTAAAAATGAATCCAAAGTATGAGTTGTTGTCAGAAAAGCTTGTGAGGTCAGTGCTGACTGCTTGTTTGCATCACCTTGCCTAATGATTTCTCCCAGGCTTTGGAGTATCTTCCCAAAGCTGGATCTCCCCAATGGGCATGGTGCCTTTAAACTCAGCAGAAAACCTATTTACCCGCAAAAGAAAGCACTGCGCTGGGGTGGCACAGGAATCCTGTACGTGCTGAAAAACAGGGCAATTACTTGGATGAGTAAGGCCAGGGGAATAAGCCAAAATCCAGAGAGTAGGTAGGTGTGGCAAGTGCTAAAAAATGTTGCGCTGAAAGGCAGACGGGGTGATGGGTTGGGGTTGCGAGTTGGGAGACATGTTACAAGGACATGGGTGGGGCTCACTTTAAAAGTCCTGAGTGAAAAGTGAAGATAAAACGATAGATCTTAGAGTGAGGAGAGAAGGGGGGGGAAAAAGGGGGGAAAAGCTTGCAGGTTCATTACATCATAGAGGAAGAGAAGTGTGTATGTGTTGGTGGTGAGTGAGTGAGTGAGTGAGTGAGTGAGAGGAAGCAGGAGATCCAGAGCATGCAGGCAAGTCAGAAATGGTTGCTCTCCAGTGGGAATTACTTTGTTGTCTCTGATTAATGTGTAGATCGACAGGCTCTGGGGAGCAAGAGGCGAGTTTGATTGGGTGTTCATGGTGTGTTTTTTTTTTTTTGTTACTACAGTCCCAAACCCCCACAACACCTTGTCTGCATTCCAAATTGCACCTTTTCAAGGAAGCTTCCTAGACTTAGGATGCAAGAAAAAAAGAAAAAAAAATGCTTTCCAAGTGTGTTACCCGTGGGGAACTCGCCAACATGGATGCCAGTCACTGAGGGAATTTCTGCGAAACCTGCAGAACTGACTGGCTGGATATGTGTTTGATAATGTTACTTTAGGTGTGCGCATGCATCTCATTTACACGTACTTGGTGTAGCTTGAGGGCCATATTAGCGCCTGTGCGATGCAGTGCGGGGCCCGGTGGTGATTAGCTGGAGCTAAGTACCTACTCTATGCTTATACTGCTACATGTAATTAAATCCATCAGAGGTGGAAAACGCTCATTTAGGGTTGTGGTGTAAACTGCATCTGTGCACTGATAAGAGACAACCCTTTTTTTTTTTTTATCCGAATCTTGCTACGCTATTTTGCTCCGTATCGCTTTTCGATACGTAACACAGAATTGTGTGCGTTGTTACTGAGGCCTGAAAAGACCTTTCTATAAAAAATTTAAAAACAATGGTCACCCATCCCCATTTAATAGAAGTGTCTGAAACCTGTATTCTTTTGAATGGCTATCAGGTGGCAGCACCAGTGGTTTGTATGCAAGTCCATGGGAGAATTACTTTTCACTTGATTTATATCATCAAATAAACATTTTTCCTGTGCAGTTTATGATCTCAAACAATTATTCCAGGTCTTCTTTAATACATCATGATTTTTGTATAAGAATTAGAAGAATGGCATTTACTGGACATATAATAAGTCAGGCCCAGGCCCAAATATGGTGACTTCTGGTTGCGAAACAAAAAGGATCCTCCTCACATTTTAATGGAAAACAATCCCAAAACAAGTCATGGTGATGGATTTACTAATGATGTTATGGTCCCACACTTTCATCGGCCAAATGATTTGTGACAGGGAGAAGCCATATTCGCTTTAAGCCTGAAAGAAGAGGGAGTTTACGGTAGGATAATGGCGGAGAAAGCTACGTTAAGAGATGCCCCATCCATGTTTAATACGCAGACTTTATGCTCGTTGTCAATAAATAAAGAAACCCTGCACTTTTGACTTTTCACAGACGTTTAGTTTTCTTCAGTTAGACATATTGGTAATCACAGAATCTGATCACAGCATCGTGATATAATGTAATGTGACGCGCTAGACGATAATGTAAAGGAAACAACAACTTTCATGTCAATGAATCCAACTTTTAAAATCACAAACCAATGGTCATTGCCATCACATCGGGTTTATTCTTGAATATTTACTGGATACACAACCTCTCAACCTAACCTCAACTGTATATTTAGCTCTCAAACACATATAACACAGCACTTAAAGTCTCCTCGGGACCTGTTGTGCCCTCATGTTGTGTTCACTCGCACTAAAGGAGACAATCACAGATGCAATAAATGCCTCTCTGCTTGCATCACTGGTCTTTCCTCCCCAATCAGTGCGTTTGCATTGAATGAAATTACATATCTGTTAACCTAACCACCCCACAGTCAGATTGCTTTTGACTGTAATAAATTGCCTCCTGAATTGCAGCTTCATAAATGGCTCTTAAATGGAGAACAGGCACGGGTCTGATGATGTTTTAATTGTAACTCGCAGAATGTATTAGCTGTGACCTACAGGCTTTTTGTGGCAGCTTCCATTCAATATGTATGTGCGTGCAGACACCTTGGGTTTAGAAAGGTTAATTAACCTCTGGTGGAAGACCTTTCCTTTGCACTTAACTTGGTCTATGTCCTGATAGTGCCATTAACCCGTGCCCTAGCCTCTTAACCTCCTCTATCATTACCCACATAAAAGCCATTAAAACTTCCTATTGATTTTTTATTTTTTTTTTCTAAACATGCAACTTCTACTTGTTCTACATAAAATCAGCTTTTTATGAGCATATAGCAGCAGATAGGGTTTGGTTAAAAAAAAGAAAAGACAGAAATATAAAATCCAATTGACTGAGAAATTACATACATATTTATATATATATATATATATTTATATATATATACAGTATATATATACATATGTATATAATTTGATTTTTAAGCAAAAATATAAATAGGTTTAAAAGTGATACCCTTTCCTATTGTATGGTGGGTTTTGCCATTATCTTCTTTTTTATTGGTTTGTGCATCAGGTATGTGTGGGCGGAGCCTCTCTTCTTAATTTGCATAGTAGGCGTCCGTTTCAAAAAAACAAAAAGCAAACTCAAATGGTGACTTCCCTCCATATGCCAAGACCTTTGCCTAAAGAACATATGAGAGGTCTCAAACTCGCGGCCCTTTTATGTCGAACTTCTGTGAAATATGGTCACAAATGTGATTATTTTAGCTAATATGTAATATCGGCCAAAAAAAGAAGATGTTTTTTTACTTGACTGGCCCCCTCCCCTCCTGATCAGACTAGATGTTGATTTTGTGAGGAGGAAGAGGAATCCGATTTTGAATTATACTCATGTAAGGTGCACAGATATTTTTTTTTTCCAAATTAAATCGAAAAACAGCAAATGAAAAATTTGCAGTGAAGTAGTAAACACCAATTAAACATAGTTCTGAAATAATGTATTCGTTTGTTCATTAGCAGTGCTTACACCCATGGAGTATTGGGGTTGTAGTTAGAGCCCCAATTAAACACAAAACTGTTTTTAAGTGCTCGAAATGGGTGTTGCATATGCATATTGATATTGATAATTATTGTATGTACAGGTGAATTCCTAAATGTAAAATGTTTTTGACCCAATGATATTGCACCCTATAATTAGATTTTGAAATTGTTTCAGTATTTCTTTCTGTCTTCAATACGTTTTTCTTTTTTCCATTTTTATATCCACAAATTCCCTATAAAATAAAATTGAAAAAAAAAACAAAAGAAAAAAACTAGCAACATATAATGCAAAAAAAACAGAGAAAGAAGAGTCAAATATTCAAAAAAGGTGACTCAATAACAAGGGGATACGTTGAAGGGTATTAAGTCATCAAATTTACTTTTATCTTGATCGCATTGTGAAAGTCGTGAATAATTAATGGGGGGAGCTTATTAAGGGAAGATGATTAGGCAAATTACACAGGTGTCGGATGCATTTTTCATGATGAATTTTGCCAGGACAATCCCATGATTTCCATCTGTTCTGCTCCCATCAGAGTGTCACTTCAGGGGGAAATTAATATGACACATTAAAACACAAATTGCAGGCAGGCAAAAAAAAAAAAAAAGAAAAGAAAAAGAAAAGTACCGAAAATAAAATATAAATAAGACTTAAGTGTTTGTGCTGAAATAAACATAAAGAGAGAATTGCCATTTTTAGAGGCGGTTTCCCAGTCCTCAGCAAGATTTTTGGCAACTGGGACGAAATAAGCTGCTTCTTTTTAATGGACACTGGGAATTTCATTTTATGATTGCGCCCGTGTGAGAAAACGACTTTGTCCTTTGCCATTATGTACGGTCTGAACTCATTCAGTCCTCACTATACGCACACCATTACTGAAGGTATAATTAAGACTCACCTTTCATTTGGTCTTTTATAGTGGAGGGCTGAAAAAAGAAGAAGCCCAGTATTATTCCCCGACACTGTTTATCACCCATTCAGCACAGCTTTCGCTGCTTTCTGCTTTTCACTGCGAGCATTTCTATTAAACGCAGATTCTGATGCTCACGCTGAGCATTACTTCAAACACCATAAAGCAAATGATTCTCTGACCCAGTTTTTAGGCTATAATTTACAATTTGACACATTTTGAACAGCTTTTGACACTGTAACAAAAAATATGAGTCGATCATCGCCTATTACAGCCGAACTATGCAGGATTTTTACCCCAATTTAACAGCTTCGGAGTCATTGTGATGGATAAATGGCTTGTTGTTTGGGGGGATTAGGGGATGTCTTAGTGGAAAATCGGCCTTGCACGATCACGGCCGCTGACCCGGTAGCCTCAGAGTCAGAACGTGTCGTGAAGTCTCGGACCTTGCGAGAAACACGAATTGCACTACACACATCCACCCTAGCCAGGTACCGGTTATAAGATCAAGGCAGTGAGAGCATCGTTTTAGACGTTCATTAGGGCAGAGCAGGGAAAAAAGGAAGCGAGGAAGAGGAAACAACTGTCTGACTGAGTGAGAGGCCACGCACGAGTAAACATCGGTTAAATGGTTAAAACACACTGACGCATGCAAAAAGTGTTTGTGTTCACCGGCTCCACTGATATCAAATGCGCATGGCGAGGATAAGGGAAGAGAGGGGCAGCATCAAAGGTGAGTTTTTACAACAGTGGGGATAATGCAAAAGACAATGAATGGATGGTTACGGTGGTGGCGTAAACTGTAGGCGGAGCTCCAGCGATACAAAGGCGCGTTGGGTGGTGATGTGTCGTTCGTGAACGATTCGTTCAAAATGAACTAATCTTTTGTATGACTTGGGAGTAATGAGTCGTCTCAGTGAGTGATTCGTTCATTTTCATGCAGTACCTTCCTTCGCCACATGGCAGGCAGCTGCATAAGTTCAGTCAGCAGGACAGGAAACAGAAATGATTAGTTCAGGAGTGAGTCAACCGAGTGGTTCGTTCGTTCATTTTCATGCAGTACCTTCCTTCGCCACATGGCAGGCAGCTGCATAAGCTCAGCAGGACAGCAAACGGAAATGATAAGTTCAGGATTCACTGAACCGAGTGGTTCGTTCGTTCATTTTCATGCAGTACCTTCCTTCGCCACACGGTGGCAGGCAGCTGCATAAGTTCAGTCAGCAGGACAGGAAACCGAAATGATTAGTTCAGGATTCACTCAACTGAGCGTCCGTCCTCAGGTCACGTGACAACTACCTAGTCACCGTCGTGCTGTTAAACGAGAGGATACAGGACACAAGTCACTTTATTATGGTGTGTATTTGCTTTCCTAGGGTTTCATATGGGTTGAATAGCTTGTGGCATTTTGTTTATTATACTTTGTCAGCTGAAGCAAACCATGTTGCCTTCAGTGTTAAGTGTTCGAGAACCGCAGTCTTTTTTACACAAGAGGGCTACAGCGCCACCCGCTGTAAAAATGAACGAAATGACTCGAAAAAGATTAGTTCAATTTACTGTCCGAGAGTAAAAGATCCGAGTCAGTAAGAAGAGTTGAACTTCCCATCACTAGCGTTGGGTGGACAACACACGCGCGGACCGCACCTCTGAAGTATTAAGCCCCGTCCCCAAGCAGAAAAAAACATCATGACAACAGAAGAAGTGGTCGCCATGATAGTCATCTGAACCCGACTCCCCTGCCCGACGTGTCCGAGGGAGCTGTAGCATCATATTCTTCTTCTTCTTTGGTAGGAATGTGTCCTATTCCCTGCGCCACCCGATGGTGAAATGGGATACTACAGGACCCTGACGAACGAGTATACCAGGGCCTTTAGTCTCTCTAAGAAGCTAGCTTCTAGGAAGCTAAGAGTGCTAGTTGTTAAGAATCTAGCTGCTAATTGCCCCCAAGATATACATATCTAGATATTTTTTTTTAGGGCAAGCTTCAACAAATTGACATCGGCTCATAAAAGGATTTTAATACATGCCATTTCCTGTTTCCTGTGAGCAAATCACTTGAGCTAACAGCTACACTTACAGCTTTGGCCGTTATTTAACCATGTGTAGTAACCTCAAGACAGCATCACATCACTCTTGTCGTCTTCTGATGAGCAACGAGGCCTCACAGCGCTCTCTGCTGGAGGACCTGTTAATTACAGGTAATTAAAGGGCGGATATTTTAAACTTGAACAGGTTTGGGGCTTGAATTAATTAATTCAAAAACCTTGAATTACTAAAAAATTGTAAAAAAGAAATATGCATTGATGTAACTTAATTTGAGGCCAATTTTCTTTATGTAACGTTTTTTTTTAATGACACATTAGGTTAGAGAGACCCACATTTTTTTTTTTAGAATTTGCTGCATTAGTTCAATCAAAATTGGTATGAAGACTGACTTATCTCTAAATGAATCAATGTTGAATCAAGTGAGTATTTTAAAATGTTGAGCTCCTGAAGAAACTCTATTATACATTACAACATTTAAATGAGTAAGGTTTGCAGCTTTTCGGCTTTCAAACGCACACTTGTCAGCACCGCTGTTTTTCCACCTGCACTTTTTAAAATGTATTTGTTGGTCCTTCTAATGAACTCCCTCAATCACGTCGCGCTTAATGTGAATTAGAGAAGGTGTGTGGAAATTTCGTGGCATTTATCGGCATGGGCATTGATGTGAGAGGACCTCCAGACTGTGTGTCTCGCTGCGGATGCTCTGTTTTACCTTTCCAATGATCAAACCTCATCAGCTCCTGCATTATTGAAAGGAAAAATCTTCTTTGGGCTCCATGTGGCCACCTTGTCTTTTCTTGGTGTGGTCCTCCACTGCTCGCCTTTATCCCGAGGAAAACACTTCAAGGCCCCCTCAGATCAGACTGAGGCAGCTGGGGTTTTCACCTCTCACACCTGTGAACCTCCTTCATAAATTCCATCCTCCCACAAGCAAATCAGCAATGCTGTTTGTGCCGCTTTCATCTGGGCCTCTTCCTGCTGCTGTTGGTTTGCTGGGCTGCTCATTTGTCAGAAAGAGAGTCGAAGAGACTTCCATGTGGGTGCAAGAGTGTTTGTCCATGTTTGTGTGTGTTTCCAGGCCTGTCAAGTCTCAACTGTGACCATAATAATAATGTCTGATATGACAAGGAATATCAGCCCAGAAAAATATTACTTTTCTGTGAAATCTAAATTTTTTTTTTCACAAAAAGTGTTTAATTTTATTTTAAAACATTGCTGAATATCCTTGACATATGACAACATTGTCACTTTGAGGAAACGCTGATTGATTTTGTTTGACAGTTTTACACTTAAAATTGAGTAATTGGAAATAAAAAAAAAAAAAAGAGTCAGTTGCGGCCCTGAATCGTTATCGGTTAAATCCATTTGAACACTTTACTGATATTTCTGTTTACAGTCACGTCATTAAACACTCCGCGTTCAAGTAGGTGAGTTCAAACATGATTTAAGAGGTGAACATTATACATCACCTGTTATAGGCCAATACTGCAACTAATAGCTTAACTCCATTGTAGTCAGAAACCCTCGGTTTACATTTTAAACATAAATTAAATCTCCTAAAAAAATAAACCTGCTTAGGTCAACAATATTTTAATAATATGCTGCCTTTTCTTTACTGGAAACCATCACGTCTCACACCAAAGTCCATACAGAAAATACAGAAAAGTGATTTTACATTACTGATTACATTTAAAATCCTTTGTTTGGTTAAAAAAAAAAAAACCTTTTCCTTTCCGTGGTGTTTCATGGTCAAGCTGGCACATCGATTTATTTCTTAATAACTCACTCCTTACTGTTGTGTTACAGCTGGCTTGACATGCAGTAGGGATGAGCGTGTGTATTCAGTTATCTGCTTGGTTACAAAAAGTTGATTCTGACTATTTGAAATGTGTTGAAAAGATAGCAAAACAAAAAATATTTTATCAGTGATTGCATTTATGAAACCCAATATTTCTACTCCAATGACTACTTAATATATGGCGCATGTATCACCACAGAAGTGATGGCCTCTGAGTAAGTCCTTGAACGCATCTTGAAGCTTCAACCTGCACAATTGATGACATTTACCAGAGCTCAACAGGCTGTGAACCCTGCATTACTGTCACTTGCTCTAACGTGCTGGAGGTTAGCATATTCCATTATTCGAATGCTAGAAATGCCCACCCCCAATATGCAGCCAGCTGAATTATAGCTAAGCACTATTGTTTTTTTTTTTGAACGGTATATTTCAACCTTTCAGCATTAACTTTTATCGAGGGTCCTCCAAACAGCTGGAAGCAAAGGTGACAGACTGTCAGGGCCGACTGTGACTCTGCCACCGCGGGCGGCGTCCTGGCTCTAACTGCGGATCCCGCCTCAAGTCACGCTGTATAATGTTCCAGTTGGGATGATGATGAGGAGGGTGACAGATAGCGACGAAGTTTGAAGGATGAGCTGAGTGGACAGACGTTTGACCTGAGAGGAGAAATTGGATTTGGCTCCTGTCTCTTGGCGCTGGCAGCGGGTGGCGACAAGCTCAGTAAACTACCCTCTCACCCCCCTCCCCCCACTCCCTCTCATCACACACACACACACACACACTCATGCACCTCCCCGCCACGCCATTTCCATTTCATTTTCTGCAAAGCATGAAATTAAAGCTATTTATAACCTGCCTGATAATTACATTATACTTATTCCATCACGATTAGGTTTCTGGTTTTTATGATGCAATGTCACAGTTTTAATTAAGGCGTCTCTGGCAGCCTGCTCCGCTGTTTATTCACTGCTTGTAGGCTCACAGGAGAAACTCCGCCGCCTGAGATGACCACCTGATGACCGCCTTCACCGCAGACCTGCTGATTGACATCGCCGCTGCTGCTGCTGCTGCACCACCTGTGATTACACTGGTAATCCGTCTAATTTGACGTGGACACATCCCCACTTGATTGGGAGCCGTAAGGGGAGCGCGCGACGGCGTTTGACATCATGTCACCTTTAAAAGTCTCAGTGTCTCTTTAATGGCTAATTACATTTACCAAAGCAAGAGCCTGACCGCTGGAAGTACTTCGTCACCTTGGACGATTTTAATGATTGAATTATGAATCAAACAACCCCCGAGGCAAGTGCGGAAAAAAAAGAAAGTTGAGATCTAATGTTAGCAGTAATACTTTCTCCCCCCCCCAAAAAAAAAAGAAAAGAAAAAGTGAAAATGTACTCTAGGTGCTGTGCACTGAGACCTAACTTAGGGGTAAGAAAGAAGAAGTTGGTGAATTATTTAGCAGAGACATATACTCAATAATAAATAGGCGATAAATAAAATATACAAGCTTGTCTTGATTAAGGTGTGTGTATTCCCCTCCCCAGACGCTGACAGGCCTTTGATTCATGTATCTGTGTTGGTGCAGTCCTCCTTCCACCCCATATTCAACACTTCCACTTGGCGAAACACACTTGAAAAGGCACTGCTTCTTGGCTGGAGGGGTTGTTGTATAGAAAGGAGCCAGAGGAACCGCATTGCCTATAGCGTAGGCTCGGGGCAGAGTTAGAAGCCAAGACCACCCTGGTTGCTCATTCATGTTTCATTGTGGAGGGAGAGGCTACGACTGTAAACGTGTCCCGCTTGTGCGAATTGCAGACGCGGCAACAGGAAAATTGTGGTGAATGGTAATTAATACCTTGTGGATGTTTCTCTCTTTCCTTCTCCTCCGCCGATGGATTAAATCATGCAAAACACTCCTAATTAGAAGACTCCCCACAGGAGGATGTATGTCTCGGAGATGACTGAAAAATATCACACGTGAGTGTTTGTGGCACCGGCGCTGACCTCGCTATAGACAGATGGGAGCCAATGCAGTGTCCTCGAAATGAACCCGCCACAACAGACGCTATATAAAGTTGGACAAAGAAGTAAATGAAATAAAAATGCTTTGAAGTCCAGTTTCTGCAACGAAAAACTGCAAACAAGGATCATATTGGACAATATCAAAAGTCAATCACATCGGTGTCCACTCATGTGCCGTAGTTTATCATCTATTTGCGTCTAAATGGAAACATATTTTACAATGATGTAAAAAGACCATAAACGCCTGATGTTATAATTCAAGTGAGAAGTAGAGTCACCCCCTGGTGGCTAAATACGATAGTTCCATCCGACTTCCTTGGCTTAATTTTTCAAACCGGAAGACTACGTCCCTTTTTAGTACAGTCCATGGCCGCCACCCCTCCAGCTGAGCTCTGGAGAAAAGAAGAAAGCGTGCTGAACATCTGGGGGATTAGTCTGAGGTATCACAGTTTCAAACAGAAGGAACCATGGATGTGTCTTAAAATTTGACCCATCCTAGAATTAGGAGCAGTGGGCTGCCACACTGAGTAGCGCCCGGGGAGCATTGGGAGTTCGGTACCTTGCTCAGGGGTACCTGAGGGATTTGAACCGGCGACCCTCTGGTTACAAGTCAAGTTCCCTTTTCTGTACACTCAAATTGTACACTCATACGAACCGATTATTCCACTTCTGACAATAAACTTGCCTATTTGGACATATAAATGTATGTAATTCCCGAGGCTGCATCAACTTAACACAGCATGTGAAATAAATACTTAATCTTTCAGTTGAGATTCGCCGTGTTTACCATGATGCCTCTCAAACCAAGGAATGAGGTGACATGTTTCCTCGAAACTTTAAGAGAAAGGAAGTGTTGTTGTACTTTGAAGAGGCCTTCACACCTCGATAACTGTAGGTGCTCTCGTCTGTTATATATGGACGCCACGTGCTCATAAATATGCCGGTCACACGTCCAGCTGAGGAGACAGCAAACTAAAGGGTAAATGTAAAGTGTAAATAGTACACATGGCCTTTAAAGCAATGTTAAGGTGAGAGCAGCGGTGCTCCTCAATGCCAGGACACTAAAGGTTGCACACCTCTCTGTTGGCAGAGACCTCATAGTTCTGACAGTCCCTCAACACGCCGCGCTCCCAGTGGCAAAGCTAACCATCCACTAAAGGTTTGGGGAAGTGCTACGTCTGACCTTTTCCCGTCCGCCAAGATATATGCGTGTGTTGGTGATGTTGATTGTTGGCTGTGGGTCATAAGTACAAGTTTAAGGGTGACTGGCCCTCTGAGGTGCGGCTCTGCTGGCATTGTTTTCCTGTGTCAACACTGGGGTTAATTACCAACAATAGCCGCTTGACCTTCTCACACAAGTCTACGTGTGAAATGCTGGAGACGGGGGGGGGGTAAAGCGGCCTGCAGGAGTCTGAGTGTTAGATCCACGTCTCATTACCAACAGCCGCTCAGCTACTGGGTGTGTGCCATAGGCTCGGTTTGGTACTGTCATCCCAGTGCACGTGGGTAATGTTTGATCGGTTCCGTCTTCCCCTGCCCTTTATTCGAATCCACATGATGAACATGATGGTTTTAAGGAGTGCGACTGCACGAGTGCGTCTGACATCAACGTATTTGAGTGCTCGTCTTGTGCGTGTCCAGGTGAGAGCCAAAAAAAAGACAGCTTGTAACATGAAAAGTGTTTTTTTTGGCTACGATAAATGAACTTATGACCTAATTAGATACTGAAGACCTCATTTGACCTGGTAATGGTTAGTAGACCGAAACCTAAGTCAATTTAGAAAGACGTCGTCCCCCATTGCAACAGTTGAATGAGAGCCATGTGTATGGTAGAGTGTGTACATGTGTCATTTGCGATCATCTTATCTTTAAGGACACAGTGTAATATTGGATCCGTCTGCTGAGGCCTTGTTTAGACTGCAGTGCAGATTTGTACGCATCGGATCTTTATATGTTATATATAATATATATTAAAGTTAGTTAGTAATAACCCCTTAGGGAAAGTATTCCTCTGCATTTTGACCCATCCTAGAATTAGGAGCAGTGGGCTGCCACACTGAGTGACGCCCGGGGAGCATTGGGGGTTGGGTACCTTGCTCAGGGGGACCCAAGCCCTTTTTGGCTGGGTGGGGATTTGAACGGGCGACCCTCTGGTTACAAGTCAAGGTCCCTTTTCACTTGGCCATGGGCTGCCCCAAATTTATTAGTGCCCGTGATCATAATAACATTGTCTAGTTACAGGCCACGCCCCAGAAATACAAGCAGTCTTAACAAACTTAACTAAGTGGACGACAGCCATCTGTGCCTGTTTATGTCCCGAATGGCTATGTGCCGCAAACGTTCTTCTGATTGCAAGGAAGTGACAGAAGCGGAGGAGACTGCTGAGTTGTGCCTCCTTTCCATCGCTGCCATCGCTGCTGGAAAGGCAGTGGAGTGGGGCGTGTGGCGCAGGCAGACCAGCGGCGCCTGGTGTAATCACGCAGTGTCATTGTCCTTCTTGCTTTTATCCCTCTGTCTCCACTTCCACTTCCGTGTCTCCAGGTCTCCCTCGTCGTTGTCGCTCGGGTGCAGAAGGCGCATCGAAATCGCAGAAACGGATCGGTGAAAATCCGATCAGCCTTGCATTCGAAACCACCTGGTTTGAATCAGCTTTGGAAAGATTGGATCGCGCGTGTTTTTTTTTTTAGCTGTCAAGACCGACAACAAAAATGAAGTTAGATACAATCTGGATGTGCTTAAAAATCCGGCCTTAGATTGTAGACACAAAAGCACATATCTGATTTATTTCCACATACGAATGCGGCCTGAATCTGATGTAACAATATCTGATTTGTGCCACATGGGAGGGGAAAAAAAAAAATTTGGGTCACTTGCAGTGTAAACGCAGCCTCAGTCAAGCTCTTCCAGTTTTTCTTCCTCCTGTTTGGTTTGTGCTCATCAATTCCTTGACAGTGTCAAATCACTATTTGCAAGAGCCAAGAACAAAACGACAAGACTAGAAAAAGACTGGATCACAAAATGATACTAAACAATCAAGGGGGGGGGGAGCCAAGAGAAGAAACTCACACACGCTTTCTGTCTGACATTGTTGTGCTCACCACCACTTTACAATGCGGCCAATAAAAGCACTATTTTACAGCAAAATGTAATTGCTGCAGTCACACGCCTGCAATCAGAGAATTTGTATTCTGAGACAAAGTACCCGAGCTTCACATCTACTACGACTCGTCGTACAGTTATTTAAATAGGCCCAGTAATTAGTCAAAGCCGTTTCCTCCCAGTCGGGGGAAACAATCTGAGTTTTGTGGGCAGGATTAAAAATGGCTAATTTTGTCTTCCTGTGCCAGAGCCAGAAAAAGAACTGGGCTGACAAGTGCACGGATGAGATGGATGCAGGCGCGCGCAAGTGAGACGGGTTACAGAAACAGAAGAGAGACTCCTGATAAACAGCGTGATTGATGTAATGTAATATAGAGATTTCGAGCAAACGCTTAATCTGCAGCAGCGGCGTCGCTTGGTCCCGCCGTTGAGTTTAAAACGGCAGAAGAGTTCAAATGCATTATTGTGCGCGTGCATGACAAGTCAGTCTGAAAGTTGAGTGTTCACATGTACGCTGTTGCCTCAAAGCCGTTGCCATGGTCAATTCAAATAATCAGCACAAATGGGAATAATAATACATATATATATATGTATATATATATATATATATATATATATATATATATATATATATATATATATATATATATATATATATATATATATATATATATATATATATATATAGAGAGAGAGAGAGAGATACATATATATATATATACATATATATAATGTGCAAATTAGAGAATCTCGCTTTACACAGACTTTAATTGAGTCAGTGGAAATCTACTGTTCGTGCATTGAGGCGTTTATTGCCATTATGCAAAGACAAAGAAATAACAAAAGGTGTCTGACTGGAAAAAAAAAACCCTGAATAAAAGGTATATTAGGAGCATTCCTACTTGCTGCACCTCAGCTCTTGACTCTTGACTCCCGCTTTATTTTCATTGATCAATTTTCGTCATTACACTGGGGGCGAGGTCATTTATATACAGCAGGTTGTTTCATATTATTTATGAAAACCAGTTTCATTGGTCTCTGATCCATTAGGTTTGAAGGATTATTTGTAAGGTGACAGATGATTGCACTATATGAATATACGATGCTATGTGAGCTGATTTGATGCATATTTGCACATGCAGCAGGTGATGATAAATACTATCCAATAACACCTACAATAATGTTTATGTAGCATCCTACAATTTCGTGAATTTACTTTGCATGTCAGACTTTATGTATATTTCTGCCAAATTGTCTTTTTCATTCACGTAAAAATCTATAAACAATGCTTTATTTATCAAATTAGTCATATTCTAAAGGCCCATTTATACTATACTTTTAAACCTAATCTCTAGAAGACTTTATAAGGTGAACCTTTTATTAAGTGGCTTAAATTTATTCAGTGAGAGTGTCCAGGTTATAAAGTACATTGCAAATAATGACATTCAAGAAAGTAAAATAAGACTTGTTTCTAGGAAATAGTTTTTGGTTTTTGCCAAAAAAGAAAAATATTATTTTGGTCTTTGTCATATAAGATATCGCATCTCATTTAAAGCTTTAATTACCAGTTACATTGGTTTACATGAAGGGATTTGTAAGGTTTAAATGATTAATGTCAGCTTCATCGAGAACAGGAAGGAAGTCTCATTTTAAGTAACTTGTCACGAGCAAAGCAAGTTTGAAAGTCGCTAGAGTTACCAAATAAAAAAAATTGCATTTGCACTGTATGCCACTACCACAAACAACCACATTTTTAAAAGCTTGAACTATGCGTGATGATTCATTTTCATCTAAAAGGACAAAAATATCATTGGTCTTTCTGGGATTACTCTGTTGAAAAATGAGCAAAGGCTTTTTGACATGCGCTTCCTGATCAAAGATCAGTGGATCTTTCCGTTTCTGGTTTCATATTTAGGTCTGTCCGTCTCACACAGTTCCCCTCTTGTAACTTATTTTAAGCTTCAATTACCGGCAATGAGCTAAAACACTAGTTTGCATGAAAGGAATTGTTTATTTACAAGTATGAGACGTAAGAAATGTCTAAATAATCTTAAATCTACAATATATAAACCAGTTAAAAGCACTCTGGCCATTATTTTCCTTAAAGAAGAAAATTGAAATCAATTGAGACTTATTTCTAGTGGGGCTGTGTATGTCAATACCACATACAACCACCTAAACTATCCCTTAAATACTCATCTAAAAGGACATGAATATCCTTTCTGTATGACTGGGATTACTTTGTTGAAAAATGAGCAAAGGCTATTTGTCGTGTTCTTCTTGAAAGCACTTCCTGATCAAAGATCCACTGTTCTTTGGTTTCATATTCAGGGCCTGTCCGTCTCACACAGTTACCATCCCTCCTGTCGCTGATGAGGCAAAGTTTGACAGAGCGGAGTGGAGATATCTTATGTCCGTCTCGGAACGCGATAACTTTGCTGCCATTTTCTTGACTATGGATTGAAATACTATATAAATCTCAGATGACCACAGACCGCAGAGATAATCAATATTTGGATGCTTTCGCTCTAACTAAAGGAACACAGAGCGGGCTGCTGCATCTCACCTGCTCTGTTTGCCCTTGCAACTCAACCTCTTGTTATCAAAGTGGAAAAAAGAAAAAAAATGGAATGACTACTGCTGGATACAACCCAATTAAATCCATTCCTCCATCATTGTTACTCTGAGGCACCACTAGGGTTTTTTGGCCCCATTAAAAGATACAGTAACACACTGACCCTGAAAATTTAACACTATGCAGACTTGTATACAACTTTCTGCAGGAAGTGGAATTCATTATTTGATTTAAGACTGGTAACCTCCCTAAGAATTGTGCTTAAGGCCATGAGAGTTTATATTTTTATTCAGCCTTTATTTAAAAAAAAATAAATAAAAAATCCCACTGGATCAAGAACCTCTTTTGTCGAGACTTGGTCAACACACACAGACAGACAGACAGACAGACTGACAGCACACATAAAACACCATGTTACACACACAAACAATCAGTAATACTAAAGAAAATACTCTTAACATGAACAAATAACTTGTTAATGTAAGAATTATTCATAAAAAAAGTGTGATAAATACATATAAATACCAAATAAACGTTATAGAATAAGACAACAAACTAAACTATAATCAGGAGTTGATTTTTACCAACCATGGCAGTTCATATTTCCAGTTTTTGTTTCATATAATGACAAAAAATTAAGAAAACTTTAAACTGTGCCTAAAGTGTTCCAGACTGCCGACTGAAGCCAATGTGGAACTATCTAAAATCTGTATTCTCGTGAATGGTCATCAGGGGGCGACTCCACTAGCTGGGGGAAAGGGAAGTTCGTTTTTTTGCAAGTTTGTGAGAAAATTAGTCTATCTCAGAAGTGATTTACAATATCAATGAATGTTTTTGAGATGAGCAAATGGTCCATTTTGATTGTGATTGACAGGTAGTGCTGTCCAATAGGTGGAAGTGGCACCAATCCGGTCCATCCCATTAAAAATATGGTTACATATCACAACTGCAAGTGTGTTATGTTACGATGCGTTGACACTTGGTGTGGCACCAGAGGAAGGCAAAACCATATAATATGAATAACTCCAACGCAATAGCTGGATTATGTAAAACTAGCTTGTAAATCTAGCCACTTCCAAACTGTTCGGTGCCTTAAAACGAGGAAAAACAGGCCAAAGTACTTATGACAAGCAAAGCTAACTTTCAGCCTGAATTTCTTACACATACCAATCCATGATAGTGAATTTTACATACACACAGTAGTAGTGAACACACAATCCAGGAGCAGTTGGGATTTCATGAAAACTTGCTGGTACCGGTTATTAAACCTTAAAGTAAGCTAGAGTATCTTATTGAGACAAAGTTGTTGTTTTTTTTTCCAGTGCAAAACTTGCTTGCCAAAAAATTCCAATGCAATGAGGCCTATTTTACTTTCTTGACATTTTTACAAGGCAGATTCAAATGTTTACCATGTTCATGAGATGAGCGCATTCGAATATTGCTATGCCATATTTAAGCCTTGTTTACTTAAAGTGTTCGTGGTTTGTGATTACAAATAACAATCAAAAAATACAGGACGTAAAAGAGACAAGGCTTCAGACGAGGACAGCGACAAGATTAGGGTAAATATTGGTCTCGGTTTTCCACGATGGACTTGTACTGGACTCATAAGCAACTTCATGCATACATTATATAACAGGGGTGGGAATCACAGGGTACCTCATGATACGAGACTTTTTACTTTGAAGCGCCTTCATTTATTAATCAAAATAGTAATGTTTGCCCTGATGTATCGATTCCTGGCAACGATATATCACCAAATAGATATTTTGATCCACCCCTTTTATATAACATATCTGTTTTCATTCATAACCAGCTAAAATGACTGCCATTAGCCGTCATTTCATTCAGTTTTCAATTGCAATGACTTATAGTGCTTGAGTATTGCGTACTGGACCTGTGAGAGTGAACTCAATTGTGTAATCCAACATCAGCTTACATACAGGGCTCCCACACCTTGGTTGGCATCAAATTCAAGGACTTTTCAAGAATTGTCAAGGACTTTCCAGGACAGAGTCCCTTAAGTTCAAGGACCAAATGTGCTGACACAGCTTAAGATGGGAGGGCAACTTGACTTCTATCTATTTGTAGTACGCTCTGCATCTGGACAAGTTACTGGTCTTGGGATCTTGGGCAAGTCAGTCTTTGTCATTGTCTTTGGCAAACGAGAGGTCATCCATCAATGGCGGAGAGAGACAGTGTACAGTGGCCACAACACCAGTAGTAATTGCGACTCAACCGTTGTTCTGCGAAGGCCTAGTCTACGTGCATCAAGCAATGTAGGATCCAAGAATGAATGAAAGGTGGTGTCGTAACAAACAAGGGCACATCGGCGGTGGGAGACATTTACCCTAAATATCACCTTAACTTCTTTCTTGCACAAAAATTCAAGCATGATCCTATGTTAATATTCAAATTCACAAACTTTCAAGGGTTTCAAGGACCCGTGGGGACCCTGTAGATATAGCACAATTTAAAATGGCAAAGTTGTGAGTCATTTAATGTCTTTTTAACTGTAGGTGTGTTCGTGCGACTTCGGTGTGGCCCATCCGGGTTTTATTTGGTAGAATATTTTACAAAAGGAGACAATAGAGCAATTCTGCAGCCAGGAAAGGTAATCTTTCTGAAAGTCCTGGAAACAATGGGAGCCAGGAGGAGCTCACATGGTAATAAGTGGACCAACCCAGGAGTGATTAACTGTGTTGTAATCCCATTGAGTTCAATCAAAGCAAGCAAGTAGTGCTACCCAGAATAAAGGGAGCCAAAGGAAATGAATTACAGGGCGCTGTGTCCGTAGAAATGGATGCAGGCTCTTGCTGCAGTAAATGAACCTGAGTTCAGGAGGCAGGGGTCACTATAGGATCATATCTTGCAATTGTTTGCAAACTATGTGTGCGTTTGTGTTTCTGAGCCAAACTGATGATAATAATTTACAATACTACAGAAGAGCATGTCAATGTGACAGAGTTGAGGAATGACAAAATGGAGGTTAAACAATTCCCTGTGTCTCTAACTGGAGTGAACTATTTCCAGATTTGGACTTTAGAGGAAAATCTACCAGTCTACCTTCCAAATATCCTTCAAAACAATTAGAATAGAGTAAAGAAAAAAATAGAGTAAATAATAAAACATTTACTGGTCATGAATGTGGTTAGGCGTAAAAGGACCCGTTTATGGTTCCGGTTACTCTTCTTTGCATCCCTTTCTCATCTTTACGACCAGCTCGTCCATTTTTCGCATATGAACCGGACAGACGGGCTGACTCCAGTGGCAGATTAGAAAGTGCTGGGCTTGGCCGCCCCCAAACTCTCATCAATAGGCTGCAGAGTGGCAGCCAAGCAGCAGTAAGACAGGATGGCTGTCGCTGCCTCACTGATTAGAAACAGCAGACTGCAGGAGGATACAGGGAGACTGGCAGGATCCCTTACACACTCCCCCTTCTGTCTTCCCTCCAATCCCTCTATCGCACTCCCTTCCCCAAATGAAGAAGCACAGACTGAAGGCGATCACATTTCCCCATATTATCAATACTATCTGCTCTGTCGCCCCATGCTGCGATCCTGTCGCCCCTGCTCTGGTAACCTTCTCTTGCAGTCTCTGTCCTTCTCCACTACTTCACGTCTCTTACTGGAAACTCTGGCGACACACACGGCGACACAAGTCAACCGTTGAAGAATCGACACGCTATCGTCTCATAATTAGCATCCATCATGTCGAGAATACTCCACGCCGATTGGTTAGTGGTTTGTTCATCCAACTTTGCCGCAAAGTATATGTAACCAATACTTTGGTTTGATTCAAATCCTCATAGTACTAGAAACGCGTGTCTCTTGGCAAGGTTTTAAAGGTCCTTGTGTAAGAATTAGTGACATCCAATGGTGAGACTGCAGATTGCAGAAAAAATACAGAGTGAAATGTGTGAAGAGGAGAATCTCTTCATTTGCTTCACGTGCTCTTTAATGGCACCATCTAAATCTAATAAGACTCATATTGATCAATGTGTTATTCATATCTTAGGAAGAATCAAATATTATACATAATATACATTACATTCACCCTCATCAATCAGTCCTCTGAATGTGTATTCATTCGGGATCATTCTACCATCCATGTCAAACAAAACAAATGCCGTCAAACATAGTCATGTTTCCGCAGTTCCATAAACAGAACCTCGCCAATATCACGCTGTCACTGTATTGCTCTGGACAATGACTACCTATTGACCCCTCCCCTTATGGGAATGCTTGATATGACAGATGGTCTGGTCACATATTCAAATATCCTGTAAGCATCTCATTTCAGTAAACACTAAATCCATAACTGGATTTGGATTTCTACAGCTCTGGGGAAACAGCGAGAACATCAGATTATGACTGTCTCATATGACACTCGCTGTTGTAGTCGACTTTTTCTAAACACACTTCGGTAAATGCTGCCACTGAATGGCAGCTGTGCTGAGCATTTTGTCTGGAAGTATGTAAGCCATCGCATCGATTGAACATTTCCGATTCCGATTTTCTTCTTCGGACATGATTTTGGGGAGCAAGGAATGTATTTCTTGGGTGGTCGTCATGGGGAGTTTTCATCGATCAATGCAAGACCAGGAAAAGTGTTTACAAAGAAACAGTTCCAGAAAACCCAAATAGTTTTGCTTTGCAGTCTGGTTTCACTTTGCTGATGTAGAATCATGTGATTAATTTGAGCTAAACTGAAAAAAACCAAAACAGTAAAACGTATAGGTTTTTTTCAGCAAACCATGGGAAACATTCATTATGTATGTTTTCTATGGGTCATATTTACATTTCTGAAGTTACACAAGCAGTTTACAAGTAGGAGAGTAAGGAGGAGTTGCTCGTTTCAGGACATCCACCAAGCTGTAGGACAATGAGGTAAGACATGGCTGACCATATTTTCTGGTCCTCCTCATCAGTTCAACCTTTTTGCAAAGATGCAGCTCCACTTACATCAAAAACACCGAGTTTTAATATTGGGATGACCTTCACATCTCTTTACCGCGGATGTATCCCTAAAGGTCTATCCAGAAATGATACTGACCTTCTTAGGATTAGGATGGCAAGCAAAAAAAAAAGCAAAAAAAGCAAGCAAAAAAAAAAGATATATATATGTATATATATGTTTTTTATATATATATATATATATATATATATATTTGGTTTTTTTTCTACAGTACTTCAGTACATCTCATGTTTTACCCTAGAGTTACTTGCAGAAGGAGTGCACATTTTCCAGTATCACTGAATCATAGTCATGATTGTGATAAAATACATGACTGTTAACTCCTCCTGAACATCCACTTCTAAAACTTTTCATGGAATGGCTTTCAGTGATCCTGCAGCTATATAAAGCTGCCTCGCTTTACTTGCATTGTGTGCTTCTTCCGCTCCACAGCTACTATATTTAAAAGGTCAACCATAATAAACCACTGGAAGGATTTGGCATTAATGTTACCATAGCATGAGCCAGAACAATCTCACAAAAGGTCGGTATTTTTATCTTGCTGCGGGTGAGAGTCAGTAAACGGCAGCACATCAAGAAACTTGGTTATTCAGCAGCTTGATGATAGGATAAAGGCTTTTTGCACAAATGCTCCCTCAGTCAACAGTATTGCTTGATAGGGGTGATCGTAGCTCAGTTGTCTTTCAACTTGATGGTTGTGGGTTAGATTCCTGGCTCTGTAAGTCTATGTGCCGATGTGCCCTTGGGTTAGACACTTAACATCCTAGCATCCTAGAGGGGCCGTCAAGACTAGAAAAGCACAATATAAATACAGACCATTTACTCATTTTCAGATGGATGTTGTACACAGAGAATGTAAGATTGTGTCTTCTTGTTCACAACGATCAGACAGAGGCACAATAATAACATCATCAACAACTGAAATCACCAATAACGTGTGCACTGCAGCTTTAAAATATTACCTTCTTCTCCAGTTTGATTTTGTTTTCGCCATAGCCTTGGAAACCGGACCGCTGTGGCATCCTCGGCTCCGCAGACACAATTAGCTCCACTTTCAACATGGCTGCACTTAAGCTTAAGTAATGAGGCCCAATTTGACTCTATTAGGTGGTGTTTGTGTTGACGGTTATTGAGTGTGTGTGTCGCTGGGCTTGCAGGCCATCCCTTGGGGACTCCCCGAGGCCACAGTGTGGATAATTAGAGTTCGTGCAAGAGGGTTAACCCACCTCAGTGGGCACAAGAGAGCAAGACGGCTCACTGCTGCACCAAGCTTTTGATGTCTGGCCAGCTCTCCCTCTCCCCACTATCTTCCTGAATGTCAACCAATTGGGACAGTGCAAGGGCTTGACATTATGTCTGCCGGTTATCATTATGTGTTTTTTTTTTTTCTTTACCTGATCGATTGGCCCTGGTCTACAGTGGTGCTTGTGGGGCTAACTGTCACTGCTAGTTAGGGATTGACCAGTGGGTATCATTAAGAGCGAGAGCGCCAGCTTGGGGGAAGCTTTGTTGTGGGGAGGGGCTGTGAAGGAGCCAAGCCTTTCTCTTTTAGCCTCCTGGACTTAGTTGACCTTTCACTTAGGGAGCAGCTGGAGCTGAGAGATATTTAATTGAATGGAGTCTTCAGATGTATTTTGGAGAGAGCAGAGAAGATACCGCCAGCTCAAGACCAGGCAAGAGTGGGGAGACGGGGAGCGCGCGGGGGGGAGGAGTTTGCTTGACCTTCAAAGCCTAATTGATAGGCCTTTCATAGACCTTGTTTGAGATGAGCGCAGTCCCTGTTGTTCAGCAGACCCTTACAACTCCTGCAGAAGTACAAAGTCAACCGCAGGTAGGGAGCCCCCAGTGGCCTGCCGCAATCAATAGCAGCCGGCTCGGCTAACGAGAGCAGCAGTCACTCTCCAGCTTTCACAGGTCCCATTAACAGGCAGTGCCCGGGCCTAATTCACACAGCCTGGCGCTCATTAATGCGGAGAAATACAGGGCAACAGCAACATTACGAAACAGCCTGGAGAGTAACTGGCGTTCGTATTCTGGCAAAAAAAAAAAAAGGCGTTAGAAATATGAAGCAGCAAAATGATGCGCCTGGTGCTTGATTGATTTGGAGAGAGCCAAGTTAACAAACGAGGGGATACATGAGAACAAAAGCAGCCGCGCAGTGCTCACCGATTCACTCTCCACCCAGTATTTCTCCTCCTCTCCATGCCTTCTCTCTCTCTCTCTGTCTGTCTGCTTCCCTGTTTATTTTGGCTCACTGAATTTTGATAAAACAGGGCGATGGGCAACACGGGAGGCTAAAAGAGATTAATGACAATTCAATTTCCTTCACACCGCAAGAGATGCAAGGCTAAAAGGGGGGGGAAAGCTTGAAGCTTAGCATCTGCCGGCGACAGGTTCAGAAAGAGGAGGAAGCTCTGGCCTTATTGTTTTTGAAAAGGCGATTTAATTAGACCTCCCTTTGCCGGCTTGCTCCACTGCCTACTCAGTTTTCCTCAAACGGGCAAGGATAGTGTGTGGGAGGCTCCGGTGAAATGCGTCGACCCTTGGATGCTTGGAAAAAAAAAAAGATTTCTGAAGGATCATGTATGGAGATCAACTGATAAGCAGTTAATTTTGTGTACTTATGGGAGCAAACGATCCGATGCTCGCCGTCCTCCCCCTCCTCTTTCCCCTTCCTCACTCTTAGCAGAATTCCTCCAGCCGCGAGGATGAAAGCAGCGAGCTGAGCCCAGATCTGAGGCTGGTGCGACCATTAATGCTGATCTCCAAAATTAAAGATTAATACCACTTGATAGAGCTCACTAGCAGCAGCACGCATGCACTGGATAAAGAAGACTGAGGGTGGGAGGGGAATCTTTCCTCCTTTACAGCTTTCTTTTAAAGTATTTGAATAGGAACGGGAGGCTGGGGGGGATACGGGGTGCACAATAATGAAGAACCACTCCTCGGCTAATTGGAATCTCTTGAATAAGTGAGCGCTGACTGATGTTTAATTTGGGAAATGAGTGATCTTACCGACACTTTGATGGGAAATTAAAGGAGAAAGAGACTCATCATCTGAGCTGGGATCTAAAGCAGATGTGATTGATCCCACATACCTCAAGGTCTCATGCATGAGGCGCTAAACAAAGTGCACTAACAGAGTTGATTTAGATAATGCGTGTGAACCAATTTAAACTTGGAAATAGAAATAGTCCGCCACTGCCTGCGTAGACATTTATACTGACTTTGATGTATTTGTTCATCGCAGACATCACTCATAAGAATCTAAAGTGCCATTTTCTAGCCTCCAGATTTGCAATTTGGTCAGTTTTGACGTTTTGAGTTCACGTCACACAACCAAGGCGGGACAATATGCAGATCCAGAGAGATGGTGGAGGTGAATCACTACGATGCAGAAGACGGATGGATGGTAACCCACAAGAAACAAATTTCGTGGGTTAACGGTGACAACAACACTATTTTCAGTCGGTAGACTCCAGAGTAGCCAGATTGCGTCCATTTGTTTCCCTCCAGGCTCTTATAAACTTTCAATGACTCTCTGGAGTAAGATGAAGGGGAGTTAATCAGGAAGTTGATGTCAGGACACTGCAGGTCTGGAATAACGCCCTCTCCGGCTGTTTCCAAACTCGCCAAGGGCCTTATACGGATCAGATATATTCAGTCTGTCAAGTTTCGCGATATGTCGGTCTATCTCCGTGGATTTAGAGTGCACAGTGGACTCCGAAGGTTGGATCCAGCACCGGTTCTGTTCTTTTTTGCCGCATCTTGGGCTGCCAACATTGCAGTTCCTAAGAACCAAGTGACATGGCGTCTGGAGATCTATAGGGTGATTCCAGTTGTCAGCCGCACTGGTGTTCACTCAAATGTGCCGCATTTTATCACACAACAACAATCTTCCACGGCCAATTAGGGGAAGGTCAGTTTTAATGGTGAACCCCAGTGACGGTTCAACTGTGAATACTCATTTAAAGAGTGTAACAGCATTGTTGTTGTTAATGACTTGTTCATTTAACCACTGACATAGCTGTAAGCTGTTTTAAAGAAAATACACACTGTACGTGTAACTGGCACTAATGATGCCATTAAAACATTGAAACATCGCCATGACAACTGAGCAAACTTCTGTTAAAGGCCATTAGAGATGACAGAAAGAAAAATCTCCACACAATTGACCATCACCAGTTAAATATATTAAATGTATATAAGAAGGCATTTTATTACACCCCCTAAATATTAAAGCTGCCCCCTCAGGACTTTCTATTATTAATTAATTGCTCACACACTCACAGAGGACGAGCAGCGACTCCACTCTGCAGGGGGTGTAATGCAAAGCCACTTTCTATATCTGGTTCTGTCACGTTTTGATTAACCAGGAAGTGGGTGTGGTTTACAACAGATGTCTGAAGCGATCTACTTCCCTTTTTGGATCAAATTTAATCCACAAGAGGAACACGTTTCTGAGAGTACACTCTTCTGCCAACACTGAAATCCTGGATCATTCTTCAGATCTACATCAACGTTTTACCGATGTACAGAATTTAGTGGTGAACTTAAGCCTGCTTTCTTTCACAATGACTTTTGCTGCCCCCCAAAAAAGTGACTTTTAAGACAACGGTGACCATAAAAGTATACAATATCAGTAACAACAGAACACATAGAAAACCGAGCAAATGCCAAAACAGATCATGGAGTATCGTGAGCTGTTGCTTTGTGGTGTTAAACAGCATTTGCTTTATTTTATTTAGAGATTATTCAACTGCAATAACTTGGAGTTTCAGCATGGCACCTGGTGGAGACAATTTGACATAACATCAGCACTGAATGGAAGCAGGTTGCACTTCACTGTGCTTCTCAATGCTTTTCAGTGGTTCTGCATCAAATGTGGCTCATGTCAGACATGAATTCTGGTCAATTTTCAAGTGATTTGGTCCCGATTATGAATGTTGGGAACAATGAGGAGATGTGTAGCGTAACAAATTTGAGATTTGGCACCTATTTGGCTCATGAGACGCATTCCTAGATGGTGACCAATAGGATAGTAGAGTGCTCTGATGCCACGTAACATACAGACATCAACAGGGTGAAGAGGGATGCTGCTGTTAGGTGGAATAGTGACACCAAAGAAGCTTTACTTTAGCTTTGGCAACAGTACCCCTGCCTCTTCCTCATGACAAAGTTTAAAAAACAAAAATGTTGGCGAGAAATAGCAGCGGCATGTTCCGCAACCCACTGCTCCATTAGCCATGATTGACAATTCCTTGCCCCACCTCCCCGATGACCTATGAACTATGAGCAGGGTTCATGACCAATACGTAGTCCGGGTCCTACTTGTAGTGTTGCCAGTCCACGGAAACAAGACACGGTGACAATCCGTGCCACTGTGATTGATAAATCTGACGTGGTGGCCATTGTGTAGTCTGATCCTGGCATTCAGCAGTTTAAAGGAAAACAATGATGTCACTGACATCTGCTCTGTTTCCTATAAACATGCACACATTCATTAGGAGGCCGAGTGCCACAGATAGAGTAAGAAGGTTACAAATGATGGAGAATTTGCATTTGTTGTACCATAACAGAGCTGCTCTCAGTCTTTTTTCCATGATGTATGGAAGAAGCCTATTCCTAAAGTCGTTGTCTGATATCAATGACTCTGTGGTTGAAATGAAACCTTTAAGTGTTTGTACTTGTTGTCCTCCACTGGACTGGACTCAACTGCACCTTTGACAAATTCACTTTTATAAATATTTGCAAGCTCAGTTTAGTTTTTTTGTTGCTCATTTAAATGTCGTTTTCATGCATGTCAAACAAATGCAACATGAACTCGTTATACATTGAGCCTCGTGATCGTTATTCCATTTTATCCGTTTTATAATTCAGTCTTCTTCAAATTATGAGCTCACACGCCATCTTGGGACATCATCATCTGTGTGGACGCGGTGGATCTTTAACAAACATGAATCAGCAGCATCTTATTAAGAAGGACCTTGAAGCTACATATTTAGTTTGGCCTGTCAATCAAAATCAAAGTCCCCACCCATGTTTGCTCATTAGGCATTGGACTGAGATGTGAGTATTTCCCACTTGAAGCCTTCAGTGTTTCCCAGGTAACCATCAAAGCTTGGTCTGGTGAAGTTTATGGCGCAGGCTGGACAATGGGCACAGGGCAGGAGACTCATAGGAGTCTGCTGAAGGAGAGCAAAGAAGCGGCTCTTTGTCTACTCTTTGTGAGAGGCAGTACTTCAGTGTTTTTAATCAAAGCACTGATCACTGCCCCCACCTCTCTCTCTGCCTTTTCTATACGTGGACATCCTCCACAGATCAAAAACCGCAGCACAATAAGGGTTGTTGCCAGGTTTGATGAGAAGTCCTTCAAACTTATGTGATGTCTGATTAGGGTGGACATTTGGCTGGTGTTCGGACATGGTTTACACAAAACATCTCACAGTTAACTAATTGTCAGGTGTGGGCTTCTGTTGGAAAGAAAGCCATAATCTATAGAACACCCAGAGAGACCACATAACATTCAACAAGAATCACCTATGCAGTTTTTTGCAGTTTTGCAGTAAAACACGGGAAACAATTGTCATCCCGTTGCTGCTGCTCAGACTAAAATGTGGATCCAAACTGGCTTGGGTCAGATACACATGAAAGCTAACACAAAATGCTACAAAACAGCAAATCAAATGGGAAAATATGAAAGGGCCTGACCATACTTGAGTTGCAATGCATTTACAGGGAGCATGAGCAGTTGGCGTATACGGTTCTTGCAGGGACAACATGTAGGGGTGCTTGTGCAGATGATAGTAATTGTGTAGCTGGAACTCTGAATTTCCAAGCTCACAGAGCGTTCCTTCAAAGGGAAAACCCCCCTGAAACTCGGGCTACCCTAATACAAACACTGACGGTTAGCCCGAGATACGTTTGCTTCCATGGTTTCTGCCGACTCCTCTCTGGAATGCGGTGAACTTGTAGGTGACGTCACTCCCAGCTCCGACTTCCGATGTGAATGGAATGCAGCATTACATCATGCAGACCACAGAAAACCAAAAACCAGCCTACCACGAATGTCTTTAGAGTGAGGTGACGGTTAGAATTTGGTTATGGTTACAGAAAAAAGGGCTAGCAAATGCTAGTTTAGCATGTCTTTCATGAGACTGGGGAAACGAAAGTTTGCATGTGTGTGTGTTGTTTACCTCATGTGCTTGAACTCTAACAGGTAAGCGGAGTGAACTGGTATGACCGTTTGTAACTGCTGAGTGATTTGAGAGATGTGTAATTCATTTCAATTGCTTTTTGACATTTTGAATCGGCTCCTGCTGTGACTTCGCCCAAGTTCACTGGCCAGTAATTATTCAATTACGCAAGCTAATTGACACCCTGCATTGTCTTGCAGAGGTTGATTTATCGGCTAATTGTGCTGCCTCTAAAAAGCCACTTCACCCTTGCTATTCAAAGTCTTGTGCGTGTTCACCTCGCAGGGTACTTTTTAGGTCCGCAGCTATAGAGAGAACAAAGATTTAATCATGTATTTTAATTGGAGCCGTTGCTTGTTGGAAGTGTTTTTTACATGAACAATGGGTGCTTTTACTTTCCTCCCCCAGCTCTTCAGCTGCTGAACCCGTGAAGCACCATTGAACACACAATGTCACAAGGAGAGTGCAACACATGCGTGTCTCATAGAATTTCGCAAAATAGTATGTCATGGGAATATGAGAGTGCTTCAAAAACTACATTGTACTGTTGTTTCGTGATGTACTCAAAAAGCATACCAACGTTTGCGGGCTCTGAACTACTAGTTAGAATTGACACACTAGGAAGGTTAGTTTAATCTGTGAAAAATAATATTGTATCTCTAAATTTGATGAAGATCAGGCCTACACTCTTACATACTATATTAAGGAAAGCGTTTGTCCTCCTGTGTTATTATAAAGCAACTGCTAACAACTTGCCACTTTATTAGGTACAAAGGGCACCTCAATAAAGTGGAAGGACTGGCCCCTCATGTGGTCTTCTGCTGCAGTAGCCATCTGCTTCAGGGTTTTAACATCTTCTACATAAGTTTGTTCTAACTGGAGTCTATTATTTTCAGCCATGCATTATCTTTAATTCATCATGCTTTTCTGTTAAGAGCTGAGGGACCGACCCATATTTATGCAACTCCACACATAAAGGCCCTCGGTCAGTCCACCTACAAATAACAAGGTGTAGGAATAGATTTTTGGTTCAGACTAACTGTAACACTACCTTATGGCCACATTTTACATTGAAAATGTCACATGTCAAACCAATCTGGTTAGCTAATTAGTGCGAAAATCCCAGTTTTCCTAATCCTCGGACCAAAGACCATGCCACGTTCCAAGTCATTTAATTCATAATTATTCTAGGGTTTGAACTTCAGCAGCTCGTCTTGAACACATGTGCGTGAATACAAGCACTGAGTTGCCGCCATGTGGTTGTCTGATTAGATAGTTAGCATTTAAGGTGTACCTAATAAAGTGGCTACTCGGTGTTTAACGCGCAAACTGTCTCACAATTTTCACCTAGAATTGTATTGCAGTCCTTCTTGGCTGCTTCCTCTCCGCACCTGCGAAACGCAAGTGAACTGCTCCACCATTTCCTTCCCGCCACCTTTTGTCTCCCACACAGTTTTAATGACTTGGGGAAGAAAGTTTCCTCTCCTGCACACAACTCCTCACAATAATAAATCACAGGATTTCGGCTCGTGTTAATTGACATTTGACAACATCATTTGCATAATGATTCAAAACAGCCTCGAGGGAGATGCTTAAGAGGAGGGAAACATTATGGATTTGCTAATTAGTCATCGTCAATTCTTCTGTGTTGTTGCAGTCGTTAGTCTTGGTGAACTAACTTGATCAGACAACCATGGCTTTATGACAGTCATCATCACTATTCAATCATGATTATTGCGGCTTTTTTGCCGAGCGTCTGAAATTACCATGATATAAGCCGCCTGGTGAAAGTTTGTGGGGAGGTTTTAAATCAAAACCTACATACGGTATATAGGCATATGAAACATGTCACTTCTGTTTATATAGCCACTCATAATAAAAGAATGACTCACGGCCACATCTGAGTCATCAGCCACCGCATCGATGAATAGCACAAGTAAAAACCTAAACCTCGGATCCATTCCATCCATGAGATCAATTCATATCACTTATTTTTGAGCCACACAAATCAATCAATCACATTTCCCCATGTTGTTTCTCTTAAAAAGTTAGTGTACTGCATCGATAATAACAAAACTATTAAAAACACACCCGTAAAAACGTGTTGCTTCTCGTAATAAGTCTCGAGTTGTTTTGTCCAGAAATGTCAGAAAATATTGAAAAAAGTTGATCAGTGTTTCCAAAACCTCAAAATGATGATGATGTTGTGTCTTGTCCTGTCAATTCATTTTCATGATTTCTTTGTTCAAACTATTGAATCAAACTAACCAGAAAATATTTACGTTTAAAGCAGAGCTATGCAGGATTTTTACCGTAATTACCGTAAATAACAGCTTCAGAGTCAGTGTGATGATTAAATGATGGTTAGGGATGGGTATCGAAAACCGGTTCTTGTTGAGAACCGGTTTTGATTCCTTGGAATCGTTTGCCAGTTTTGCAAACGATTCCCTTATCGATTCCGAGCGGGCGCGAATGACGTCACCACGCACGTTGCGTAGCTTACGCAAGATAGGTACGCAACGTGCGTAGCGACGTCCAGTGCAGTGCAGCCGGCAACATGGCACCCAAGCGGTACAAACGCTCGAAAGTGTGGTTACATTTCACGAGAAAGGGTGACAACAGGGTAACTTGCAATATTTGCAAAGTGGAGATTTCATCAACGGGAGGAAATACTACCAATATGCAGAAACATTTGCGCACACAGCATGCGATAACTTTGAATGAATGTCGCGTTTTCGATACGCTCCGAGTCCGGAGTGATTCTCAACCCAGCAGCAGCAGCAACGTTAGCATGTCCTTCTCTGCTGTTAATACCGCAGGTAACAACACTGCCTATCATGTTAGCGCCATTTGCCTCGTTGTAAAACCTGCTATTACTAACAGTTAACATTAAATGAATGCCTTCTGCATTTAATTTAGAAAATGACCGTGACAACTTCGTCATAGCTGTAATAATGCACAGTTCCATTGAGTTTGACTGAATTCGTCACTGGCTATTAGAAAAATGTTACTGGATGTTACTGGCCATTCTTGTATTTGCCACAGAATAACTTATCTTGTATTGTATGTTGTTAATTTCTACATACAAGAATATTTATTTTATTATTATTATACCTCAAGACAGTTTGTAAAGTCATGTTACTTCTAACTGAACTAAAGTTGATTCTAATTGACCTGTTTGTTCTCCTTTTTTCCAAATGAGAATCGATAAGAGAATCGATAAAGAACCGAATCGTTTAGCAGAATCGAAAATGGAATCGGAATCGCAAAAATCTTATCAATACCCATCCCTAATGATGGTTAAAAGAGTCCTCAGAACTATCAGAAGGTCTTGCGGGAATAACAAAATGCTCCATGGCACAATATTTGTCGATATCGCGATCTACCTGAACGATTACACACATTCAAACTTAGCAAATGGCCGCTGTACAGTATCTGTGTATGGCATTCAACTACAGGCTCCTCTTTGTTAAGTACACTGTAAATCGTGCAGTGAAAACATTCAACCTAATTGGTCCTAACATCTCTTTGTTGCCATCGAATTTCCCTTTGTTCTCATTTTACCAGCGGGAGCCGAGAGAGGTTTGAAGCCGATAGAAGAGCTGCCGTTGCTTGTTTGTTTTGGCTTTGGTGCGGGGGACTGGAGAGGTGCTAAGACTAAATACCACGCTGTGACAAAAGGGTTTCATCTTTGCTGTTCAAACCACCTTGAACAAGGAAAAAAAAAAAGGAGGATTTTCTGCTAATGCGTCACAACACTACCTGTTTACCAACGAATACTACCACTGCAAAGAGGAAATGTGTGCTTTTGTTGCTCATCAAAAGTATCAGTGATAGAATGAAAACTACGTAAACTCTTGGATAAACACAATTAACCAAAACTATTACAGTAGAAATTATACAAATTCTCTGTGTCCTTATTGAACACACTCATTAAAAGTTGACTGGTGGGTAAAAAAGTAAGCGAACTGTTGGATTTAATGAGTGGTCGACAGCAATATAGCCTCAAACCAGCTTTTTCTGTGGCTGTGGATCAGAGGTGCACCATGTCATTTTCAACCACAGACCACAGTCTAGATGTAGGTTCTGATATGATCACTCAGAAAGGTTTTTTTGTTTTGATTGAAGCTTTCCTGAGCTTCTGTTGAGCTTCAGTTAACAGAGAGCCCCCCCCTGACATCATTAATGAAATTAGGAATTTATTTTCCCTTTGATGATGTTGAGCTGTTCAGGCCCAGAGGCAGCAAAGCAGCCCTAAATAATGATGCCGCTTTCACTGTACTTCACCGCTGGGATCATGTTCTCATAAAAAGTATGTAGTGGTCCTTTTTTTAGTCCACTTGTTGGGGGTGCTTGTTTTTTCCTGAGCATTTCAAATTCAGTTTCAGGACGGCAAAAAGACATATTGTTGTGAGGAGTAATGGGCTGTTTGCTGTGTTTCCATTATGGTACAGTTCAGTTTTTTTTTTGGTACAGAACGGTGCGGTTCAGAATGGCTGAGAACGGTACCTTTACCTGGAGGCGGGGTGTGGGCTGTGCCCAATGGCCATGCCGTTGAGATACGTAGTGTGACGCCGTTCCCAGTGTGGCGACAATGAATGACAACACAACACAACACAGCAGACAACAATTAAGGACATCAAGCTGCTCTTTGTGGCTGTTTGTCTTAACAGGACGTCAAGCTTTGTGTGAGAATGGACTGCGGTCATTGAAGAAACACTAGTGGCAAGAGAGTTTTCTGTCACCCAATCATCTGACGGTTGTGGGTGGAGGGGTGGGTGAAGGGAATAGTGCCAAAAAATGTAACGGAACGGAAATTTGTTTTTGTACCGTACGGAACCGAACCACAACCCCAGACAACCTTGTGTGTTTTTATACACTTAAAATAAGCCTTTTATATCAACTTTTATGCCTCATGACATGACTTCTGTCAACCAAAACATTCTATTTACACTGGAACTCCTAAGTTGATACTGAGAGTGACGTCACCCCTGAGGTCACCGTATTCAAGAGGTCAAAAATGTATCTTGGGCCCGCTATTGTTCGCCATTGTCAGCGAATTCCAGTCGATAACGACGCTCCACACGGTATTTTGTGAACACAAACAGCGCACAGAAATGCTATCGACGGTAAAAGATAGCGCTTGTATAGTGGCAGCCCTCTTGGCATCTGATGCCAGAGTCGGTTCAGGCAGCCCTATGACCTTAGAAATTGCAAGTTATGAATTTGTTTGTGACCTATGGTATGTATAAAGAAAGTAATTGGAAAACTATTTTGAAAGTCAATATACACTTAAAACACAGTAGTATATTCAATGTCTGGCCCTTTAATGCAGATTGGAAGCACTCTATGACATCCCTTGTCAGTATTTTGCTCAGTGGGCAGACAGTAATTGTTATTTGAATGACCACCAAAAGTGAATTCTTTAGGGAAATGGTAAACATAGTCTCATATAAGCCACCACATGATGAATGCTGTGTGGAGAGCAGCCTCTGTTTAACTGTGACGCTGTGATTTGATTTGGCTTTTCAGTTTTCAAGCATATTTCCACATGCTATCATGACTGAAGCAATACAGCAATGATTACAATGTGCAAAGCGTGTGCCGTGTCATGTTAGACGCTCCCAATCCGTGTTTGTATCTGTGCACACAGTGCTTACGGAAAGATACAAGAATCGGTCTGGAAAGGCAACACCTTTGGTTTTCCATTACTGATATTGTCTCTGTGCCACTCGCTGTGTTCTTCTATATCTGATCTCTTCATTGTTTTCCCACAAATTCACTCACAGTGCCAGTCAGATACTGGAGCTTATCCCGGAGCTACTGGAACACCAATGTTCTATTCCCCCCCCCCTCTATTCTGTTCCTCCAGCTGCTCAATAGAGGAGGGAAATTAGTTGGGGGATATATTGAGAGGAGGCCTCCGAACGCGGGCAAAGTGGGGCTGTTTATACTGTGGCTGAATGTGAAGGCCAAGTTATTTGGTGGGGTTAAGGAAACATAAGCGTCGGAAAGAGCAACGGCTGGAGAAGCTGTGAAATAATTTCCTGTCAAGGCCATAAAACGGTTCTCAATTGAGGTAAACATTTCTACTTTCAAAAGCAATTTATTTTCTAACAGCCGCTGAAAGCAGACAACATATCTTATGTTCCCTTCCCTTGAATTTTCATTTTATGCCTCAACCCCTCCCATACTGCTCAACCAACCCCTTCACATGTGAGTGTTTACCACCCGCTTGCAGCCAGTGACGTTCACTAAAGTCTGGAGAATGGCAGTGACAAATTGCCTGGTTTCTGAGTGGATTTGGATTAGGGTCAATGAAATGTGTGTGTGTGTGTGTGTTTTGTTTTTTTTAACCTTCATGGCTTTGATTGATTTTCATCTTTTTCGTCTCTTATTTTATTATAACAATTAAAGCTACATAGCTGGAATACAGTAATTGATAAATGGGTTGACCCACATCTTGAAATGACTGGGCCGCCTCATACGGCTATGTTGAAATTTGGCAATTTGACAATTTCCTACAGACATGATTGATATGCTTGATACCGAGAGGCCAATAACGGAGAGTCCTGTAGATACACAACTGTTGTTTCCCGGTGGTATGTCAGATCTGCCGGTTTTTGGGTACCTCAATTAATATTTCGTAACTCAGTGATACCAGATTTATGTAACATTACAATATTTATAACTTTCTTGGTAGTTAGAGTTAGAATTGATTAACTCTTAATTAACTTTTCTTTTTCTTTTTTTTTTTAACACACCAGTGGTGAACACAGGCTGGCTACCTTGTGCAGGGGCACCCCAGCCCTTGACTTGTTGCAGCATTTGAACCAGCAACCCTCCACCCTTACAAGCCGGAACTGGGTGACATAGTCTAACACTTTTGGCGCAGACTCACAGGAGGTCAATGTCATGGCCTTGTCAAGACTGGCTCAGATGACTAAACAAAAACAAAGAGGTACAAGAGAGATGCCGGCAATTTAACATTTATTTATAATCAAAATAATGATCTAGACCAAAAATCACCTATATCTGTAATCAGGTGAATCAGTTGTAAATGCAGGTGCCTGGATGTGTGAGAGTGTTGGATGTGAAACTAAAACCCAAAAGTGACCACTTTCATCATGTGCTGTTTTTAAAACAAGCGACCGAAAATCCTGAGGCCACCACAACCTGAAACACAGGTTCACCCACAACGTCTCCATCCCAAGGCAGCCCTTTACAGACTTAGAGACCATCCTGAACAAAATAGGCTTGAGCTACCTCTTCCATCTGACCACGCAGCGAAACTTGATCCCACAACGGTCATTCCCCAGAATCATTGAGACACCTGGCAAAGGTACCGCTGGACGTATTCCACCTCATAGTCAGATCATCACTGATAGACACACAACTGAGCACACAAAAGCCCCCCCGGTGAATTCCCCTAACTGCCTAACCCAGATCTGACTTAATTTACCCTAGTCTTCATGCGGTTCTGCAGCGGGCTGATTAAGCACAAAACCTGCGGGACCACACAGGCAACCGACACTAGCCGCTCCCCACAACACTACAAAAAAAAAAAAACAACACAATCCCAAAGGAGAAAGTGTCCTTAAGCCTAACGGGAACCACCAAACTCTCCCTGACCTGCAAACAAATTCATTACAATGGACGAGCCCCCATTTGTCAAGTATAGTGCCGTGACCCGCATCTCAATCCATGTGCTGGAAGTTCCATAATTTTTTCCCCGTGCTTGGTCTAAAAAAGTAACTGTTACTGACTACCACAATTGTTTTTCTTGATTTCTTTTAGTGTTTCTTAAAGCCAGAAAGTTGCCATTTGAAATGACTTTAGTTGTGTGTCATGTCTGTGATCTACTTTTTTTTCCACAAAATTAAACAACTAAATGAACATCCTCCAAGACGGGTGATTCCATATTTTTCGCCTGCTCAGACCACGTTGGAATTGAGAGTGGAAGACCTGGAGAGACAGCTGGACTCCCAGAGCCGTGGAAATGCCGACAGATGAGAAAAGCATTTGCAGAAACCATCCGGCTCCTTGAACAGAGTGACAAAGTGACCATATTAAATAACAGTGTCAGAGCTGCAGCTCCAAAGAGTAGGTGCAAAGATCCTACACACTGACTGGAGCCACTTAAACAGGCAATACAAAAGGAATACACTTTCTAAATACTCTTAGACACAGAATGGTATGCACCCAACGGTGACGCTGGTTCAGCAGGAACTGAGGGCACACAAGCTACTTATACTGCAGCTGGGGTTGATTGAAGAGTCTTGATTGGTAGACTTGGTCGAATCACAGCCACACCAATCACAGACAGCCAGTCAACAGGAAGCAGGAAGTAGACAGCTTCTACACTTAACGGCAGCCAACAGCGGCCGTAACACTATCACTGATTGGTGTATGTGGGCAAATATAAGACACAATTTTATTGCAACATCAGTAAAGTTCCCTCGATATCATAACTTTTTGACCTTGAAGGATCTAAAAAAAATCTACATCAAAGCATTGTTTTCTGTAATATTCGCAATAGTGAATCACACGGAAATCGACAAGAAAGGACGACACGGCGTGGGTTCTCCCCGAAAGGGGAATGACCCATAACATTCATCTAAAAGCAGAATGCATTAAAACACTGCATCATATCTCACGCTACATGTTGATCTTCAGCCGTGTGCACAAACACACCAGAGTCAAGGGTTGCGGAAAATTCATATTTTTTTGTGTCTTCTAGTCACTTGGAACACTGTACTGAACAACAAATGCTCCACACTTGACGACGTCCTGTTGTGGAAGAGACATCCCTTACCTCTACTAATAGACAAATACAGTGGTTGAGGAAAGAAATTGGTTGTGGTCTTGCCAGCAACCACCACATCACTTAAGAGTGAAAGCTAAGGGGGGAAAAATAAACAACTCAACAACCAACAGCAACACATAAATGAGCTCACTAATCTCAGTTTAAAAGATTAGCTTCAGATCCCAGCCAAGCCCAGCTGTTATTATATTGCAGCTGGCTCAAACACTGAATATATATATATATATACAGTATATTAAAAAAAAAGTTTCCTGAATGAAAGCACGTTGGAAAAAAGATGAATAAATGAATGAAAAACATTTCGGTGCTGTTGCAGCAGCAGCGTGGAGAGAGAGGAAAAAGTGCCCACATGGACTCGGCCGACAAGCCGGCACAGGTGCTTGTCAATCAGCTGATCAAGCTGGAGCCTCAAACAGGAAGCGCCAAAACAAAACAAAACAGGATGTAACAGCCCATGCCTGTTTATTTGTGTATACTGCTGGCAGGTGGTGCAGCCTCACTCGACGACACAATCCTGCCCTGCTGTCTCCACTTTACACCACCTTACCGCGGCTTAAAATAAAATCAAATAAAATCCCACTTTAACACATTAGACTTCCCATCTCACCCAGTTAATTACACAATTATCCTGCTTCATTCAAAACGGGAAGAACAAAAAAGAAAATCCAGGACGGGGGTGGGGGTTGGGGTTACCCAGAATCCACTGCAGTGAGGTTACAGGGGAACAAATCCAGATAAGTCGGGCAGAAAAAGAGTGTGGAGCTGCACTTATTCGATTTTAATCTCAGCACTTTGCGAGCATTTAAATAGCCTTCATCACACTCCTGGCCCGCAGCCGCACCACTGACCTGTTATCAACGCAGAAAATGTCCATTTTCAAATGTCAGTCTGAGCCCAGAATGGAGACACGGTAACAGGTGTCTGGCGTGAGGTGAACCGCAGTGATGCGCCCATTATTACTTCCTCGTATAGAGCTGTTAGCGCGCGCCATTGTTGGTGCCGTGGCGACACGATATATATTTTTGCGGGTAAAAGCAAAAGAGAGAGTCGAATTATTGGCACCGAAGCGGCACGCGGCGACGCAACAATGGCGAAGCAGAATTAGGCCTATACCAGAGCTGCATCTGTGGCCTATGAAAGAGCCTCGATAAGAGTAATTGAATTTTTGCTGTGATAAGATTAACTTGCGGTAATTGTGAGCAGTAGGAGCCTTGGGTTTGTACAAAAGACACACACACACACACTCTGACGAGAATAATCACAGCCCCCTCCCTCTCCCTCTCCCTCTCCCTCCCCACTCGCCGCGCAGAGTATATATATGCAGAAAAATAAAAAAAAAAGCAGCTGTGAGGAAATCAAGTCTGAAATCATGCTCTCAGTGGCCGACACTCCACTCCAAACGGCTCTGGATGTCCTGATTACCATGCGCGCGCTCGTACAGTCCTTTTAAATGTGCTGAGAAGGGCTTTAAACAAGATTCAACACTTTAAACCCAAGCAGACTTAATTAAGGGTGGGACCAAGCACATGCAGAGTGGAGTGAGGAGAGGAGCAGAGAGGACTGGGTGTGTGGAGGGAGGAGGAGGTAAGGAGGGCACACCGATACAGTGAGGAAAGGTGGTGTTTGTGCTTTGTGTCTGTCCACCACCTGCGCGCACACCCACACACACAGTTTTGCACAGCTATTCTTGTGAGGACTCTGCATTGACTTCTATTGTGTATAATTGCTTTACTATAAAATGATGCCATCTTCATAGCTTAAGAATTAGCCTTTTATAGGCACTTTAGGCAAGAGCTTAGCATGCACTTGAATGTGTGTAGGATTACGATGCAAACAGAGACGACTGGCATGCTTTCTGGTAAGCTAGGGCTACCATAGTGCATGCGTTGTACTGCATGTGAAAGGGAGGGGGGTCACAATTTCACATCAGACCTTTAAAATGTTTTTTTTTTTTGGTCTTCTAAGGGGCCGCACGTTTTGGTGTAGTGGTCAGCGCCTGACCGGATGGAGTTGCAACATTCGCTGGGTTCTCTGGCTTCCTCCCCCAGTCCAAAAACATGCAACATGCAACATGCAATATGGGGATTAGGTAAATTGGACCCTCTAATTGACTTGAAAGAGTTTTTACATCCTTTTTGGAATGTGAAGGCCACCGTAGTTCCCAGAAATGAGCACTAGGTTTTGGTTCCCATTAGTGTTTATCGCAGAGATAAGTCCTAAAGACGCAACACAAATGTGGGATGCAAACACAAGCATTAGAAATGTGTTTTAAAGCAAAACTCCTTGAAATATCAAACAATGTGAAGCCATTGTACATGCTATTTAAGTAACCTGGTCGCGTTTCCATGTATCCAAAAGATATGCATAATTACAGGGTGTGTGTATAATTGCTCCAAAACATTGTAGGGAAAGAGCCAGTTTTTTTTTTCTTTTCTTTTCTATTTTTTCCTGAGACACAGATTTCTTTCTCCATCCGTTCGCCGGTCTGAGCAATTACAACAATGTGGCAGGTCTTGGAAAGCAGTTCTACTCTCATTATCACCTTCCCTCCCCGTCTGAACATTTACAGTTTTAAATGAGGCCCGCGCACCTCGGCGTCGAAGCGCGCTCTTTCTTTACCTCTGTCGTCTCTCTCTCTCGCTGCTCACGAACCGGTAAAGGACGAGTTTCAAAAGGGGAGGAAGAGGGAAAAAAGAAGATGTAAATCAGATGGAGTCTACAAGGCGGATTCTGTTCCGCTGCAAAACGGAGCGTTCAAGTCGTCTCATGGAATCAAAGGACGTTGACATAGAGCAGGTTTTAGTGGATGCGAATGCTGCTCAACCTGATGGCGGCTATTTTTGCAATTGTTGGAATGTAAGGTAAAAATAGTGATGCTGGGTCTCTTCCTGATTCAAACACCTCGATTCAGGATTGTGCCATGTTTTTTTTTAAACCAGAAGAAACCATATTTTGGAAAATTGGGGGTGGAGCCTGACTGAGAGATTGTCCATCTCATGTATACTCTCACCTACAACCGTGCTAATGGACGGTACTCACAGTCAGTCACACAGGCTACATGTCAATTCAATGGCTGCCTACTTTGAACCTCCCGTCATCTCCAGCCCATTATATCCTGGGATTAGTTGGGTAGGAGAGGGACTTTCACCGCTTAAGGATAGGAGGAAACATGTGTCAGCCACATTTGGAGGAGCGGGGACAGTCAATTACATCGCGTGACAAAATATGACCGTGTTTGCAACATGAGAAGATTCCACAGGTGCTCGACATGAGAGGAGAATGTGGAGCACCACGTTTGCCTGTCGATTTCTGTCACTTCACTCATTTAAAGGGTTGTGCAATTGAGTCAGTCGTTGTTGTTTTATTGTGTTCTTTTGTAGTGTCTGTATGTATACGCTGTCACTTTAAAGTCCAAGGCAAATTTCTCACTGGTACAAAAAACTCTATCCTATTCAAACCTATTCTTCTGACATTCAATAGAATACAAATACAATTATTGATATACTGACTATGTCCCTCCCTACTTCCAGGTTTGCTAAGAGTGGCTAAATGTTCTCACCTGTACCTAAATGGTTGCGCTTCCACTCACGTGGTTAAGTTAGAGTGTCTAATTGACCACGGCACGTTTTTAGGAAACCAGAGTACCTGGAGAAAACTCACACGAGGAGAACATGCCTTTAAAAGAAAGGTCCTGAATCGCGCCGGGATTCAAACCCATGACCTTCTGTGCTGTGAGGCAACAGTGCTAGCCCCTACTCTGCACGGCCCTGGCCACGGTTCCAGTCATATCAAAATAAGGGTCTACATGAGTCTGGCTTTCTTCTTCTAATCATGGTCATTCCGGGTAGTTCTGTACACTGAGACATGTCCTGCTTTCCCCTCCATAGTTCAAAGTTCACATGTCAATGTTTGTGATTTCTGTCTGGCTTTCCATGTATGCGTAATCCCTCCCTTGTCCTGCCAGTAGGAGGCTCAGCTTTCTCTAAAATGTCGTCAAATATATACCGTGTTTTACCGTAATGAGATTTACGTCTATGGATTCCGGGGATCATTTACTGTTTTACACCCCACTAATAACCTGTACGAGTGTATATTGTCAGTGTTGCTGTTCCCTTTATGAGCAAACAAGAGTCCTCCGCTCAGTCACCCAAGTGCTCTGGCTCCACATGAATTGTGTTGAGGGATGAGATTTTGCCGCTCCATTGCAGCGCTTTTAGAAAAACAGCGCGCGGAACTCCGTTTGTAGACCGCCGCCTCGATCCCACTCCGTCACCACACGGAGAGAGCAGCCGTGTGCCGCTGGTGTGATTGACAGCTCTCCTCATCGGTTCCTCAGAACTTCTCCATCACTCGCAACACACCGTCATCTGAGTCATATTTTGCATAGCTGTATAGGTTGGGGGGGGGAGAAAGAGAGAGAGAGAGAGAGGGAGGGGTGCTTCTGCTGGCGTCATCTCATTGCATGACAAAACAATCAGCCGACTCACACTAAAGCTGTCAAACACGATGTGTCCTATTGATCAACACAAGAGAACTGCAGAATTGTAAGACCCCACGCACTGCTGGCCCTCTGTGGAGGTTTGATGATGGGTCTTTTGCAGCGCAGTTAATTCTCTTCGGCTTAGAGTGGGATTAATTTTTCTTAAATGTCATGGTCAGAGTGTATGTGGCCCAAATTGGTCTCCGCTGACAGTCGGCAGACAGTGATTGTGGTTGGCTGCGATGATGTATCAATGCAGCAAGAAGACTTCTTTATCCCAGAACAATATACACCACTCGGGGGATAGGAGGGCAAGAAAAAAAAAAAAATACATCCCTTTACAAGATAAAATTACTTTTTTCTGCAGAAAGTCAGAAAAATGATAGGAATAATACACCATTCATGGTGTCGGACAGCAGCGGAGAGGAAGGAAGCTGGCTCGGTTTTATATGCCTTTCTCATACTCATATACCCCACTGCTGACCAGTGCAGAAAAAACAGGTATCCTAATGTTTAAAAAAAGAACACCTTTATCAGTATCTACTGCATTCAGTTGCAAGCAATGCAGCTTGTAACAGATAAGGACCTGATGGAATCTGTCTTTGCGCCATCTGAACCAGAATGGTCTCTGTATGAGTTAAATGGAGGAGCCACATTGACAATTCAAATCGAAGCGCCGTTTGCAGGCAATTCGCCCCGTAATCTACATGCTTCTCCTCAGCAGCTGGCTCCAGCTAGATTGCATTTTATATACAAAAGGCCGTCATATTCGCTCACAATCTAATAAGGTCTGGAGGTTTCCAAGTGCATCTGTAAGAAGGCGCAGGGAGAATGGTGAGAGCTTTCAGAAAACAACTGGAAAGGCAAATGTAGTTCTGAGTTTGACAGCAATTTCACGAGATTTTCCAAGTAGGTTTCTCAGTGGTAAGAAAAAAGGGTGACTATGTAAGGCTATGTATTGTATTAAAGGCATAGTTCACCGTTGGAAAGATGAAGGTCTATTAAAGTGCCTTCTTGGGTTAGGCTTAGGGTTTTGATTTGGCTGATGCATATTGTTGCATATTCCATATTAAGCGACTTGCTCCACAGAGGGTAGAAGTCGCTAGATTACTATTGTTCCTAGAACAACTAGCACGTTTGTTGACTCATTTAGTCACTCTGTGTACGTCATCTGGACCATTGGTGTGATTCGTTGTAGGTCTCTTGAAAGTGGGAGGTGACTACATCCTTTCCTGACTCAAATCTCAGATTGCATGAGCTGCAGCTATTGGTCGAAAATGCTTAAAAGAAGAAAATACCTAATAAGAAAGTGGAGCATTTCTATAAATCCTCATAATATATCCTTGCCGAAAGTGACACTTCCTGCGCTGCTGCTTGGAGCAGACACACCTTCTATTTAAATCTCCTCCTGTTGTTGAAATGAAACTACATACAGGTTAATAATAATAACCTGATTAAAATAAAACAACACAGGTTACACCCATAAAAACAGACTATTGTGGACAGACACCTGACTTATTAGCACACATGGTTTGGAACTGTCCAAATTATTGCTGATCATTGGACCAAAAGATCCCAAACTCACGTTCAAGTTGATTATATACATTACAGCGTGATGATCTTTGTGACACTGAGTGATTCTGTCCAAATTTAACCTTGTTTGAAATCTTGAGTCACACTGAGAGGAAAGGCTAACACCTTGCCAACCTTTCATAACATGACAATGAGATGTAACCCAGTGACAAATGAAGGTTAAAAAACTCTATTTTCATTATAATATATATATAGTTTTTGTCTTTATATGAGCAAATAGAGTAAAATCAGCCAATTAGAGAGCAGTTTAAGCCCCTCCTCTGATTGAATTGATGGACAGCTCATGATGCACATGATTCAGTGTGTGGAGGACCTGCTCTTCTCGGTCAGGTCTTAGGGAGAGAGTGAAGACCACCTTTAGAAGATTATTTTGTACTGATGGCGAGTTAAACCACACAACCGACTCGTCGAGGTCGCCACCTGGTGGTAGGGTGATGCCAGTCAACAGGACCACGTCACAAGAAAAATAATCATCCTAAAATGAAGGAACCACAGACAAATACTGACAGTGATCGCAAAACTTGAAAGACTAAAAACCAAAGACTCGTTAATGAAGGGCCCGTTTTTTATTTTTCATTTGCATCTGTGGACATATTTGAATTTAGCAAGTGGGTCACAGAGATAAACCATGAACAATCGTCAAGTTGTTTACAGAAATATGATTTTTACGACATACTTTATTGCCCATTTTGTGCTTTTCTTCTTCCTCCCTGTACGAATACGTGCACATAAATATATTCTTTTTCGATTTAAATCCCCTGTAAACAGATAATTGACAGGTATGTGTGAGTATGTGGAAGTGTCGCTCCTTGTTTCTATCTATTTGAGGAGGGGCAACACTATTGGCCACAGTTTTACATATTCTGCATAAAGCCCCCTTTAACAGAGACATCTGCAGCAGAACTATCCTGTTAATATACAAAATATCACTTTTGGCTGCTTATTAAAGAGACCAATAACACTGGGAGCAATGTTTCTTCCTGTGTGACAGTAAAAGTCTCTACCCTGGTTACTGCATACTGCTTTTTTTTACACTTAGGAGCAGATAAGGAATCCCATGCAACCCACGTGCCTGTACGTGTCAATATGCCTCCTCAGAGTTATAAATCAGCTACACCTACACCAGACGACTTTTAACATAGACAATAAATGTACGAGCAGCACACCCCTAACACATGCAATTTGTTTTTCTGCGCTTGCCGTAGGGATAACACCAATCTCTGACCTCTTGAGCCTCGAGGAGGTCCCCAGATAGTCTCTCCTTCATGAATCTTTTAGGCCAGGAGAGTCTGCAGTTCAAAGTTCCTGTGAACCCAAGAAATAATAAGCTCCCTGATTAGTCTGGCTAAAAATATACCCCACACCAAAAAGGATTCAGGTCAGCCCTGCTTGGTCACGGACCATTTACATGCTGGGAGGCTGCTGTTGAGCACCTCTAGCTGGAGGGGATGTACACATCACAACTGACAGATAATCTGCTGTTGGCTGATCACACGGCAAGCAAACACCCTCAGACCTCACTCGCACACCTCGCTGGACAGCCACAACATCAACATCCAGGAGGTCCGGCAACCTGAATGGCCTCGAGATGCCCTAAAGTTTGTTGGCATTTACAGTGACTGAGCCCGGGAAGCCAGGAGTGATCCAATTAAAATCAGACGATATCCCCGCATGGCTACAAGAAGTGGTATACCCTCACTGCCTGAATATCGTAATACCATCAGAATACTTTTGAAAAATGTACAAATTCAAGGTATTAACACATTGTCCACGACGACTTCATGCTGCCATTGCCAAGAAATTGGGTGAGAAGGAAACTTGACAGCAGGGACACAAAGAAAAACAAATTTTCACCTCTCGACAAAAGACACACTCGCTTAAGTCGGAGAATATTTTCCACCCACGTCACAAATTACACATTTGAACTTGCTGATACAGGCAGCAGTGGATTAACAACTCCTACAGTATGGGCGTCAAGATTTAAAATTGGTAATTTTCCCCAATGGAGTTTGGTGTGTGGAGTGTGGAGTAGTCTACAAACTTCAGTTTGGATCACACATATAGATATTTTGAGATATTGTAGATATATGCTCATGTTGATCTGAATAGGTGAGCCTTCATTAAGCGGCAAAAATCTGTAATCCTTGCATCCTGCATGCATGCAATGTTTTATTAGGGTTCGAGCAACAAGGTTGCAAGAACCCTATTGAAACTGGAAGGATTATTATTATTATTATTATTATTATTATTATTATTCCCCCAAATGAATCGCATTTTTGAGGCCTTTCCCATACCCCAAAACTCACAGATTTTTGTGACCGCATCAATCGTGGTGTAAATTTACGTCTGAAAAAGGTTTGGGGA